>NW_016690353.1:1172227-1175000 GCF_001604755.1 Lepidothrix coronata | reverse complement strand
AAACACATGTTAATACAAGAAATTTAATGGGCAGAGACTGTGTGTCATACTTGTCATTCTTGGGGAAATTAATGTCACATTGTCCAGAGTCAGGAATAACCCATTTACCCTTAGATACATATATACATATATATATAATATATACCCTTAGATACAAAAATATATATAAATATATATATAATATATATTTATATATATTTTTTTATCTAAGGGTAAATATATATATATATATGTATGTATGTATCTAAGGGTAAATGGGTTATTCCTGACTCTGGACAATGTGACATTAATTTCCCCAAGAATGACAAGTATGACACACAGTCTCTGCCCATTAAATTTCTTGTATTAACATGTGTTTGAGATTTTTGTGCTCAACAATCTCATTTCAATCTCGTTCATTCAATCTCGCCCGCATCTCATATTTGTCTCTAAAATGTTCCTTTAAAATTCATAAAATGTGTCTTGATTCAGGTCATCTTGCTGTGAATTGGGCTCTCACTCCAGGCTTAGCAACTTTTAGCAGGTTCCCTGTCTTACGACATTTTGTTTCTTGAAATAAATGGTCCAGGCAGGCCTAATCGTGATAATAAAAACTAAGAGAAAGAAAATGTTGTCAGAGATCCAAACATATGAGCTTTGTGTCATGAAAAGCTTTTATTCTGGTTCCTATTCTCACTCGTGCACAGATTTATTGAAAAAAAAAAAAAAACCCACCAGCAAAAAACCTCTGACATTTATTCATTTTCCACTTAGATTATTGTGGTTAAATCAAAAAGAAGTGTCAGGGCTTAGGGAGCTGAAAGCAGCTCCGCTTTTTCCATTGTGAGGGGTCACATGGTTTCCATTTGCTCCATGAAAAACCTCCTGGTTTTGGTTATTTTCACTGCCTGGAATGAGATATAATTCCACTCCTGCTGCCAAATCGCCTGTATCATGTAGGAAACTCCTGCTTTTTGGGCCATCTTTTGGGAGGCCTGTTTCACAAGGAGCTGCTTTTTTTAATTATTATTACTATTATTTATTGTTTCCACTGGGCTAAGGAGAATCTTCAAGTTGTCGAAACTCTTCTTCAGACAACGGGAGAGGAAGGGAGGTCCTGGGGATGGAACTGAGCTGGGACAGAGCAGAGTTGTGTTCAACTCTGGGTCACAGAATCGACCAGGTTGGAAAAGACCTCCAAGATCATCGAGTCCAACCTTGACTCAACCCCACCCTGTCACCCCGCCCATGGCACTGATGTCACATCCAGTATCACCTCAAACACCTCCAGGGATGGAGAATCCACCCCCTTCCTGGGCAGCCCATTCCAATGGCTGAGCACCCTCTCTGGAAAATATTTCTTCCCAATATCCAACCTAAACCTCCCCTGGCACAGCTTGAGACCCTCTTGTCCTGCTGCTGGTTCCTGGGAGCAGAGCCTGAACTCCCCCAGCTCCCTGCCAAGGAGTTGTAGAGAGTGAGGAGGTCTCCCCTGAGCCTCCTCTTCTCCAGGCTCAACAGCCCCAGCTCCCTCAGTCTTTCCTCATGGGAATTGTGCTCCAGACCCTTCCCCAGCCTTGTTGCTCTTCCCTGGACCTGCTCCAGCCCCTCCATGTCCTTCCTGAGCTGAGGGCCCAGAACTGGACACAGCACTCCAGGGGTGGCCTCCCCAGCGCTGAGTCCAGGGGCAGAATCACTTCCCTGGCCCTGTTGGCCACCCTGTTCTGAGCCAGGCCAGGATCCCTTGGCCCTCTTGTCCCCCTGGGCACCCTCTGGCTCCTGTTCAGCTCCCTGTCCATCCCCACTCCCAGCTCCCTTCCTGCCTGGCTGCTCTCCAGCCCCTCTGGCCCAGCCTGGAGCTGCTGGGGGTTGTTGTGGCCAAAGGGCAGGACCCGGCCCTTGGCCTGCTTGAACCTCATCCCCTTGGAATCAGCCCATGGATCCAGCCTCTGCAGGTCCCTCTGCAGAGCCCTCCTGCCTTCCAGCTGATCCACACTCCCCCCCAGCTTGGTGTCATCTGCAAATTTGCTGCTGGTGGACTCAATCCCGTCATCCAGATCATCAATAAAGATATTAAACAGGACTTGGCCCAGCCTTGATCCCTGGGAACACCACTGGTGATGCTCCAAACTGGAAGCAGCTCCATTCCCCACCAGTTGAGAACCAGCCACCATCCAGTTCTTGACCCACCACAGTGCCCCTGTCCAAGCCATGGGCCGCAGCTTTCCCAGGAATGTGCCCTGGGAGAAGACGCCAAAGGCTTTGGGAGCTGTTTCAGGTGGGTCAAAAACCTGTTGAGATCCACGGAAAGTTTTCAGGGAATGGGAATCCGACCCGTCATGACTCCGTTGTGCTGTTTGCAGTGGGAAGGGCAAGGAAGAAAAAAAGATCTTCCACCTTTTACGGGGAAAAGTTGGGCACGGAATCAAACACAGTAAATTCTGGAACTCTTGGATTTGCGGCTGGTCAGTGGTTGGGGTTTAATTGTCACCCTCCAGGATTTTAGTCAAGCCCAATGACATGGAAAAATGAGTTTCCTTAAGTATCTGTGAAGGAAAACAAGGTGGAATGTATCCCAGACAGGAATATCATGTCTAGGAACAGGTTTGTTTGCCAGGGAGTGCCTTAAAATTGGAGTTATTGGGACTATACTGGGAATACATTCAGTGAAATTGGGACTATATTGGAAATATAATTAGTTGGGATTATATTGGGAATATATTCAGTGAAATTGGGACTATATTGGGAATCTATTCAGTGAAATTGGGACTATATTGGAAATATAATTAGTTGG
>NW_016690353.1:1150933-1170092 GCF_001604755.1 Lepidothrix coronata | reverse complement strand
CCCAAACAAATAAAATTAAATGTAGGTTTCCTTAAAGTAGATTGTATTGGATGTAAAATTAAATGTAGGTTTCCTTAAAGTAGATTGTATTGGATGCACCTAATTTCAATATATATATGCCTATCCATAATAAATGGTTAATAGAAAAAGCAGGTTTATATTATTATATATAAAATATTATATTTTATAATAATATATATTAATATATTATATATTATATGTAATATTGTTTTATATTATAATATGTGATATATTAGTGATAGTAATATAAAAAATATTATATTCTATATATTTATATTATATATATTTATAAATACATGTTTTTATATATAAATAGATATTTATAAAGTGTATATATATATATATAAAAATAGATTTGCTCCATATATTAGAATTATTTGCTTTAAAATCAACTAAATTCAACTGAGGAATTTAGAATTTCTCAACTCCACAGACCAGACCTCCAGAGCCCTGATGTCCCCATCAAGTGACACCAGTCCCACCTAATTCCCAGGAGCTGTTATTAAACCAGCAACAAACACGAGAATTCCAAGAGATGGCATGAAAATAACATTAATTTCAGGGCAATACTGCGGAGAACCAGAGAAATATTTCATTTTATTAGCGTGGAATTGTCGCGTTTTGACACCGCCAGCGGCAAAATATTTATTGAAAGGGAAACATCTTGTTTCGATCAAGGAAAAAACGTTTTATTTCTGCTTTCTCTGGTTGACACATTAGAGCAGAAAGTTGCTGCTACAGGCACATGGCACCGAATGTAAAATTAATAACAGTGACACTGCAAAGTCAGAGGGGTAGTTTTGAAAGGATTTATTTCATGGTTTTTTTTGTTTTGTTTTTTTTTTTTGCCCACTTAAAATTTTTTTAAGAGCAAAGAACTTGGATTTTATTTCTGAAACCTCTCCTGGCCTTCGTTCAAAGTTGTCCTTCAAAGTTCATAACTCGACCAAAATCTGCTGTGAAAGATTTCACCTTCGTCTTTCACCCACAAACTCTTCCCCACTTGTATTTTCATGTTGTAACAACAAAATAACTGACTTATTACAATATTTGCTATTTTAAACTGTTATGTAACATAGAGTGAAAAAAAGGTTCTTCCAAACAATGAATTATGAAAAAGAACAAGGCTACCTGAAAACGAATTTTATTTTTCTCAGTTTTCTTACTTTCAAAAGATATTTAATAGATTAAATTTAAGAATGATTATTTAATCAATTTAATATACAATAATGATTTAATTAATTATTACATTTAGGAATAAAAACACCCTTTCAATGCAAAACTGGATGGCGAATTTCTTAGTAAAAGAGCAGGTGTAAATCAGATTATTTGACCTAATTTTTTTGAACAGCTTTTATAGTCAGTGTTGTTTTTTTTTTTTAATTTTGAGCATTATTTTGTTCTGGAGACAAAGAAATCGCTTGGGGCAAGTGGTGGGGTTGGAAATGGGGAGATTTCCTCCTTAACTGAGCAATTGGGATGTTTTTAAAGATGTATTTAAGGAAGGAAGGATGTTGAGAGTCCTGCTCAGCTTCTCTCTCGGGTGGTGATGCTGCAGCAGGTGGGAGATGAGACTTTTCTCCAGACCTTTGGAGTTGCTTGGATGGGGCTTGGAGCAACCTGGGCTGGTGGAAGGTGTCCCTGCCCATGGCAGGGGGTGGAACTGGATGGGCTTTAAGGTCCCTTCCAATCCAAACCATTCTGGGATTCCATGACTTGATGATCTCCCGTGTTGGACAACACCCAGGACACTGTTGATCCTCAGCTCCAGTGGGCATTTCCCCTGGGAATTTAATAGCACTGGGATTTAGTTGTGATGCTGAGAAAAACTCCCCAAATGTTCCCCGGCGTGATTTTGGTCCAGAGAACTTGGGAGGATCCCAAAACCCTCCTATTCAGTTCAGGATTAAAACTCTAAGCCAAGAAGTGTTTTCAACGTGGAGAAAAGTTCCAGCCCCTCAGTTCTGGAGGATCCCAGAGATTAAAAGCTGGGACAATTCGTCACAATCATGGAATGGTTTGGATTGGAAGGGACCTTAAAGATCATCCAGTTCTGCCCCCTGCCATGGGCAAGGACACCTCCCACTAGCCCAGCTTGCTCCAACCTGGCCTTGGACACTTCCAGGGATCCAGGGGCAGCCACAGCTTCTCTGGGCAACCTGTGCCAGGGCCTCCTCACCCTCCCAGCCAACAATTCCTTCCCAATATCCCATCTAACCCTGTTCTCTGTCAGTTTGAAGCCATTCCCTGTGTCCTGTCCCTCCAGGCCCTTGTAAACAGTCTCTCTCCATCTTTCCTGGAGCTCCTCCAGGTCCTGGAAGGCCACAATCAGTTTCCCCCAAAGCTTCTCTTCTCCAGGCTGAACAATCCCAACTCTCCCAGCACTTGGATGGTTCATAGATTCACAGAGCCATGGAATGGGTTGGGTTGGAAGGGACCTTAAAGATCATCCAGTTCCACCCCCTGCCATGGGCAGGGACACCTTCCACTAGCCCAGGTTGCTCCAACCTGGCATTGGACACTTCCAGGGATCCAGGGGCAGCCACAGCTTCTCAGGGAAAGCCTGCCAGGGCCTCTCCATCCTCACAGCCAAGAATTCCTCCCTAATATCCCATCTAAACCTCTCCTCCTTCATCTTAAATCGATTCCCCCTTGTCCTGTCACTCCACATCCCACTGTTTTCCCAGCATGGATGCAACTTGTCTGCAAAATCCTCTGGCCCTGGTTTTTCCTGGATCTTCACGTGTAACCTCAGAACACCCAAAACACCAGTTTGGAGCTCAGCCCTGGGAACTGTGACCTCAGGAAAGCTTTGGAGGTTTCCAAATGCACTTTGGTTCCGACGCAGAACCAAACATTATCAAGCAAAGATTTTCCATTAAAAAAGAGCCAGGTGGGTCAGGAAGATCCACAGAATTCCAGCTGATGGGATTCATCCAAATGTGAGAAATCCATCAGCTCCTGCACAAGATATGATCTCCTACCGTGTGTAATCCATCCTTAGGAACAAGTTTTTCACAGAGCTTTCAACTCGTTTACACGTGTTCCTGCCCTCACTTGTTCACATGTTCTCTCCATTCCCAGTCAGAGAGAGGAATTTCTTAACGCCAGGAGCTCCAACAATTAGTAGAAGTCAGATTTTCACTCTATCTCCATTTTTTTCCTAATAAAGATTGACTGAGAACTTGGAAAGAGAGAGATTTTGGGGTTTGTTTTAGTTTGGGGGGTTATTTTTTTTTCCCCCTTCGGTCTGGATCTCGATTTTACTCAAACAACAGGAAAAACCACTCAGGAAATAACTTTGCAATTCCCAGAAAAAAATTAAAGAAAACTAATACGTTTCTTTAAAACTCTTTCTGGGGTTTGAATATTGATGAAAGGAAACTAATACATTTCTTTAAAACTTTTTCTGGGGCTTAAGTATCGATGAAAATAATCTCTGGTCTTTTATAATGGGAAAAAAAAGAAATAAAAGTCTTCTCCCTTCAACATTCTCACCTGCATTTGTAGGAGAAAATTTCAAGGCAGTGCCTTTGATTCTTGTGAAATTAGGAGTCACATCTTTGTTTTAAGGAAATCCACAGCATCAAATCCCCTTGAGGAAATTTGAATCTCTCTTTTTTTTTTCAGTATTGTAACCCTGACCTGACACTTTGCTCATTCATTCCACTCCATCCCCTTATATTATATATATAATTTAGCAATGGGTGTGAACGAATTCAGTTTAATTCGAAATATTTTAGCAATATTATTTGCTCTGCTGCCAGCGAGCAACATCCAGCAGCACCTCCTTCCTCGAGGGATTTTTATCCTTTTTCTCATTTTCTTTCTGCTTTCTCTCTGATAGAAACCATCCCCACAGTCTTTTTCCATAACAGAGGAATGAGAGCTCCTGGAAGCCACAGCACCCTGATTCTTCCCTCCAGCCCGGGATCAGAAGGAGTTGGAAGAGCAGGTCTTGTGAACCAGCGATGAGTGTTCCTTGGCAGCCATCCCTGTGAGATTCCAGGGCCTGTGGCTTCCAGTGGATATCAGGCACACACACACAGATATTTGCTGCCTCCCACATGTCCCCACACGTGTGCAGTGAAGCAGGAACATGTTCAGACTCATCCGTGTCCCAACATACCTTTCAGCCCACAAATAATCCTCATCCAGCTCTGACAATCCCTTTTCCCCCTCCCTGTTCCCTCTGGAAGGCAACACGGATATCCATTGGGAAAGGGATGTTTGAGAGGCATCAGAGGTTCAGAACAATTCAAGTTCCTCAACACAGGAATTACAGAATCAGAGTAGTTAAGGTTGAAAAAGATCTCCAAGATCAATCGTCAAGTCCAACTTTCGACCAAGTACCACCATGTCAACAAAACCACATCAAGAAGGGCCACATTTATTCATTTTATAAACACTTCCAAGGATGGTGATGACTTCACTTCCCTGGGCAACCTCTTCCAATGCTTCACCACTCTTCCAGTGAAGGAATTTTTCCTGATATCTAATTTGAACCTCCCCTGGTGCCGCTTGAGGCTGTTCCCTCTCCTCCTGTCCCTTGTTCCCTTGGAGCAGAGCAGAAGGTCCCCCTGAGCCTCCTTTTTTCCAGGCTGAGCACCCCCAGCTCCCTCAGCCACTCCTGCTGCTCCAGCCCCTTCCCCAGCTCTGTTCTCTTCCCTGGACACACTCCAGCCCCTCCATGTCTTGTTGTGAGGGTCCCAAAACTGCCCCCGGGGCTTGAGGTGGGGCCTCAAAATTAGGAACTCAGACAAGTCCAGCAGGTGAAATTTAAAAAGGAAAAAAGAAGGCAAAAAAAAGAAGGAAAAAGAATAAAATAAAAAAAGAGAGAAAAATAATACAAATTCATTCATGCACAGTGAGAATGGAGGTTTTCCTTTTCCCAGCATGAGGTCGGGTCTCCCTGGCAAGGGCCGACTCCTGCTTGGTGATGTGTGCAGGGTGCGTAACACACCGGGGTCAAAGCCTCGCTGAGGCAGCTGCTGCCCCTAAAATACCAAAATCTCCATATTCCCAGTGCTGACATCAGTGGAGCAGGTGGAGCTCACTGGGCGCTCCAAAAACAGCTCAAACACCATGAAAATTTGGCCCAGAAAATCAAAACCCTCAGTGCCCAATTTGGTAAAAGTGTTGCTGTTGGGAGTAAAGACTCCCAACGACTGCAGCACATGGAAGTGCCCATCACACCCCTTCTAGATTGTCTCCTGATGCTGGTTCAAATGGCTCCTGCACTGGGACTTCCACACTCCTGACACTCAGCTGCGATTACTCCAAGATTTCCAAGGATCAGCCAAGGAATTTCCTCACACACAACCACATTCCCAGGCTCCCACCTGCCCTTTGGCTCCAGCAGCAGGATAATGCTCTTTTCTTTCATCGGGTTATCTCACCTGCCTGATAACAAGCAGAATTATCTCAGCTTGTCCCAGAGCCAACCTCCCCGCTCCCTTTGTGGTGACAGATAAATGATAACTGATATTTAAAATTATCATTAATATTTAACGACTAACGGCTTCCCAAAAGCGAAAGCGGAAGGCGAGTTCCTTGGAGCAAAGGCATCCAAGAGGGAGCACATTTTAAGACATAAAATGCAGTGGGTTTAAGCCCAATTGCACGTGTTTATTTGCCAGTGATCACCTGTGTTGGTATAGCGGGAATTTTACATTGTTAACATCCCTGGAGCTCCTCAAAAACGGAATTAAGCCACTTTTTTCCTTTTTATAGCACTTTGATTTGGCAATATCCCACTCTGACAAAGCCCAAAAAAAGGAGAGACTGTTGAGAGATATTGGCTTTCTCCACCATCTTTCAACTACCTGGAGGAAGGTGAAGTGGGATCAGTCCCTTCTTCCAGGTAACGAGTGATAGGAGGAAAGAAAACAGCCTCAAGTTGCTCCAGGGGAGGTTTAGTTTAGACAGCAGGAAATATGTCTTCATGGAAAGGGTTGTCAGGCATTGGCACAGGCTGCCCATGGAAGTGGGGGAGTCCCCATCCCTGGAAGTGTTCAAAAACCACGTGGATGTGGCACTTGAGGATGTTGTTCCCGGTGACCATGGCGGTGGCGTTGGGTTGACGGTTGGACTTGATGATGTCAAAGGGCTTTTCCAGCCTTAACAATCCCGTGATCCAGGTGTGTTCCCAGATCATCTTATCTGGGAAGTCGCTGTGTTTCTTCCCTGTTTGTTCTTCCCAGAGTTCCGACGCGTCGACTCATTCCCACAGGTTTATGACCCCAATAAACTCCAGCTTTCCCTCACTTCCCAGAAACACCAAATAACGCTTTCCCGTTATCCTGACCTTTACCAAGCAGTGATGACACAGCAGCCATGCCCACCATTCCCACCACTCCTGCTCCATCACGAGTCACTCTTGCTCCAGCAAGTCAGTTTTCAAAATTTCCCCGTCCAAACATCACCCCCTTGCCCCGGGATAAATAAATTCTCTCTCTTTGCTTTCTGAGAAGGTCTCCTCGAATGTTTGTGGGCCGTTACCAGGCTCCCCGCGCTCTGCTTTCAGAGCCAAGCCATTCATCTCTGCACATGACTCACAGGCCGTTTCCCTCAGCCCATAAATCATGAAGTTGGGTTCCCCCCAACATGCCTAAGAGTCATAGAATCATGGAATATGCCGAGCTGGAAGGGACTCATCAGGATTATTGAGCCTCCTCTGGCTCATCCGGATCTCTGTGCTAATGAAGTGTCCGGGAGTGAGTGCAGCATCCCAGGTGTGCTCTCCCAGGCCCAGCAGGGAATGAAGTTCACCTTTCTGCTCCCTGACATCACTCCCCTGGCTCTCCAGCCCACCCTCGTTGATGGTTCAGCTTCTGCAGTGCCCCAAAAATGCCCCAGCTCTGTTTGCTGCCTGTGATTTATCTCTGCCATGATGTCCTGATGTCTTTGCCTGTACAGCTGCTCCCACCTGCCCTCAAGGAGGTTGATTTCAGACTATTTCCATGACCAAAGGAGATGTTTAATCCCTTTCCCAGCTCTGTTTTCATGTGGTTTCTCCCCTCTGGGTCCAGCTTGTCTTCACTGCTCTGTGACCCTGGGATTAGCTCAGTTGGTTGGGGAACGGGGCTGATAACACCAAATTTGTGGGTTTGATCCCCATACGGGCCCTTCAGTTAAGAGTTGGACTTAATGACCCTTGTGGGTCCTTTCCAACTCAGAATATTCTGTTTCATCCCTCACCCTCCCTGGTTTTTGCTAATCCTGCTGGCTCCCCTCCCCTGATGGTGACAACACCTCCCCAGACCACAGAAATCTTAGTTTACTCCCTGTGATATCCCCACAGTCCTTTGCAGCCCCCTGGGGGGAAGCAGAGGAGAGCCCAAGCAAAGATTTTACAGCCCTTAATCCCAAATCTGCTCTAGTTATTCTCTCCCCACATGGTTTATGGCAGTAAATCCTCCCTCAAGGGCTGGTGAACCCGCCTGGAGCAGAGTTGCTCTGCTCAGGGGGTTTAAGCAGCATCAGGATCCCACCTCAAGGCTACACCCACCCCACTAAATTAGAATCATAAAATCCTAGAATAGTTTGGAAGGGACCTTGAAGATCATCTCCTTTCACCCCCCCACCACAGGCAGGGAAAAACCCATAGCTATATTTTGGTGATGTCTGTGTCCCTGAAGAGAAACCACACCAAGTTCTGCCCTGGTTTCCTTTATCTGCTCATTCCAGCTGAGAAAGTCCCAGCAGTGAAACATCTCCCACACATTTCCTCCATGGGGTGACGACCATTCCAATGGATCATGGGCAAGGGTGAGGACAGCCAGAGGCCTGGGAAAGGGGACAGAACAAAACCAGGGAGAGAACAAACCCTCAGCAGGTTTTCCCCTCCTTAACAAAATCATCCAATAAAATCTCCCACCCGTCTTCAAACCTGCAGATCACTTTTTGTTGTTTGATCTCCCTTTAGGGTTTTTTTTTTTTCCTTCCACCCCAGGAATTTTGCAGGAGATATGGAAACCTTCAGAGGCATCCAAGCCTCTGAGGAGCATTAAACCTCCTGTAATCACCTCTCCCAGGTGGCATGATGTAAATCAGCTGATGGTTTGCTGCCCTTCCCCTCAGCCACCTTCCTCTGAACCATGATTTTAGCTGTCTTTAGCGGGAGTGTTTATGGGGGAATAATCCCATTCCAGGCCCTTCCTGCAGCCATGTGTTCTTCATTTGGAGGTATCACAGAGAAACGTTGCTTCTCGTGGCGTTTCCAAATAAAAACCTCATGGTCCTGACTCTGAAACGCTGAATAAAGTTCTACCCTGCTGGAATTTCAGGGGAAAAAATTGATTTTTTTAAAATTTTTTTCCCCTCTTTGTTCATATCAGGGAAAAAAAAAAAAAAAGGCTGGAGAAAAAAAATTTTTGGCACCAGGACAAAACCCTGCTCTGGATTTTATTACCTGAACCCCTGAAGGAAAATCATCCCCCCAGTTGCCTCCACCTGCTCATAATGGATCAAATCTGGGTCGATTGGCAGTTTAGGTCAGAGCTTCATTTTGCTTTCCCCCCTTTCCTTTCCAGGTGACACCGTTTAGTTGTTTATCAATAAGATCAAAATAAGTGGGCAATCAAACTCGGTGATATTTTCATCCCAAGTAGAACTATGTGGAAACACCACCCAAACATCCAAACCCCCACCACTTCATTCTACCTCTTCAACTCATTTTGTGGCACTCATTTGTTTTCTTCTCTTTCCTCTATGAATATTCTTGATTTGCAGGTAATTTAATTTATCTGATTGATCATAAGAGATTGTTTAAGACTCTTCAGCTTGTTTTTCCGTCTCATTTTTCCTTTTGAGTCCATTCCTCTCTAAATTTTCTTTCTTCTTTTAATTATTGAAATATTTCTCCATCATCCCAGATGTGTAAATGCTGTATAAAGATAACTCAAGTAGCCAATATATTCTAGATATGGAAATATTGTATGAAAATAACTCAAATGGTCAATATTTACTCACACATTAAAAAAATCCACCTTAAGAATAAGGAGATTTCATTCTTTCCTAATTTTTTTTCGCATTATTTTTTCTTGTTTCTCTCCAGAAAAAAAAAAAGGTCAAAAATTTAAAAATCCTTTTGTTCCCACTTTTTTTTGTGGGCCTGGATGTTCAACTAAACATCTTTTTGAAACGAGACACGTTATAAATAGGATGATTATTAGAAAATATGTCTAATTAAATAGAGTTCTCTGACCTGTGAGCAGCAAAATCCCAAAGAGGGATTTGGGGGTGAGTCCTGCTCTGTTGCCACAAATTTCTCTGTCAGAGGTGAGTGGGAAAACCTCAAATAATTGAAAACAAAAAGATTTAGCTCAGTGAAAAGAAGTTGTTTCCCACAGACATAATTTTTGTTTTGTCCTGGAAATCTGGGCAGTTTTAATAAGATTTTACATGAATTTGAATTTTTTTTGGCCGTGGTTGGCAACCAGGACTTTGACACATCCTCTTACACAGGAATTTCTCCATGAGATTCCTCTGGGAATCTTGGGCGCTGCTAAGGAATCAAACACCCCCAGGACACAAATCATGGAATCTCAGAATGGTTGGGGTTGGAAGGGACCTTAAAGATCATCTTATTCCAACCCCCTGTCACAGGTCAAAGTTTGCTGAGAATGAAAAAACTATAAATCAAAAAACTACAAATCGAAATTTTCTTTTCGGAACCAACAGAAATGAGATGGTTTTTGTCTGTCCTCTGTCGTGAAACTTGACCTTTTTGTCCATAATTACAAAAACAAAAAGGCAAATTATTTGGTTAAATCGTAGTCATGAATGATTTGACTAAATCATAGTCTAAAATTAGGGACTCAGAGAAGTCCAGCAGGTGAAATTTAAAAGAGAAAAAAGAATGCAAAAAAAAAAAAAGAAAAATAATAAAATAAAAAAAAAGAGAAGAAATAATACAAAACTCATTCATGGTACAGTCACCATCAATTTGTTCTCTGCAAGGGGTGTTTTCTCTTCAGCATCATATTTAATACACAGAATTTTAACGCATGGAGATCTTGAAACACCCATGGAAAAATCTCTGATGGAAAAGCAACCTCTTGGAGTCACTGACTGGGGAATTCCTGGTTTGGAGACTGAAGTGGAACAGGGAAAATAAAAAGGTTGGGAAGTTCAGGACTTTGTTCTTCGTGAGGAGCTGAGCCCTGGAGGTGTCGATACTCCCCTTCCTCAGGGTTCCCTCTCTCACAGCCTCGTCCTGCTTTCCTGCAAGGTTCTGGACTTTTTGTTTAGGGGCTTTTTTTAACTTATTCTTCCTTTTTGGTGACGTGGGGAGGGAATAACAACTTTCCAGGACAACTGTTTGCAACCACAGGGACTTTGCCTCGGTTCTGACTCTTATCTCCTCCCCCTCTTCTGTCTGAACCTTGGAGCCTTTCCATGTCTGCAGCAGGGGCTGTGACAGGCTGCAGGGAAGCTTTTTGTGGCTTGTGATATGTACAGAGCATAGGAGGGGTTTTCTCCTGATCCATTTGGGGGTTTGAGGTGACAGGAAACCGGACTTGGAGGACCTCAAGGAGTCCTGCTCTTCCCGGGCTCTGAATTTGATCTCTATCCAGAGCATCCAAAAGGGACAATCTGCTCATTCTCTATTTTTGGAATTAAGGTCTATTAACAGTTGCTCTGGAGTCTAAAGTCAGTCCAGAGTGTTTTAGCAGATGCTTTTTGAGGTCTTTGAACTCCTGCAAGCCACGAGGGAAGGAAAAAAAAGAAGAGGATTTCTGCATTTTAAGGCCAAGGGCTTTTCGGATTATTCGGAATCATCTCCAACGTAAACCAACTGCATGATTTCCATCCAGTTCCTTCTGTCCTGAGCTCAGCTGCTTGTGTCACAGATGCCAAGCACTTGGAGATGATGACAGGTGAGGGAAAGAGCTGCAGATGGATAAAACATAGCTGGGAGCATCCGGATGTTGCGTCTGAAAGGGGACAAGCCATGCTGCAATGGAAGTGTGGCGTCTGCTCCCTGGCTGCAGAGCCTTGGTGGTCCTTCCAGCAGCTCCCTGGAACACTTGTCTGGCATTTCCAGTCTCAGGCTTGATAACGAGAGTCCTCAGTGGCCTTGGAGAAACATGGAAAGATTTCAGATTTCCGTTGGCCACGGAAGGTTGGGAATCACGGGGTTTGTCCAAGAATCAGCTCTGCACAAGAGCCACATTCCCCAGGGCCCGCTGATGACAGCACAGCTGAAGTGGAGTTTTGTCTTTCCCAGCTTTCCTGTGGTCTACCACACAATTTGTCTGTTGTGCTGAGCCTGAGGAAGTTCCCCAGTGGGAGCCAGAGGCAGCTTTGGCCTGAGGTCCCAAACCTGAGGTCCAACATAGGCCAATCCTGGGGACACCAGGAGAGCTGTGATCCCTTTGCTGCTGGCAGGGCTCTGGGAACTCTGCCTGTGCTGTGGGACAGCAGCCAGGCTGGGCTCCAGCAGCAGCACAGACAGTGATTCCAGCTCTTCCCACCACTTCTTACCTTTCCCTTCCCTGAGCAGGAGACCCTGGAGGTGACTCCTCATCTTTACCCTTATTTGCCACTGTGCTGCTGAGACAAGTGACTGGTTGGTTACAAACGTCTCCTTTGCTCCTGCCCAGTGAAAAACTCAGTGGGTTTGAAACACCCCCTGGAAAACCTGTTCTCCAAGGACACTTCCTGCTTCGAGTGAGCACATTCCTGCTGCTCCTTGGCAGCCCAGGGTCCCTGAAACTGGGCAGACCAAGGTGGGACACAACAGAGGCTCAGGGGACCTCCCAAAATCTGGTCAAGGCCGGTGGGTGTGGTGTTATCAGCTAAACTTGAGGGAAATCTAGTGGTTGGTGGTAAGTCGTGGAATTAACACCCTTGGATCCTCACCATCCCAACAAAGAGAAATGAACTTCTTGGGCACAGACTCTCTGACCTATTTCAGGTATTTTAGGAAGAGATGATGATGCCACTGAGTGGGCTCATAACGCTTCCCCTGACTGGGAAAGGAGAAGCCAACTCTGAAAAAAATGATGTTGCAGCATCTGAAGTTCCGTGAAAGGAGCCCCGGGAACCCTGGTCTTCATCTGGAGGACGTTAAATAGTGCATGACCCAAGATTTCCCTGCTTGCATGAGTTCAGTTGCTCCCCTGCTACCGGCAGGGATTTAAATATGGCCACTCAACAAAGCAGGAGCTGGTTGATGAATGAAGCTCTGCAGCAGCAGCTCCAGTTTGGGCCATCGCAGCACATTTAAGGAGAGCTGTTGAAAAGCGAGAAAGTACTTGTGCTGTAAACATGGGAACACAGTGGGAATGACATGCCCACCCACTTCTTGGGCTCTCTCCGCTGCCAAAGCAGTAAAAAGGGACCTTAGTGTAAGTGTGAATCCAGCTCTTGGAATGTTTTTCCATTCTCTCGTGTTTACGTTGACGAGCGCCGACACCACAGCCCCGCATTCCCGGCTCAGTACTTCACCAGACTGACCAGCAACAAAACCAAGGAGATGAGACTAAACAGATGAGGGGTTTATTATTATTATTATTATTATTATTATTATTATTATTATTATTATTATTATTATTATTATTATTATTATTATTATTTTGTTCCTCCAGGCTGTGGAAAGAAAAGGAGAGGGAGGGCACACGTCTGATTTCAAACAGATAACGGCGAAGTTCAGACGCGGGTTTGAGGGCAGGGAAAGCGAGAAATTCAAGGAAAATTGTTGTCTGCTCACTAATTTAATAGTATTAGTTGGCAGTGTTTTCCACTTGCTAAAATGTTCCTCTGAAAAAGGTCAGCCTGCCTGGAGAAAGTCCTGCTGCCTGACAGCAGATGGCTTTACCTTCAGTTTAACCGGGAATAAAAAGATGCTGGGAAAGCCTCTCTTTTCATCAAGGAAAACTTTTCCTGAGTCTTTTGCACAAATGCATGGTGTGAGCCATGGAGGGTGGGCAGTCAGGGAAAAGCAGCTTGTTTTGGTCCGTGCTCTGGGGCTGTGGCATTCCCTGTGCCCTCCCCACAATTCCATCCCAAAGCCATTGCACCAGAGACGGGAAAGGGCTGGGAATTGCATTTCTGTAGGTTTATATATATATGTGTGTGAATGTATCCATGGGCTGAGTGACATGGCAATGCGAAATTCCAGCCCAGAAAGCCAACCAGAACCTGGGATGCATCAGAAGAAGGGTGGCCAGCAGGGTGAGGGAAGTGATTCCCACAATCTACTGCATTCCTGGGACACTCCACCTGCAGAGCTGCCTCCAGGTCTGGGGGACAACAGCACAAGGACCTGGAGCTGCTGGAGCAGGTCCAAAGGAGGTCATGGAGATGCTCCAAAGGCTGGAGCCCCTCTGCTCTGGAGCCAGGCTGGGAGAGCTGGGGGGGTTCACCTGGAGAAGAGAAGGCTCCAGGGAGAGCTGAGAACCCCTTGCAGGGCCTAAAGGGGCTCCAGGAGAACTGGAGAGGACTTGAGATGAGAGATGGAGGGACAGAACAAGGCAGAATGACTGTAAACTGAAAGAGAATAAATTTAAATGGGATATTGGGAAGGAATTTTTGGATGTGAGGGTGGAGAGGCCCTGGCACAGGTTGCCCAGAGAAGCTGTGGCTGGCCCATCCCTGGAAGTGTCCAGGCCCAGGTTGGAGCAACCTGGGCTAGTGGAAGGTATCCCTGTCCATGGCAGGGGGTAGCACTGGGTGATCTTTAAGTTCTCTTCCAGCCCAAACCGTTCTGGGATTCTATTCTGACCAGGCCAACTCTCCACGTCTGTGTTGTAGATGCCCAAAATCCAGAATATCCTGTATGTTCCTTGTGACACTGGATGCTCTGGGAGAGCTGGACACAACACTTCCCATGCCCTTCCACTTCCTCATGGTCCAGCAGGAGGATGATTTCAAGCATTCATAGGAGGTGGACACTTGATAACACCACGGAAAGAAGATATCCAAGAAATATTCGGTGTAAATTGGCTATTTAAGGGAGCAACCACAACATAGACATTCAGAAATAAAAGAACTAAAAGATTGTTTCCTTTGCCAAAATAGTTACAAGCTTGGTCTGCCCAAAGTTAACTAAGTAAAGCTTAGCTAAATCTGAACTAACTCCTGTGGGCATCTTTTATACTCGTCACAGAGGATGAAGAAAAAGGTCAACGACCGTGTTTTAAAAGCCAAGAGCTGCTGCTCTGGGATTTTTTATGCTCTGAGTGTAACCCCTTAAGAAACACAACCCCAGGACCGGATTTAATTCCTTTTTTTGATGCTCGGGGGTTTTATATGGAAGCCCTTTTCCACCTCAGGATATCAAAGGGTTTCATGCAGTGGTTCAGTTGTGTTTACTGCTGAGGTGACTCACCAGCTGTCACGGTTTCCAGTGTAGATGCAACCAGAGAAGATGCCATAAAGCCAGGCCCAAGGACGTGGCCCAGGCTCTCAAGCTGTCTTAGGTGCAGAAGTGAGAGCAGAATCCTGACACCCCTCATGCCACCTGAACCACACAGGCTTTTCCCTTTCCATACATCATCCCGGTGCCCCGGGGAAGGAGATTAATCATTTCTCATCTCGTTTTTCCACCGGGGGTGACTCAAGCAGAGATGACTGAAGTGACTTGGACACATCCTCGGGACAGTGCCAAGAGGAGAAAGCAGCTTTCATAGGGCTGAGAGGCAGCAGTGAGACACCAGCTTGTGCAAACCAGAGACTCCCTGAGGCCCAGGAGGCACTGGAAAGTTTTCTGCTGTCGCAGAAAGTAGGGAAGGTCAGAAGCAGTTTATTTATTGGGGAATAATTTTCCACCAAACATTCCCTCTGTCCCAGTCCTTAATAAATATCTACCACTGGTTATCCTGATGAATCATTGATCCACTGCATGCTGAAAATCACAGATTCTGGTTTTGTAGCACAAGTATCTGACTCTTGACCCTGCACTAGCCTTTCACTGTTTCCCAAAGGGTAATTATTCCCTCCCCTGTCCCTGAGGGAATAATGACCTTGTCACCTCCTCCTTGCTAACCCATCCCCTCTAATACATCCTCCTGCTCCTCATGGATCCCCTCTGCAAGGAATCAACATCATGAAGTCCCACTGAGAGCAGTTGTTCCTCAGCTTGGTTCTGCTTTCAGACCTGCTTTCCCTGTCTCTGAGCTTTATTTTCCTCCCACCTCTGTCACCGACTTCATAAAGGATTATTGAAAGCCTTGATCCCTGCAGGTCTTGCCTTGCTAAATTAAGGAATTTCCACCTGAAGAGGGATGGATTTTAAACCCTGCCTAAACCTGCAGCAGCTGCCTGTTGAGGGAAGGAAACTGTGGTGGCCTCGTTTCACTCCAGAGCAGAGTGAGCAGCTCTTACAAAGACAAGAAATATTTCTCTCTCCCAACTTCGTGGTAAGGTACAAGGAATCTCTGACTTTTCTTTTTTTTTTTTTTTTGGAGGAAGAGTGGCTGTTAATTGTTTCCAGAGCAAGACATGTCTTTGGAACAGGCCCTGGAATTATCCAGCAAGGTAGAGCAGCATATAATGCAAAGGACATTCCCAAATGTTTCCTGAGGACACCAGTTACTGGCAGGATTTCTCTAAGTCGTGTCTTCCACAACCAGCAGAGTTGTGTGAGATGGGGAACAACTTTGAGGTCTCCCTCTTGGAAGCAGGGAAGGTCAGGATGCTTGGGAGGTGACAATTGGATTTAAAATCATTAAAATCATTAAATTCCACTTTCTAGCTGGGGGCAGGCCCGGAGCAGAGCTGCTTTCCTGCTGCAGGGTGTAGTGAGGCAGCATCTCCTCTGTGGTCTTTCCACCAGTGTGTGCAGCTAGCTGGCAGCTATCCCTGGAATCTGGCCAGGAATGAGATGTCCAGGAACTTCTCTGTCCGGAATGAGGTGTCCAACACTTACGTGGCTGCTTTGCCTGCAGCCAGGAGAGCTGATTCCTGACATCAGCACACCAGGAGGATGGAGCTTGGTCTTGGGGGGCTGCAAACTGGGTGTGGATCAGTAAATTCCAGCTTGATCTGGTGGAGAAATATCAAATTAGATGGTAAAATTCCTTTGGGACTTCCAGTGGTGTTTGTTTCCACACCAGGACACAGGAGAGGGAAACGGCTTCAAGCTGTGCCAGGGGAGGTTCAGGTCAGATATTGGGAAAAATTTGTTCACTGAAAGAGTGGTCAAGCTTTGGGACAGGCTCTGGAAGTGTCACAATCCCTGGAAGTGCCCAAAAAATGAGTAGACGTAGCATTTTGTGGTATGTTTAGTGGACACGGTGGTGTTCCATCAAAGGTTGGGCTTGATGACCTTGGAGGTCTTGTCCAACTTTAATGTTTCTATGATTCCATGGCCTTTGGACCACAAAGTCTCCGCAGGTGCCCAGGAAAAAAAAAAAAAAAAAAGAGATGTTTGTTAGGCTGGGTGTCTCTTCTGGAGCTGGAGCTTGAAGGATTTTAGGGGCTCTATTCCCCACCTACAGTCCCCAGAGTGGTGCAAAGCAGGCCAGCAGGATCACCCTTTTTGGAAGCCGTGAGCCAGTAGGTCAACTCTGACCATTGGATCCAGTTTAGCTCTTAACTGGCAGCAAATTCACCCCTTTGCCTTCCCCAGTCAGCAGTTCCCTCCAGGGCACAAATTCAGTGTTTTATGGGTTGAATCATTTCCGGCTCCGTTGGCCTCAAGTTGCACCAGGGGAAGGTTTAGACTGGATCCTAAGGAAAATTTATTCCCAGAAAGGGTTGTCAAGCACCAGGGCAGTGGTGGATTCCCCATCCCTGGGGGGGATTTGAAAGACATGTAGATGTGGCACTTGGGGACGTGGTTTAGGGGTGACCTTGGCAGTGCTGGGACAACAGTTGGACATGATGATCTTGGAGGACTTTTCCAACTTCAATGATCCTGTGATTCCATGATACGAGCCTAAAGTTATAATTTCCCTAATTTAAGCTGCTCCATGTCTTCTTTCCTACAGGGAACAGCAGGGATAGGACTGTGCTCCACTTCTCTTGCAGGAGGATCCAGATCCATCTGTGCTGGCACAACGGATAGATGGGAATCCGGGACTCAAAGGACCACAGAGAGAGCAGGAGGAGAGGAGGCTGCGTGACAAAGGACACCTGGGGGCCAGACCTTGCTCCCAGCACTGCTCTGCACATGATGCCACGTCCCTGTGATGCAAAAAGAGCCCAGCAGACATCAAATCCAGCTGTTGGGAATCTGCCCCTTCATTCTCTCGAAACCTCGTCTGTTCGCGCAGAAATTCAGTTCGGCCTGAAATTCCTTGCAGAGGAAATGAGAAGCAGAAGAGGGGGAAAAATAGGGTGAGAGAAGGAGGGAGAAGAAATAAAGGGTGCAAAAAAAAAAAAAAAAAAAAAAGGAAAAGCTTAGGGAAATAACAAATTTTGAATCTTTTTCTTCATGCAGGTTTGGATCTAAGGGTACATTCTTTGCCTCCGTTCCGTGCACTGGTGTCTCTTCCAAGGCAAGCACAGGTGCTTTTCCCCTTTGCAGGGATCAGACCCACATCAACCACAGCCAGAGGGAATTCCTGCTTCCCTCATCATTCCTGAGCCTCCCTGCTGGGTCAGGGAGGTGCTGTCAGGAGGCAGGAGCTGCAGACACACACGCACTCGGTGCCCTTTCGCTCCGACGGAGCCTTTCCACTGTCCCATGGAAATCCGACCTTCCCGCCAAGAACAATAAGGACACGGACACGGGAATGTCCCAGACAGCTGCAGCACAACAAAACACTGTCTGCACTCAGGGAGAGAACATCTTATTCCTCCTCTAGCTTGGGCACCCTCCTGTCCTCACACCAGGAAAATGTTCCATCCCGGGATGAGCCGTGGGATGTTCACGTTGCTTCCTCCAGCAGGTTTGGTGCAGGTGCCCTCAAATCCCATGGGAAAAGAAGCTTTGGATGGTAATGGGCATGAGAGTCATGTTTCATGGGAAGTACAGGGTGCAGACAAATATTGATCCAAGTAGGAGGTGCTGAGAGGGAGAGAGGCAGGAGAACATCTCCTGCAATCTCACCTGACACTGGCCTGGTCAAACATCCCTGTAGGACACTCCCATCCAACCTTCCCACTCAGTTTGCTGCCCCATCACACTCACTGAACAATTTGAACTGTTAATTAAAACTGTTAATTGTGCAAGACTTGTTCAAAACCAAATTAGGCTTTTTTGTGTGATCCCTGGAATGATTTGTTGGGTCAATGGATGACAATGGGCACGAGGTTCAGATTTTATGGGAGGTACAGGATGCAGACAAATATTTATTCAAGCAGGGGGTGCTGAGAGGGAGAGAGGCAGGAGAACATCTCCTGCAATCCCACCTGCCACTGGTCTGGTCAAACATCCCCCATCCAACTTTCCCACTCACTTTGCTGCCCCATCACACTCACTGAGCAATTTGAACTTGGGCAAGACTTGTTCAAAAACAAATTATACTTTTCTGTGTCAGTCCTAATCCCTGGAATGATTTGTTTTGTCTGTTTGGTTAATCCTTCCCTTCATCCCAAATCCCTTCCCATCACAGGAGGAAAACTGGTCTCAGGTGGTTTTTGGCCTCTGGAGAATGTTTTGATCTGACATCTGACAGGGAAAAGTAGCTGTTAAATCTTTGGAGAAAGGTTAAGGCAGCTGGGATTGAGATTTCTGTTGGGGGCCACAGCAAAAAAGGTGGGACAGGGGTGGAATTTTCAGTTTTCTTGAGTTATTTAAGTTCCATGTGCAAATAGATGCAGAACTCAAGTTGGCTACAAAACCTGGGATCCAAGTAACAATCCCACCAGGAACTGGTCTGAGTTGTTGGCCTGATAACCAGTTCCAAGGATACAAGACATGCAACATCTTCTGGTGTCTTGACATGGCGTTGAACACAGGAGGAGTCCAGTTGCAGTGGGAGTTCTGTATGAATTCCCAAGGGAAAAAAAAAAAGAAGAAGAAAAGTATTAAATTCCTGGATATATAAAGTGTTTCCTGCTGTTCCTTGTGGTTCACTGTCAGTCAGTGATGATGAAGAGAGAAAGAAGGAAAGGAAGGAAAGGAAGGAAGGAAGGAAAGGAAGGAAGGAAGGAAGGAAGGAGGGAAGGAAAGAAGGAAAGGAAGGAAAGAAGGAAGGAAGGAAAGAAGGAAGGAAGGAAGGAAGGAAGGAAGGAAGGAAGG
>NW_016690353.1:1145322-1150778 GCF_001604755.1 Lepidothrix coronata | reverse complement strand
GAAAGAAAGAAAGAAAGAAAGAAAGAAAGAAAGAAAGAAAGAAAGAAAAAAAGAAAAAGAAAGAAAGAAAAGAAAAAGAAAGAACGAACCAGGGGAGGAAGTGGGTGAGAGAAGAACTTCTTTGGGTGGCAGTAAATCATCAAATTATCTCAAATTCTGAGGAAACCACAGACAGAGAGCTTTTATAGCCACTAATCCATGGTTTTTTCCTGAGGACAAACCTACAAGTGCCATTGATCTGCAAATTTCATTGATCTCCACGGCAATAATTTACTGTCTTTAATTTTACAAACCCTGGCCTCATAAGTCACGACTTGTGCTAAAAGCCCTGATAACTTGAAGACAGAAATGGGTTTGTGCATTGCTTTTCCTGCCATTAATTTTTGATTATTGCTAAGAGCTGAGAAACATTTTTTTTCTTGTTGTTTTTGAGGTATAAAAATGGCAGAAAGTCCCTTTGGTTCCTTGTGACTGTTTGGAGGAAAATGCATGAAAATAAGGAATCCCCAGTTCTATCAAACAAAGGTGGTTATTATTATTATTATTATTATTATTATCATTATCATTATCATTATCATTATTATCATTATTATTTCTTCATATGTTATATATAAAAATTATAACGTTTATTTTTATTTATTTTTAATTTTTATTTGTTGTTGTTCCAGAATTCTCCCAGATTTCACTGAACTTTTAAGACAAATCTTTATTTTCTGTGGGGTTTCCTGTACAAAAATTTACGCCGATTTTAAAAATTTCCTCGAGTCTGATTCTGCCCATGTTCATTTGAGTCAGGAAAGGAGAGTTTTCTAATCAAATAAACCTCAATAAAACATCTCCATGAAGCACCTACGTGGAAAAATAGATTGAACCCCGGGGAAGACAAAATTCTCCAGCCTTCGTTTGTTTTTTATTTATCTTCATTTATCGCTTTAAATCAAGTTTTAATCTCGGAATTTTAAGCCTGGACTAAAGGATAAAACCACCGCCATTTCTCAAGGAAAAAACAACTCAGTCAATCCCGTTTCCCACCCATTTTGCACCAAAATGACTTCACAAATCAGGACGACGAGCACAAATTGCTTTTTGTCCCAGCCAGAGGCATCAGCGTCACAGGGTGACATTTCTTTGGCAAATAAGTGGAAAAAAAAAAAAAAATACCCACCCACATTTGGCAACCCTGAAATAGGTTATGAATTCATATTGTTTTCAGGGAGTGACTCGTTAAAATCAACTTATAGAGCTGAAAAGGAAACCCAAGGTTTTGACAGTTTTAACTGAAAAAACTGTGGAGAAAGTGGGGGTTATTTTCAAAATCACTTCGTAATTTTGGCATAATTTTGGTCTTGCGCTTAAAAAGAGATTAATTTATAAATATTCAGATCCAAACACTTTATTTATGTGGAAGGAAAATACCTAATTTCTCTGAAAAAGAAGAGATCAAGTCTTCAAATTTAATTTCATCCTTTTTTTTTTCTTTCCAATCAACAAATTAAAAAGGAAAAATTGAGAATTATTTTTTTTTAATTATTATTTGTATATCATTCCCATTCCAAAAGCTTTATTTCCCAGGAGACAAGCCTGGGTGAGGGAAGAAATGCAACGATCCCTGGTGCTAATTATTAAGTTATAAATATTCAAATCCAAACACTTTATTTATGTGGAAGGAAAATACCTAATCTCTCTGAAAGAGAAGAGATCAAGTCTTTGAATTTAATTTCGTCCTTTTTTCTTTCCAATCAACAAATTAAAAAGGAGAAACTTGAATTTTTTTAATTATTATTATTATTATTATTTTTTATATCATTCCCATTCCAAAAGTTGTGGGAAATGAATGAGACCCTCTCCCAGTATTTAAAGCCTGGAAAATTCAACAGCACTGAGGAGTCTGAGGCTCCTTTTCCTCCTTCTGCTCCACCCCTGAGTCCCACAGAGGATTCCCTAAGTCTGCTCCGGGATGTGAGGGGCAAAGTGCTCATTAGGAGAGATTTCCTGAGGGAAAACAGGAGTGCTGGTAGGGAAAGGAGCAACTGTTGGTCAGGAATTTGTGCTTTAAAAGGGTGCTGTCTTTGTATTTTCCTGGGATTTAGGATTGCCCAGATTCCAGCAGTGCTGCCCCACCAGGTCCATCCTTAAACCCAGGCTGCCACAGCCCCTGGAATTAAAAAAAAAAAACACCTGGAAACAGGTGAAATTAATGTCTTTCTCATATCCCCCATCATCCCATCTTTCTCCTCCTGCCATGAAAAATGGGAGCAGGCCTGGCAGGTTTGTTTTATTGACTCATTTGGGGTGTTTTGGATCATCTGTTGGCTCAGCTGGGAAGTGCCACCTCCCACATGCCCATCTCTTCCCGGGCACTGCCCATCTCCACAGCTCTCTCTTCCTTCACAATTGAATATTCCATAAGATCCATTC
The DNA here is from genome assembly GCF_001604755.1 of Lepidothrix coronata. Lineage (NCBI taxonomy): Eukaryota > Metazoa > Chordata > Aves > Passeriformes > Pipridae > Lepidothrix > Lepidothrix coronata. The sequence continues at coordinate 1,148,360 of NW_016690353.1, read as the reverse complement.
AGGATCATGGCACAAATTAGCCTGGGACAGGAGGTATTTTCGTGGATCTTGGGTCTTTGTCCATCTTTGGGTGCCAGAAATTATATCTGTGCTGTATGTGTGTGTGCCCCATCCTAATGTATGTCCTGTTCATACATTATTTTTGGAGGGATTTGTCCATATTTGCATTTTTCGCTGTTTTTTTGGAGTGATTTAATTGTTTTCGAGTGGACCTGGTAAAAAGAAAGAGCGTGGGATTAAACATTCATAGACACCCCGGATTGCAAAGGCCAACCAAAGCATTGTTTTCAAAGAATCACAAAATCCTGATCTGGTTTGGGTTGGAAGGGGCCTTAAAAATCATCTCATTTTCCAACCCCCTGCCATGGGCAGGGACCTTCCACTAAACCAGATTTCACCTTATCTTTATTGAGGATTAGGGACTTCTTAGCTTGGGATCATTATCTTGTTCTTCCTCTTCATATTTCACATATTCCCAGACATCCTCATACAGTGTCCATGTTTTTTGCTGTGACAGTTTCTTCAGTTTTCCCATTTTTTTTGCCCAGAACTTACCAAGGATGGGTCCTACTCAGTGAAGGAACACGGACATCACAGAAGAGGATTCTCTTCATGAGGAATTGCTGTAAAATCTGGGGTCTGGGATGCAAAACTCTCAGGGGAACTGCAGCTCCTCAGCTTGGCTTTGGACAAAAGCTGCATCCAGTTAATATCTCCTGCATCCCTTCCAGCTCAGGGCTCGTGTCCTCCAGTTCCCAAGGGCTGCAAAGCTGCTGATGGAGCAAAGGAGGCCTAAAAAAGCCAAGGAAGTGAAAATAAACCACGTGAAACACAAACCCTTCGAAACACAGCGAGAAAACACTGTTTGGCAGGTGGGGAAGAAGGAACAGATGATGGAAAGGAAGGAAGGGTCTCTTTTCTACCCATCTGCTCTCCCTTTCAGTGCACAAATGGACTTTTGATTTATGGCTCTGTGAGACTCCGGCTCCGTGGTGTTGACACCCGAGGAACTGCGAGAGGAACGACTTCCAGCAGGGACAAAGGGAGTTCAGCTTGCTCTGGCACAGCTGAGGAACAATCCCAGGGAAGCTGGGAATTGGGAGCTGCAGTCACTGGGGTTCAAACCTCAGCTGTGGGGTTGGACACGTGTTTGCACCACAGCCCCAGGTGGCTGCGCTTGTTGTTTATCCCCCGCTCCGGGGGATCGGGTTTTCCCATCAGGAATTTGTATGTGGTTGTTTTAGGTGGGCTGGAGGCTCTCAGGGCTCCGGGTGCACGATGGAGCTCTAAGGCTCTGTTCAGTTCCCCACACAGAGTCATCCAGTGCTGTCTGGAAGACCTTGGGGCATCAGCAACACCTGCAGCAGGCTGGGAGATGTGACCGAGGAGCTGCGGGACATTTGTGTCCTTCTGCAGAGCCAGCTGGAGGCAAAGAATCCAAGGGCATCTCAGTGTCTGCATTTCAGAGAATCACAGAACATCCTGTGCAGGAAGGGACCCCCAGGGATCATCCAGCCCAACTCCTGGCCCTGCACAGACACCCCAACAATCCCACCCTGTCCCTCAGAGCGTTGTCCAAACCCTCCTGGAGCTCTGGCAGCCTTGGGGCTGTGCCCACTGCCCTGGGGAGCCTGGGCAGTGCCCAACCACCCTCTGGGGGAAGAACCTTTTCCTGAAACCAACCTAAACCTCCCTGAAAAAGTATTTAAGCAATCAAATATCACCCACAAATCTGTGCAGAGGTGCCCCTGTGCACACCTGGGGTTTAGACCATCAGAGCCAGTGGATTTTGGTCAAAAGCTCCAATTCAGACTGGGAAGTGATTCCATTTACCTCCAAGAAATCCTCTGAGCTTGGTCCACTAGATATTTTTCTCACATGGCCTCACCTCATTTTAGGTATCTGATTTTTGTTTTTGGTGTCTGATTTTTGGTTTAGGTGTCTGATTTTTGGTTTAGGTGCCTGATTTCATGAGTCACACCCATGAAGTAACCTGCAATCCCAGACATTCACTTTGGCCCCAAAAGAGGAAATATGGGTGTAAGAAGAGATGAAAAATGCAAACCAAGCCGTTAACAACCAGAAAATATAATAAAAAAATCATCAGAAGGTTAAATTTCCAAAAGATTCATCTCTGACTGTCTCAACATAGGTGAGACATTTATCAATTTTCTGACAGCAGGGATAGTAAAAGTTCACTGAAGCCAATGCAGCAACTTGGAGAGGTGGATTCAAGGGCTCAGACTGTCACAAACCTCCTCTGTGTCTCAGACCACCCCACATACTCCCAATTTCCAGTGGTGTCCTGTGTCACAGTCTCTTCTTTCCTCCAAATACATCACCTGAAACCACCAATGCATATTTTGATTCTTACATATGTTGATACTTACACTCCATGTCACAACATCTCCCCTGGCCTCCTGTTTCCTGCAGATCAAAATCCTCTGACTGATTCAGGGCACAGGGGTCTCAGTGCCATCAGAGGCAGAATAACCCTGTTAGCAGTTTAAATTTAAAGGAATTATAGAGCTATTAAACCACTTTGTCCTTCGGGTTTTAATGATGGCAAAACAGAAAGATTGATATAAAATAAATAATTAATTTGATACAAATGATCAGACGAAAAACCCATCTAATCAGAATTATTTACTACACAACATAAACATTAAAATGATATAAACACTAAAAATCGATTAGTAGAGTATAACATAGCATAAAGTAGCGCAGTGCGCTGTGACAAAGCAATTATTGAAGCAGTTTTATTCAAGTTGGCAAAAAGAAATCATTATTAAGTAGAGATCTGATGGAACTGCCCCAGACCAACACTTGTGGGGAGCCCCTGCAGCTCCAGGCTGGGCCAGAGGGGCTGGAGAGCAGCCAGGCAGGAAGGGAGCTGGGAGTGGGGATGGACAGGGAGCTGAACAGGAGCCAGAGGGTGCCCAGGGGGACAAGAGGGCCAATGGATCCTGGCCTGGCTCAGGAACAGGGTGGCCAACAGGGCCAGGGAAGTGATTCTGACCCGTGGGTCACCCAGGAAA
>NW_016690353.1:1142363-1144347 GCF_001604755.1 Lepidothrix coronata | reverse complement strand
TTCTTTGGGTGGCAATAAATCATCAAATTTTCTCGAATTCTGAGGAAACCACAGACACAGAGTTTTTATAGCCACTAATCCATGGTTTTGGAGCACAGGATGCAAAGAGCTCTTAAACCAAAACTTTTGGGAGAACTGTCCTTTGGGAGAACCACCGGAGGCAAATCGGGATGACCTGTGGTGCTGGAAGTGGCACAAGGTCCTACATTTAGGCAGCAGAGCCCCTTTATTTGAGACCAGGAATTTCCTAAGCCTGGGAGGAGCCCGAGCTCATCTCGCCCAGCCTCGAGCTGCTCTTTGACAGCAGCTCCCATGTGTCCTGTGTCTCATCTGCCAGATGTTCCAGACACCCAGAGGTATCTCAGATGGCTCTGTAGACCTGAAATTTGGCAGCTGCACCCAACCTTAAGTTTCTAATTAAATTGTCTGGTGGTTTTTTTTCATTGCATAGCAGAGAAAAGCAATCCATCACTGTTGTCTAAACCACTTAGAGCCGAGTCTATCAGCCCCTGGAGGTACCGGTTTGTCTCCTCTTTCACGAAGAGCAGCCCAGATGATGAGGACACAACCCAAACACGGACATCTCATGCCATGGGAGATGCCTGGGGGTGTCTGGGAATACACACAGGCCTGGCAGGGACAACTCAGACCCCACAGAAGGTCTAAATCCTTCGGCCATGTCAGCTGGAGACCAGAGGAGTTTGTAGGGACCGGAATGGGATGAAGCACCTAAAGCTGAACCCCTAATTTAGGGAAATACAGGATTTCGAAGCAGCAACAAGGTGGAACGAGCCCCTCCCAGTGAGATGGATTTTCCTGATCCCTGTGTTGTTCTCCCTTCCATCCCTATCCAAACCAGACACTTTGGTCTGAGCTTATCCTGCTGCCAGGGATTCCTTGCCCTCCCCACCACCCCCAGCACGGGGTGCCTCGAGTTTCAGGGGCTTTTCTGGTCATTTCCCCCCTCCCACCACAGTTTCCTTCACCCTCAGTGCCTCATTTTGAGCCTGTTTAACTGATACATCCAACAAACCCACGGGCTGCCCACTGAAAATGCAAATAGAGCCGAGAGAGAGGGACTAAAATAAAAAAACCTTCTGGTAGCAGTTTGATTTTTATTTTTTTTTCTGTTTTTCTCCAGATTTAGCACTGGTTTTCGTATTAAGCCTGTTTGGGGGTTTTGTTTTTTTCTGTGTATTCAATCATACAGCAGGTTATGGGCTTACGAGGAGTTCGTGTTCAAAAGGTCATAAAAATGAAAAATTAGCATCGTCTCGGCCAAAAAGAAAATGTAATGTAAAAAAAAAAAAAAAAAAGAATATAAAGAATGATTTAACAGCCTGTGTTCTACCAGAGGATAATTTGGTTCTGCATTGATTTGTCTCTGAATTTTGCACAGAAGTTGTGCAGCTCCCTGGGTGGTGCTCAGGGCTTAAAGTACGAGGTGGTGACAAATGCTGGGAATGACAGAGGAGGGAAAAACGGCCTTTGCTACGTGAGGCAGGGGGTTGTCGTGTGAGCAATCCATCCTGGGAAGGAGGGATGCAGCCAGGAATGACTGTCCTACATTCTGCTTCGGCTCCCTGGGGAAGTGTGTCCCACGTATTGCGGCCAAAAAGGAGGGGAAGGGAAAAAAAAAATCCGAATTATTGCTGATGTCTCCTCAAAACCTGTGAGATCCCCCCCAGCTAATTGTGGCCAGATGTTGTAGCAGGGAATGAGGAGGGAAATCTGTTTTATTCCTGCTGAAGGTAACAAAGCATTTAAGAGAAGACTCAGGGTTTTTTTCCAGAAGCTGTGGAATAATTACAATGACCACATGGATTTTTGATGTCTAGTCCTGTTAAAGGACTCAAGGTATGACACGAATAAATTAAGTATATATTAAGTTAACTTTCCAGGAACCCTGAGATGATTTTGACTGTTTTGGGGGGGGGGGGGGAATTAACTTTTTGTTCTTTTTTCCTTTCTTTTTAAGTTGGGA
>NW_016690353.1:1139093-1142051 GCF_001604755.1 Lepidothrix coronata | reverse complement strand
ACTTCCAGGGATGGAGCAGCCACAGCTTCTCTGGGAAATCCATTACAGACCCTCCCCACCCTCCCAGCCAAGAATTCCTTCCCAACATCCCATCTAAACCTCCCCTTGTTAAGTTTAAAGCCATTTATTTTAATTCATGAGTCTCCAGCCCTCAAGAGTGAGAAAAAGAAGCTCAAAGTTGCTGGATTGGAACCTCATGTTACAGCAGGAATCTGCCTAAATCTGCCACATCCCAAGGAAAGAAGTCCAGGAGTTCTCAGGCCCATCCCTCACTTCAAAGAGGTGCCAGACCTGTCATCCTGAAAACGTCCTCCAGCATCGACTTGGGAAATTCCAAAAACATAAAAGCCTTGAGTGGTTTGATACCTACCCAAAAGAAAGGCTGATGAGTACTTGGGTTATAAAATTAATGACATTTCTCAAGAGAAAAAGTCCCATCTTGCTGTGACTTCATTCCCAGAGGAAGTTTGTGGTGTGCTTTGGATGCTTCAGACCTTTTATCCTTCTCAGAGCTTTGGTGAGAGACAGAAAAAAAAAAAGCCATTAAAGAGCTTCTCAGCCTTAAAGGCAAAAGTTCCCCCTTCGTGCCTATCAACAAATTGAATAATTGTGATTAGAGGTGCAATTTAAATGATAAGCAGAGCAAAGCTCACTCAGCATTTTAGTTTTGCTGTTCCACCCTTGGAAACACAAACACGACCGGGGGAGAACCACGTTGAGGGTCTTTTATCCAGCCTGCTCCCACCTTTCCCAGTGGAAGAGGTGGCCTGAAAGCAAACCCAAACAACTGGGAAGTTGCCTGAAAACACCATAAAACGTGTGACATTTTCTGACGGGTCCTGATTGGTTTCTTTTCAAAGCTCTGTCTCTGTTCCAGGTCACTTTAGGACTTTCTCTGCCGCTTCTTGTGAGGGGAATTATTGCAGCGATAGGAACTGGGATCAGACAAGTCAGAGCACGTTAAAAAGCACTTTGCCCACTTTTTTTAAAGCCAATGGCTGGCAACATTCCCAGCTTTTCCTTAGGAAACAGGCAGGAATGTTTCGGCACGTTCCCTTTCTGCCCTGGCGGTTCTCATGTCAAGACACTCTTCCAGGTTTTTTTGTTCCTTTCAGGAAGAATTTCTCTTAAAATCTAAAGTATATTTAGAAGTATTTTAGAATATTTAGAAGTATTTTTAGAAGTACTTTTAGAAGTACTTTTAGAAGTATTTTTCTCCATGAATTTTAAGGAGAGGCTGTTTTGCCTAATTCAGGCTCTAGACCTCTCCACCTGAATTTGGAAGAGCTGATTCCCACTCAACCAGGCAAAATCCCTGCATTAAACAGGTGGAATTAAGGGAATATCTTGAAATTAAGAGTAATCAAAGTGTGCAGCTTTCAGGTCTTCCATGTTTTCCTGAATTTAGAAGCCACAAAGGGCACTGGGTCTAAGTTGGTGTCTGATATTTGACCATAAACCAGCCTTTAGCCTCTTGTTCCTACTGAAAATCAGGAGGACTTGGGTTCATGTCACCAATGGACAGTGACAATCTCATGATTTAGTGCAAGAAATTAAAGGAAAAGAAGCTCAAGAGGATTTTCATTCCATGATCCCATTTATGGCAATTTATGATTAGTGATGAAAAAATGAATTTGAACTAAAGAAGTAAAAAAAAAAATATAAAATATCTTAAAAAAAAACCCCCAACCCCAAAAATAAATATATTGAATCTAATTGATAACTTCAATTTGGGAAATTCTGAAGGACTGTGGTTTGTACTTTCTTTTTGAGAGTCACTTTTCTCCCTCTCTTCTTTCCCACCCCTTGCTCACATCTTGCCTTCGTGAGACTGAAGAATTTGATGACGAACTCACTGAGAAAACCGTAAACGGAAGAAATTGGGAATGGCACTAAAATGATCCCATCCCTCTGCAATTTCCATGGTGAGAGTGAATGGTGAGTGGACAATGTCATGTCCTCTTAGGAAAAAAAGAAGTCAAGGGGTAAACACCACACTCCAAGATATTTGAACACCTTTTTGATTCCCATTCAGGGGGAGGCACTAAAGAACATTGAGTAGAGAAGTCAGAGTCATATAAGGAGCTGAAAATCAAATTATAAATAACAAATAAAGTAGAAACTGCTCATCCAGGACACCTCAATCCAGTCAATATATAATCAACATAACCCCATTTTTGGGAGTTGTTTCACATCTCCAGCTTGGACACTCCTACCTAGAATAAATAGTCTTTATAAGACCAGCTCAGTGGCTTTATTTTAAACTCAGTCTTTAATTGGGATATAACTAAGAACAGGACCCAATTTTCAGGTGAAGATGCCTGGGATCGATGAAAGGGATCAGATCTTGGCAGAGATAAAGACTCCAGGGTCATGGAATCATGGATTGGGTTGGGTTGGAAGGGATCTTAAAGACCATCCAATTCCAAGCCCCTTCCATGAGCAGGGACACCTTCCACTATCCCAGCCTGGAATCCTGGAATGGTTGGGGTTGGAAGGGACCTTAAAGATCACCTGTTTCCAACACTTGTCACGAGCAGGGACACCTCTCACTAGCCCAGGTTGCTCCAACCTGGCCTTGGACACTTCCAGGGATCCAGGGGCAGCCACAGCTTCTCTGGGCAACCTGTGCCAGGGCCTCCCCACCCTCCCAGCCAGGAATTCCTTCCCAATATCCCATCTAAATCTCCATTTTCCCAGTTTGAAGCCATTCCCCCCTGCCCTGTGCCTCCAGTAATCTCTCTCCATCTCTCTTGGGTCTCCTTCAGGTCCTGGAAGGGGCCACAATCAGGAACAAAAATCTCATCCCAGCTCCCTTAAATAATCCTGAAATACACGGAATTATATTTCAGAGGCATCTATCTTTACCCAGAACTCATTAACTTGGAATAACTACAAATTGAATACATTCTTTTAAAATTTAGAGGCACGAATTAATTCATCTCAGGGATTGAGATA
>NW_016690353.1:1104603-1137626 GCF_001604755.1 Lepidothrix coronata | reverse complement strand
CAGCCAGGAATTCCTTCCCAATATCCCATCTAAATCTCCATTTTCCCAGTTTGAAGCCATTCCCCCCTGCCCTGTGCCTCCAGGTCCTTGTCAGTAATCTCTCTCCATCTCTCTTGGGTCTCCTTCAGGTCCTGGAAGGGGCCACAATCAGGAACAAAAATCTCATCCCAGCTCCCTTAAATAATCCTGAAATACACGGAATTATATTTCAAAGGCATCTATCTTTACCCAGAACTCATTAACTTGGAATAACTACAAATTGAATACATTCTTTTAAATTTTAGAGGCACGAATTAATTCATCTCAGGGATTGAGATGAATCCAGGGGCAGAGTGTTTTTATGGTTTATCTTTTGGTTTTTAGGGCCAGAAGGTGTCAGAGGCAGTTGAGGGTCTCAAGAATGACCCAATTTAAAGAACAGACTAAGGGATTACGTGTGGGTTTTTTTCCACCCTTGCTCTGAGTTGGAGCTCTGCAGTGCCCAAGGGTGCAACAACAAACGTGAACGCAGCGAAAAGGGGCCCATAAAATACAAATCCAGCCTGCTATGACACAAGAGATCTAAATGTCACGGATCAGGCGTTATGGGAGTCAGGAAAAACCAGGATGAGTCAATCCCCAAGGTGAAAGAATGCAGCCAGATTAATCAATGTATTCCACGAAGACTGGAATACTCGGATTATTCCTATAACATAAAACCAGACGTAAAAGAAAAAAATGCAGTAACATTTCTTGTGACTCAAAGAAAAGGTTAAAAATGAGCCATAAGGAAATTATGACTTTGTCTGGATTGCCAAACCTGGAAATTTTATTGCAGGACTTAAAATGCTTGGTGTCTACTTTTTTTTTTTTTTTTAAAACCTTATATCTCAGTGATTCTATGGAACTTGTGATCTTTCCTGGGGAATTCTGTTGAAAGACAAAAAGGCAAAGGGCAAAATTTCACAAAAGAGATGCCTAAAACAAGGGTAACCATGTTGCTAAAAAAAAAACAAACAAGGCCATCCAGCAGGAAATTCTAATAGTTCAAAATGACCTTTTTGTGCTGAAATAATACTAAAATCCTGAAACCTCTTGCAGAATGAGAGGTTTTGGTGGTAAAAATTGTCTTTTTGAACTGGAAAAGGAGAAATTTTGGTGGTAAAAGTTGTCTTTCAGCTGGGAAAATGTTTAATTTTGAGACAATTTATGTATTATTAGGACATACCCTCGTTAGCAACATCAGTTGGAGCTGCTCCTGTGGGAGATATTCCCCTTGTGTGTCGGCCTCTTAATTTTTCCGTGAGATTGTCCTGAATGTCTTCCAAATGTGATGAAGGCAGGAATGTGTGTGACAGGCTGGTACCATCAGAGCTCTACATCTGGTAGGAGGCCCTAATCAAATGGATAAATGGAAGAAACAACCCCTCACATCACAATCACGGAGTTCCAGAATGGTTTGGGTTGGAAGGGACCTTAAAGATCATCCAGTTCCATGGGCAGGGACACTTTTCACTAGCCCAGGTTGCTCCAACCTGGCCTTGGACACTTCCAGGGATTCAGGGGCAGCCACAGCTTCTCTGGGAAATCCATTTCAGTCCCTCCCCACGCTCACAGTCAAGAATTCCTTTCTAATATCCCATCTATCCCTGCCCTCTGGCACTGGGAAGCCATTCCCTGTGTCCTGTCCCTCCATCCCTTGTCCCCAGTCCCTCTCCAGCTCTCCTGGAGCCCCTTTAGGTCCTGCAATGGGCTCTCAGCTCTCCCTGGAGCCTTCTTTTCTCCAGGTGAACCCCCCCAGCTCTCCCAGCCTGGCTCCAGAGCAGAGGAGCTCCAGCCTTTGGAGCATCTCCAGGGCCTCCTCTGGACCTGCTCCAGCAGCTCCATGTCCTTCTGATTTTGGAGACCCCCACCACTGCAGGTGGGGTCTCACCTGAGCAGGGGGACAATCACCTCCACAAACAAAAGTGACAGCTCAGAAACACAGAGCAACATCAGAAGGAATTGTAGCAGTGTTAGGATGAAAAATAAAGGACCATGAGATGCTCCATGGGAATCTGAAGGTGCCTCATTTCAAGGAATCCAGGATCCTCACTAATTGTGTGGAAACACATTTCTCCTGCAGGTAGATGGGGGAAATTACACCAAAACTGTGCCTCAGAAGACTCCCTGTTTGGGCAACCCAGTACCAGCCAACATTCCAGAACCATCCCTGTGTTTGCAGGCAATCCATCTGTTCCAGCGTGGATTCAATGCAGGCATTCCCATTTTTATCCAGCACAAGCTGGGAGCCCTGGGGCTGGTTGCAAGTGGCAGATCTGAGTCACTCCTTGGCCTGGCCCCTTCTGAGCTCAGACACAAAAGCAGGGTTGCCCTGGAAGACAGGGAATCTCAGACATTTGGGGATAAAATCCATCCCCATTATTTTTACTTTAAGGGCTTTGGGGGTTCTTAAGTCCTTCTGCTTTCAGGATTTCACTGGAGAATTGGGATTGAGAGCTCAGTTGGTCTAGAATTTCTCCAGGATTCCTCTAGTCAGGTCTTAATGAGCTGAACTACCTTATAAAAACCCCTCTGCATTGTTTGCGAAGGACATTCGTGGTGCTCGTTCTAATTTCTTGCTTTTAACGTTTCTATAGTGAAAGAAATTCATTGAAGTCCTATTTTTGGGGGCTTTGTGCCTCCTCTGACAACTTCCTGCAGTGTCCTCAGAATCATTTTGGGTCCCAAAAGGCTGCAAACATCCATGATTTGACTCTGAATGACCCTCAGTTCCTGCCTGCAAACTGAATCCTCCCTTAGATTCCTGCAAGTGAAGCATCTTTTATAACTTCCATCCTTATCACTGAAGGTTCTATCCCACATTTTTAGGGTATTTATTTAATGTTTCAGTCCCCAAGAGCACAAGGCCACCACAAGTCCCGTATCATAACCACACTTATATTTTCACATTTTGGATGTCTCCTGAAAAAACACTGAGATTTCCCTAAAATCTCATTTATCATGTCCAAGATCTCAGAAGAGCCCACAGAGACACAGGCAGTGGAGTCTGGGGAGACGTTTACCTGGCCAAATAAGTGGGATCTTTGCATTTCCTGTGGTAGAAGCACCCATGGCCATTTGAGATGCTCTGGGACATCTGAATTATGCTGCTAAATGTGTCACAGGACCTGTAGGAAACCTGTGCCTGTCCAGAATTCCTCCCAGATCCAAGGGCATAACACACCTGGGAGTGGGCAACTGGAAGAACTTCTGGATAACTTATAAAAATGAATTAAGCATTCTCTAGACCTCACACCTGCTTGCAGACACCCACATTTTCTGTCTCAATCTGCAACCTGAATCCAGGTTCAGGCAGGGATCCCGAGGATTGAGGATGAGCAGAGGGATGGAACGCCTCTCCTATGGGAAAAGGCTGGGAGATTTGGGGTTGTTCAGACTGGAAAAGGCTCCAGGACCTTTCAGGACTTCAAAGGAACTTACAAAAGAGATGGAGAGGAGCTTTTTGTAAGTACAGGCAGTGATGGGATGAGGGGGAATGGCTTTAAACTGAAAGGGGATTTGTTTAGGTTGGATATTAGGAGGAAATTCTTCCCTGTGAGGGTGGGGAGGCCCTGGCACAGGTTACCCAGAGAAGCTGTGGCTGTTCCTGGATCCCTGGAAGTGTCCAGGGCCAGATTGGATGGGGCTTGGAACAACTTGGGATACTGGAAGATGTCCCTGCCCATGGAGGTTGGAACAAGATGGTCCTTAAGGTCCCTTCCAACCCAAACCATTCCATGATTCTGTGATTCCTCTTCACAAACATCCCCATGAGGAGCAACCACTTCCCTCTATCAACACCTGCACACTTTCTTCAAACCCTTTTGGGAATTCCCTGGGAAAATCAACTTGATCCTTGGGAACAACAATTTGACTTTTCCGACCTGTTTATCCCTGAGAGCTGCACATCACGTGGTGGATCTGGGCTCCTTCTTGAGCCCCTTGGTGGGCACTGTGTGTGTTCACACCAGCAGGAAAGGACTTCAGTGAACCATTGCACATGGGGAATGCACTTTCCAAATAAAACTGTTCTTTCCAGAGCCCTGGAAAGCTGCTTCCCTTCCCTAGCCTGACTCCAAACATCCAGGCACAGCTGGTTGGCAAAGCTCAGGGCAAACCTGGCCAGCTGTGCCCAACACAGAGCCCTCTGGCAAACCTTGGCAAACGTTAATGCAGCGGCCACAGGTGGAATTTTGGGGGGCATTTGAAACAGGAACTGCTTGAGGGAGGCTCACACATCTTATTGGGGATTTGGAAAGTCTGTGGGCATCACTTGTGAGAACTTTTTAAGGAGATTTATTTGAGTAAAAGCAGTTTGCTGCGTGTCCTCTCCTCACACACAAGCCCAATGTCAGCCTGATTAATCCTGTCAGTGGAGGATATGAATTCAGAGAGCAGGTTTTCCTCTTGGCCTGACACGGGGTTGTGGTTCTCCCTCTCTGCAGTTTGCAGGAAGGTTTTGGCTGTCCCTGACAGCACCCAGCTGGCTGTGCTCGGTGATGTTGCTTCCCTTCGTGGTGTGTGGCTCCAAGTGTCAGGCTGGGGTGGAATCAAGGATTTGGAACACTTGCCAAAGACCTATTTTAGCTGGGATGAGATCAGAGAGCTCCCTTGGAAATGCTGGAGGAGCAGGGGATGACTGTGATGTAACACAACATCTCTTTATCAGCTTGGAGGATCCAAATGATCCTGGGCAGTGCTGGTGTCCCACCATCACTAGGACACTCTCTGCTCTTTGTAGAACCAGCTTTGCCCAGTTTTTCCCACCTCACTTCCCAGCAGTTTACTGGTTCCCCTCCTCAGCCCTCCCAGTTTCTCCAGCCACTGTTGTTCAGAGTCACAGAATCATTAAGGTTGGAAAAGGCCTTTGAGATCAAGTCAGACACCACCCACCACGTTCACCATTAAACTCTGTCCCCAAGTGCCACATCCATGTGTTTTTGGAACACTTCCAGGAGTGGTGAATCCACCACTTCCCTGGGCAGTTTGTTCCAATGATTGACAAACATTTCCACGAAGAAATTTTCTCGGATATCCAATCTAAACCTCCACTGAAGCAACTTGAGGCCGTTCCCTCTCCTCCTGTCCCTTGTTCCCTGGGAGAAGAGACTGATTCCACCCTTCTCCCCCCTCCTGTCAGGGGGTTGCAGAGCCAGAAGGTCCCCCCTGAGCCTCCTTTTCTCCAGGCTGAGCCCCCCCAGCTCCCTCAGCTGCTCCTGCTGCTCCAGCCCCTTCCCAGTTCCATTCCCTTCCCTGTACACGCTCCAGCCCCTCAATGCCCTTCCTGATTTGAGGGGTCCAGAACTGCCCCAGGATTCAAGGTGTGGCCTCAGCAGTGCCCAGCACAGGGGACAATCCCTGCCCTGCTCCTGTGGCCACATTATTTTGGATAGAAACCATAATGCCATTGGCCTTCTTGGCCACCTGAGCACGCTGCTGGCTCACGGTCAGATGTTTCTCTGGAGAAGAGAAAGCTTTGGGGCAACCTCATTGTGGCCCTCAGTACCTGAAGGGACCCAAAAACATGGAGAGGGATTTTTTCCATGAGCACGTGGTGACAGGACAAGGGGGAATGGCTTCAAACTGACAAAGAGTAAGTTTAGATTAGATATTAGGAAGAAATCTTTACTAAGAGGGTGTTGAGGCCCTGTCACAGTTTTCCCAGGGAAGCTGTGGTTGCTCCATCCCTGGAAGTGTCCAAGGCTGGGTTGGACAGGGCTTGGAGCAACCTGGTCTAGTGGAAGGTGTCCCTGCCCATGGCAAAGTGGTTGCAACAAGAGCTTTAAGGTCCCTTTCAACCCAAATCCTTCTTTGATTCTATGATTTTGTGATCTTAAATGTCATTACATACCTGTCCTGGACAGCTGAACTGGGAACCCTTCCCATATCCAGGACAAAGCAGTTCAGCACTTTAATTTACATTCCTGGGAGAAGCTCCTGGCTCACTCACTGTCACAGGAACAGTGATCTGCAACCAGTAATTCACTCTGAGAGGAAAATGAGGATCTTAACCAACGGAATTTTCCATGGATCCATCTCTCTGTACAGATCCAAACACCAAAATCACAAAATAGCACGTCAAGGCTTTCCACCTAATTGGTAGGAACTTGCTAAAACATCCTTCAAACCGTCTTTTTGACTGTCAGTCAATTGTGGAATTGGCCTTGCAGCAAATTCCATTTGTTCCCCTCTGTGTCATCCCTGGCATCTCAGACATGACTCCTCCAAACCCTCTGTGCCTTGGGTTCCCACTCTCCTTTCCTCACTAATTGAAGAGTAACCCCACTTTAAGCCCCGATCCCCCAAACCACTTAAGAGAGCATTAAACCCTCATCAAGTTCTCCTTGTGTCTGCATACTTTCTTTGACAGGGACAGATTTAGGCACAGCACAGAAAGGAAAATTCATGCTTAAAAATTGTATTGAATTGTTGACTGAGAGAGGAAATTCCTGGGGGTGAAATCTGTCTTTTACTCTGCGAGGACACCACCATCATTATAAGGTCTGGAACACAAACAGCAAAATATCACCCTTCCGTTCCAGAGGCTGGAAAATGCCCCTCTGAAGGATTCCTCTGTGTTAACCAGGGATGTACAGCATGTTCTCTGCTGGGTGGTTCGGGGATGGTTTTAAATTTCTCTTGCTAATGTGTTAATTTTTCTCCCAGTTCACTTCTTGGGGATAACAAATCTCGCCGGTTTAGGGTTTACCCCGAACTCACTGCAGTCCATATTCACCTTATTACATTCCTGCCTTGCACTATCCCAGCTCTTTGTGCAGTTTTAAATACTGTCTGGAATTCTTCACATCAGGAATGCACTCCCCAGATGTTTGCTGTCCACTGCAAACAGGTAAATGTGTCCCAACTGAAATTTGGGGTGAGATTGGTCATTTTTTACCACCAAATAACCAATAATATCACGAATGAACAGACAGGTGGTAGCATTGTTGACTTTTTAATTTAGATTTTGACTTTTTGCTTCAGATTTTGGACCCTTCAAGGGTAGGGGTGAGGTTGTTTTGGCATCGTTTTGATCAAAAACACCAAAGTCAGTTTGGTTCCAATTCCCTCCGGGAATGCCCGGATCTCCATCTGAGCCGAGCTGGGCTTATTAGTTCATCCCTTTGCACAGTGAGGGCTCAGCCTTTCATCTCAGCTGTTCCACTTCCTCATTAGAGGGGGATTAGTCAAATCTCGTCAGCAAATGGAGCTGCATTGCTGGCCCTTGGAAGTGGGAAGCCTTCAGGAGGGAAGAATTTTTAGGACCTGACTCCGAGTCAGAAGACTTGAGCAGGAATGAAGCAGAGCTGTGTGAAACTTGGCAGAGCGAAATCTCTGAGGTTGTGTAAAGCTGGAGGAGGAAAAAAAAATCATAAAAAAAAAAAGGAGAAAAATTGAAAAATAAAAATTATGAAACAAATCAAAATTTCTGTTTGAATTTCTGGAATTTCTCAGAGCTTCTGTCTTCGGTGAGCTCACAAGAAACGGGGCTGGTGGCTTCCAGTTGCACTTCACAAGTTCCAGGTATGTTTTTTTTAGAGGAAGAAAATGTCCTTAACCAGGGGTCAGCCACTTCCCAGGTGTGCCAATGATTCCTGGGCAAACACATTGGTGTTTGTGCCTCGGCTCCTGCAAAACGGGGGATAATTATTCCTTCTCAATTATTTTGATTGCAAAGCCCTTCAGGCTTTGAGTCCTAACTCAAAATAAGAGTTAGGGCACTGTTGAACAGCAAGAACTCTGTGTTCAGATTTCAGCCATGGCACTGAAAGGTCACTATTTCAAAGTTAAAAAAAGAAATTTAGGCTGTGAACCAAAAACATTTCAAATTTTGCTTCGTTATCATCGTCAAACTTGGCCAGATTTTAACTTGGTGACAACGCCTTTATCCAGGTCATCTCTTCCTTTGTGAAAACTGAGACTAATTTAATATTACTCTGAAAATTCTTTGAAGTTTCATTGAAAAAAGAAATTATTCTGCAGGACGACACGGGGGAAAATCCTTTCTGATAAAATCCATGCTGGATGAGGAATCACAATTAAATTTCCATTCCTTTTGGAATCTGAAAAATCAGTTCAGTCAATCAATCAACTGAACGTGACCTGGACTTGTGCCTATCATTTCTCAGCGTTATTAGCAAGTTAAAAAAAAAAGAAAAAGAAAGAAAAATAAGGAAGAAAAACAGGGATTAGGAAGAAGTAGTTTTATTACTCTCAGAAAGCCTCGTGAGGCTCCTTCAGCTCAGAGAGCTTTCAGATGTTTTTTTTCTGTAGCTCTTACGGGCCGCAGAGACCGTTTGGAGATGCAGAGGGTTGGTGGAGGGTGAGATGCCGGGATTTTTCCCACCTCTCGGCTCGGGATGAGGTAACTCACCTCACTAAGAACAACATCGGCTTCTCTAGGTGGCCTGGGCTGCCTCATGCTGAGTTTTATGTCCAAAGAATTAAAAGGGTGAGCCTGAGTCATTCCCCCCAAACCGAGAACAAACCCCCGTGTGAGGGAGCGGCGACCACCTCGTGAGACCTCCCGTTTCCTCGCTGCTGTTGTGTTTCTGTGAGCACCTCCCACCCTCCCAGGCCCCCTCCAGGGCTCTGGTTTTAAAAGACTCCTTCTCTGATGAAGAGAGAGGCTCCTGTTTGAAGAGAGAGGCTCCTGTTCACTGCCTCCCCAGGCCCCAGGGTGTTCGCCGGCTCATTCCCAAGTGTCCCTTACCCCATGTGGGTGGCCTTGGAGCAGCCAATCACCACCACCATCAGGCAATGGCCTTCAGAATCCTCTATTTTTCCTTCTTCTCCTTCCCTCCCTGCCCCTCTGGGCCCCCTGTGGTGGCCCAAGCCCTCCCAAAACCAGGGTGTCTCTTTGGATGCGTCTCTGGGCACGGAATCCGCGTTCTCTCGTTTCATCTGCATCCCTCTTCTGGCTGCCGCCATAATCCAGTGGGGAGGAATGGGAGAGCCTGTGGCTTGGAATTCTTTGGCTCGTTTATCCCGCTGCATCTCATGCTTGTCTTTCACACACAGCCCCAAAGGCTGCTGCTCTGCTCAGCCAGAGGGAGGGAGAACAAGAACCAACATCTCTGGAAGATCTCCCGAGGAAGGAGCCACCACACAAGGTCGTGGCTCACAACGACAGTTTGTTATCTCTGGCCCAGCTCAGTTTGTGGCAGCTGGCTCCTGAAAACTCTATTCATTTCTAATTGCAATGGTTGTTCTCTCAAAGTGTGTCTTTGCTGATCAGGAGTTTACTCAGACCCTCCAATCATTTCGTTAAGGCAGGAGACACGATGGGGTTGGGACAAAGGGGGAAGGAGAGGGAAAACCAGCAAAGGGCAACTCGTTTAAAAAAATATAATGATGCAGCTTCTAGGGGGCTGGTGGGAAGTTATCCACTTGGACATGTACATTCCTCACACTTCAGGTATTTCATCCAGGAGTTGTTTATCAGCACTCACCAATGAGAAAAATATTACAGAATCCCAGAATGGTTTGGGTTGGAAGGGACCTTAAAGATCATCCAGTTCCACCCCCTGCCATGGGCAGGGACAACTTCCATAGACCAGGTTGCTCCAATCCGGCCTTGGACACTTCCAGGGACCCAGGGGCAGCCACAGCTTCTCTGGGCAACCTGTGCCAGGGCCTCCCCACCCTCCCAGCCAGGAATTCCTTCCCAATATTCCATCTAAATCTCGTTACACTTTTCCAGTGCAAAGCTATTCCCCGTGTCCTGTCCCTCCAGGCCCTTCTAAACAGTTTCTCTCCATCTTTCCTGTAGCTCCTTCAGGTCCTGGAAGGCCACAGTTGGTTCCCCTCAAAGCTTCTCTTCTCCAGGCTGAACATTCCCAACTCTCCCAGCCTTTCCTCCCAGCGGAGCTGCTCCATCCCTCTGATCACCTTGGTGGTCTCATGACTGACTCCCATCCTGGGATCCCTCTTCTATCCATCAACAGAAACCTCCACCCTCCGGTGTTTACATGGAGCACATCCTCAGGTCCTGCGCTGTAATAATAATTAAAAGCTGGGTTATTCAGGAATTCTCAACACTTTGTCCACACCAACCACTTTTCTCGTCTTGTCCTGATCAAAATTACTCCATAATTTTCTATATTCCGTGGCTACTTAGCAGATGTCTGGATTTAGGGAATCACAAAGACATCCAATCACCACAGACTAGTCCAAGACTTGTTTAGAATAATAAGAAAATAATTTTATCAGCTTCAACATGCCAGGAAACCAAGGGTGAATTCCACGCTGCCAGTTGTCAGGAGGCTCTGGATTTAAAATACAATGAAACTTTTACAACCGAATCCTGGAGCCAAATTCCTCCCATCTTAAATTTTTTTCAAGGAAGCAACCAGTAGTCAGGTCTGAGGCAGAGATTTATTGAGAAGAGAGATAAACCAGGTAAATATATTAATAAATCTTGTTAGTTATTAACCCAGGAATATTATGGGTACAGTGGAGAACTTGGAATTGAGAATTTGGAATATTCCATATCCTGAGATTTTGGGACATCGAAGTAGTCAACTCTGAGGAACAGATTTACTGAGAAGAGAGATAAACCAGGTAAATGCATTAATAAATCCTGGTTATTTATTAATAAATCCTGGTTATTTATTAGCCCAGGAATACTATGGACACAGTGGAGAACTTGAAATTGAGAATTTGGAATATTCCATATCCTCAGATTTTGGGACATCACAGTAATCAGTAGTCAGGTTACTTTGGGAACAGATTTATTGAGAAGGGAGATAAACCAGGTAAATACATTAATAAATCCTGTTCTTTTATTAGCCCAGATATATTATGGATACAGTTCCCTGGAGAACTTGAAACTGGGAATTTGGAATATTCCATATCCTCAGACTTTGGGACATCACAGCCATCAACTCTGAGGAACAGATTTACTGAGAAGAGAGATAAAACAGGTAAATACATTAATAAATCCTGGTTGTTTATTAATAAATCCTGGTTATTTATTAGCCCAGGAATACTATGGACACGGTGGAGAACTTGAAATTGAGAATTTGGAATATTCCATGTCCTCAGACTTTAGGACATCACAGCAATCAGTAGTCAGGTCTAGGGAACAGATTTATTGAGAAGAGAGATAAAACAGGTAAATATATTAATAAATCCTCTTAGTTATTAGCCCAGGAATATTATGGACACCATGGAGAATTTGGAATTGGGAATTTGGCATATTCCATATCCTGAGATTTTGGGACATCTACTTCCATGTTGAGTCCAAACTTTCTGCACACTCTTCCCTGTAAAGGCTGAGCTGGTCATCCCTGCTTTAGGTAGGAGAGGAGCTGTGGAATTAGGGAAAAAATGGTTCTGGAGGACATTTCGTCAAGTCATGGCATATTTTGGAGGCACTTTATGATACAAAGACCCTTATTATTCCCTGAACAATATTTTTAAGGTCTTTGGAATTGGAGTCTTTTACTAAGATTAAAGATATTTCATGGAAAAAAAACCCCCAACTTACTAATTTTTCTACGTGTTGTTTATATGCATGTTATACACAAATCTATAGACAAATATATCCCTTCTGTTTGGAATACTGAAGTGTAATTCCCTCAGTGCCCTGGTGGGCCATTTTAGCTGGATTTCTGAGCTTTCTGGCTGCTCTCTTCTGAAATCCAGATATTTCCTTCACTTCTTCTTGCAACCTGGTGACCAACACTGAACCCAGTAGTTTAACAAGACCAATAAAAGACCAATAATCTCATTTGCTGTGGTTTGAGTGTATTTATTTATATCAGTGTGTGCGACCATTTTCTGTCCTTGGGTTTAACCTGCTCAGAAAAAAGACATTTGTTGTTCTTTAGGAGCAGTTTCAGTCTATGAGATGCCTCAAAATTGATCCTAATGGTTTTGTGTCCCCCAAAATAATCCCCTTCTCCTGTGGTTTGATCACTCAGAACCCTGGGAGACCAAATGATGTGACGACCCTGTGATGACCCTGATGAGCAAATCAATTAACTGCCTAATTATACATGTGTAAAACTCCCTGAAAACTGGGATTCAAGTGCCTTTATCACCATTTTCTTGCTTTGTTTCACTTTAAATCTGTCATTACATTAAATCTGTCATTAGCAATGATTTGCTGACGGTGCCTCAGAAAGAAGGAAAGGTGGAAAATTTATCTTTTTTTTTTTTTTTCCCCCGGAAAAATTCAAGGAATTCAAGTCCCAACTTTTGTGTTCGTGTGTTGTGACTTGAATTTTGGAGTTCTGATGGAAGGATCTCCCTCAAGTCCCTCACACCCTTGATTTCCAGCGTCCTAATGGAATATTGAGCCCTCAAAGTGTAACCAAAATTCAGGAAAACTCCCCAAAAATAAAAAAAAAATCGTGTGGGATTTATCTGCCTGAGTCTCTCTGGAGGGAAATCCGTCTTATCCCAAGATATTAATCCGAGATATATCAGAGGAAGCACCTCTGACTGTGCTTTTTTTTCTGCCCAGTGACTCTGAGAAGATGAGGAGCTCAGAGAAAGGAACGATTCCCGGACAGATAAAGTGGGATGAGATTAAGAAGGTAAAAAAAAAAAAAGCTTAAAAAAAGCTTTGCCAAAGCAGGCACTCAGAGCTCAGGAGGCCGAAATAACCGGATACTTTTCACGTTAATCTTAATCTATTTATCAGCTTCCCATCAGCAAAATCAGGATAACGTTCCGGTCTGAGAGGGATACTCTGAAGATGATTAACTTTGGAAAACCACTCAGGAATACCCCCAAAAAAAAAAAAATAAAAAGGAAAAAAAAAAAAAAAGCCCAGGAGGAAAATAATAGTTCTGTCTTTAGAGTAGCCTTTGAACCACGGGGAGAAATTCCGTCCTGGAAGCAACTCCTGCCCAATAAACTAAAATTCCCTAAGGAATTGCTGCTGCTCTCCAGGCGTGGGAGGCTCCCCCTTCAATCTAGGAGGCTACTGTGGCACGGAGCTGCAAGATAAGGTGTGATAAAAGGGAGAAAGGTAAGGGTTCACCAGCTACTTTTGTTTTTTTCTTATCTTAATTACTGAGAAATTCGCTTTGTACCGGCGGCCCGTTGGGTTTTTATCACGTAGATTAGATTGTGTACCTGTGTTGGGCTGTGTGGGCAATATATAAAATATATTAATATGCACAACAGCAGAGAAATGATAAATGTTCTGAATTCTTTCACTTCCCAGGTATTTTTTTTTTTCTTCTTTCTTGACAATCAAATCCTAAAATTGTCCTGGTTTCCAAAAGGAGCAAAAGAAAGGAAAAATATATATTTCATAAAATCTACTGTGGTTGGACATCTCCAAAAGAACAACCACAAACGGTGTTGGTAAAGGAGGTTTGATGCATCTTAAAGTTCTCAATCACTTCTGAAAATGGAAAAGGAATTTTGATGCATTTTAAAGTTCTCAATCACTTCTGAAAATGCTTCTCATTGTCAAAGTAGGGATTTGGGATTCTGGGATATGTATTTTGTTTATTTACTTATTTATTTATTTATCTGGGATATGTATTTATATTCTGGAGATATATATATATATGTATCCAATGAGATATACTTATATCTCATTCCATATATATTTATTTATTGTTAGTAAGTTCAGGTCCATATATATTATATATATATATATTATATTTATTGTATTTATTTGTTTATTTATCTGGGATATATATTTGTATTCTGGATATATCTATATATATCCAATGAGATATATTTACATCTCATTGGATATATATTTATTTACTGTTAGTAAGTTCAGGTCCATATATATTTTATATATTTTTTATTTATTTATTTATTTATTTATTTATTTATTTATTTATTTATTTATGTGGGATACATATTATATTCTGGATATATATATATATATATATATATCTCCAGTGAGATATACTTATATCTCATCAAGTTGGACTTGATGAGATATACTTATATCTCATTGGATATATATTTATTTACTGTTAGTAAGTTCAGGTCCATATATATTATATGTATATAATATTTATTTATTTATTTATTTATTTATTTATTTATTTATTTATTTATTTATTTATTTATTTTTATGATTTTATATTTATATTTTCATATGTATATTTCTTATATATACATATATACACAAATGTCTTACATGTTGAAATATATATATTCTTATATATTGAAATATATATTTTTATAATTTCTTATCTGTTGAAAGGCCATAATAGGGTCTCCCCAGAGCCGTATATATATGTATATGTATATATATATATATATATATATATAAGGCCTGGAATTCCAAATTGAATGTGAATAACCCCCTCCCCAAATACTCTGAATAAAGACTTAGCAATAAACCAGCGAATTAATAGCAAGTGCCCTTATTGCCATGGAAACCCGGCCAAAACAAATATTGGGAGGCTCTGATTCCCAGAATTCACACATGCCAATACAATTATCCCGCTTTACCCGCAGCCCCAGTCATCCCGGACAACACTGATATTCCTCTCCCGCTTTTCACCCTCAGCTGAGGTAATATTGAGTATTAATAATAGAACTGGGCTAAATTTGGAGCTGGAGGGGCACAAGGGGGGGAACCTGGGTGGGAACGGGGCGATTTCAGTTTGTTTTGTCCTGTTTCCATGCTCGTCCACGGATTTGTCTCGGATTGCCTGGATGTTGCCATAGTGACCTTTGATAAATCCATGTTATGGATGCTGTGAAATATAAAGCCCCATGACAGGGGAGGGGGAGTTCAGGGAATGGGGCAGGGGGCTGGGAGCTTCAAAGGCATCAGATTGGGCTGATTTTGCCCTCTCATCTAATAAATGCTTTTCTCTTAATTAAAAAATATGTGTCTCCTACACTGGAAATTCATCCCACTTCGGGGAAGTTTATATGAGAAAATTCAACGTTGGTTGAATTTGATCGGTCTCTTAGCATTTATATTTATTTAATATTGGTAAAAATCCACCTTTGCCTCACTGTTCCCATTCTTTCCGAGCGTTTCTTAAATTGGGAAAGGAAATAACAGATTCAGATCATTCTTCATCTCCAAAGGCAAAGACTTTTCACTTGTTTACAGGTGGTCACTTGAAAAGTCAAAGTTTAATCTGAGCTGGAGAGAAAGGAGTATTACTAAAAGGTTCTTCACGAGAGGGTGGAACAGGGAAGTGGTGGCGTCCCCAAACCTGCCAGATTTCAGGAAATACTTGGACAAGGCTCTCAGGAACATGGTTGGATTCTTGGGGTCTTGGATTCTTGGATTCTTGTCCTGTGCAGGGCCGGGAGTTGGACTTGATGATCCTGGTGAGTCCCTTCCAACTCAGGATATCCCATGAATTTATGATTCCATGAACCATGAGCAGAAATAGGTACTTCGAGGGGACTTACTCCACTCTGTGTCTTAAACACTCAATCTAGGATAGGACTCAACATTAAAGTTCTAAATGATAAATTTAGGGCAGGGGAACCCCCAAATTAAATGCACCTATAGCTGTTGTTACCCCCAGCAATGAACACTCCACTTTATCCCTAAAAACGAGGAGGATCCATCATTTCACAGCGTGTGGTAAAGGCAGGACCCAAAAGCAGCTCCGGAGAAACCTCCAGGCCTCTGTTGCAAAGACTTCAAACCCCGTGTTCCCCCTTCCTGGTCACTGCAAAGTCACTGAAGCATCCGAAGAGCTTCTCATTCCACTCTGGAGGACGATTTATCCCAGCAATCCCAAAGCACCATCCCAAAAACGGGGTGAATGCTCCGCGTGTCTCTGCAGCCGACAGCCAGAGCCCCGCTGATTAACGGGATTGAGTGCTGAGGGGGGAATTAATCCCCCTTAACCACGGCCAGTGCAAACATAAGCCCCTGCTTTAAGCCAGGTTTCCTGCTTTTGTCAGGGAAAGGTCACTGGGGAGGGCACGTCCTGCCATCTATTTTGGACAATTAGCTAATGATGAATCCCACAGAGGGGTCTGTGACAACAGAGACAATTTTGGGGGATGATCTCCCCGCCAAAGACCAGCACTGGTGTCGTGTTCTCCTCCTTACTGATGTTATTTGGGAGGGCTCTCCAGCTTTGCTGGCCTCTGCCTGGCACTGCTTTCTCATCCAAGGAGGATCCAACCACAGTTCCCAGTGTTGTGGGGTTTGTTTTAGGACTGCCAAAATTGAAGAATCACAGAATGATTTGGGACTTTTAAAGGTCATCAAGTCCAACTCCTTTGCCATGGACGGGGATGTCTTTTGCTAGATCAGGTTGCTCAATGACACATCCCGAACACTTCCAATGATGGGGCATCCACAACTTCTCTGGGAAAACTCTCCCAGTGCCTCAAACATCCTAAAATAATTCTCCTTCACACCCAATTTAAACCCACCCTCTCCCAATTTATAACTTCTGACCCTTGTCCTGTCACTACAGGCCTTCATAAAAAGTCTCTCCACATCTTTCTTGGGACTGACACGTAATTTCTTACATATTGAAATACGTAAATACATTCTTATATATTGAAATCTATATTCTTATAATTTCTTATCTATTGAAAGGTCATAATAGGGTCTTCCCAGAGCCTTCTCTTACCTATATCATAAACCCATATTAATGACACCATATACATATGTAGATATAGGTGTGACTGTAAAATGCTTTCAAAAATTGCCTCAGTTGTGGGACAGTTTTAAGCAAATTTCTGGGAATAATCAGACATTCCATTAAGCTCAGAGATAATCAACAAAAACAAGTGGAGAACAGAGGTCACAGAATCTTAGAATCATGGAATGGTCGTATTAGGGTCATTCCTTACTGGGTGCCAGAAAATCAGCTAAAACAAGAGTCATCTTATGCACCTCAAATGCAAAACATCTTCACCTGTAACTTGCTTGTCCTTCATCATGAAGAAATTGGGCTGGTGAGGGACTTTAGACAAGGGTCTGGGGGGATAGGACACAGGGAATGGCTTCCCACTGCCAGAGGGCAGGGTTAGATGGGACATTGGGAAGGAATTCCTGGCTGGCAGGGTGGGGAGGCCCTGGCACAGGTTGCCTAGAGAAGCTGTGGCCTGGAAGTCTCCAAGACCAGGTTGCAGCAACCTGGTCTAGTGGAAGATGTCCCTGCCCATGGCAGGGGGTGGGACTGGATGGATTTTAAGTTCCTTTCCAACCCAAACCATTCCGTGATTCTGCAGCCAAGTTATGCCAGGCTGGGAAAGCAACAACAACAACAACAACAACAACAAAACCCCAACCCTCCAAAAATCCCAAGTTCCTTGCAGCAAAGATAACGAGCAATTGAGATGAGTAGGGAGGGAAACAATGGATTTTCCAGTGGGAGAATGACTAAAGGGAGATCAAACACCCTTCCACCACTGAGTCTCCAACTGAAGCAGCGAAGAGAACGGTGAAACAATCCGTGGGTTTCTTTGACTCGGTGATGGAATTGCTCTTTTTTATGCCTTAAAATCGGTTCTAAGAGAAAAGAAAAAAAGCAAATTATTTAGTGTAGTCGCCAGCAGGACACTAGGTGGCCCACAAACCACACACACATCCCCCCTCCCAGTCACCCCCCACGCTCCTGGCGAGCTGTTGTAGGGCCCAGAGCAAAGCCTGGAGGGCACATCTGTCACAGCTCTGCGTGGTACTGCCAGGGATATTGCCCATTACACGATTTGTACATATTTAGGCTTAGCCAACCTAAGCTGATTGCAGGTACTTAAAATTGCTTTTGTGCCATGAACACTTAACGCTAAACCTCTTTTAATTTGCACCGTGCTACTCAGAGAGATCATATCATTCTTCTGGGCAGCATAAATTCCCCCATCTGGCAATCCCAGCCCGCTCGGGTATTTCTTTTAATATTAATTAAAAAAAAAAAAAAGAATTTAATAAGGATTTGGGGTTCTTTATTGAGCTTTTATTGTCCGGTCTTGTAATTGAATCACTCTGCTGTGACAGCACGACTGAGGCTGTTATTAGCAAATTCTATAAACAATGGGCTTGATCCCTTTATGAAAAAGCATTGTAGGGGGAATAGTTAATCTGGGCTAAAAAAAAAAAAAAATAAAAATGAAGCTCTGGGAGGGGAAGGAAGGGGGGGGGAATACAATTGCAGATTCCAAATATTTAAAACTGTTTCTGCCCTTTCCCATTCCAGCCTCCTCCTCCCTCCACGGCCCTTCTCCCACCGCCCGGCTGCTCAAATCCCTTTTTGTTCTTTGTGCCCCGAGCCTCTGAGGCAGAACTCGTTTGCAACACGATCAGAGGGAGGAAATTTTGTCCCTGAGAGAAGCTGGTGCTGCTTCTCTGGGCCACTTTGGGTTTTTTCGGTGGCAAACCACCACATCTGGAAAGCTTCAGGCTTCGAACACGCACCAAAGAGGGGGAGGTAGAGTTCATCAGGCAGTGCTGGCATTTAATTTGGACACCTCCAGTGAAATGAGTCATTCTGGGCTCCCTTTGTAGTCAGCAGAGTTCTAGGCAAAAATATGGGTGGTGTTGGGTGCAATTCATCCCATTCCAAAGTAGAAAATTAGGCAACTTTATGGATATTCCCCAATCATACTGTGCTCCAGCATAATTTCCATTGGCTACAAAAGCTCCAAGGACCTGCACTTTACTGCTTGAAATGAAAATAGACTTGAAATGAGCATAGAATAGACTTGCAATGAGCATAGAATTTCTACTGGCATCAAGTTTTCCAACTGGCACTTTATCTCCTTGGGTTTCTCTTCTCTCATGCCAAAAATAAAGGTGGGTGAATGAGCATTCCTATTGGAACAACAGCTCCGTGTTCTGCTGTTCCAGGGCTTATTCAAGGTCCACAGGGTGTTAGACAAGTCCCTGGCCATGGAAAGGCTCTGTTTCATTGTCTGAGCTCTTGACTCAGTTCATAACTTCTCCAAAGGGGCAAAGTCTGTGTCTTATTGTGCATTTTTCCAGGTCGCTCCAGGAGCTGAACCTCGGCCGCGGTCACGTAGCACCAGACGTGAATCCCAATAAATAACTGATCAGGGCAGTGATGATAGTGAGGGTAAAGAATTATTGATCAATACCTTATCAGAAGAGTTCTAAACGGGAACTTTAACCCAGAGCCTGCAGAAATCAGTGGAAACATCGTGGAGTTTCTCGTGGCATTTGGACCAAGTTTCCAAAGACCTTGTTTGACCAGAACTAAGAGCGGGTTTTATAGGCATTGAAAGTAAGGTTGGTTTAGGCTTTAAGAGGAGACATCTAATGTTCAAATATAAAAGAAAGAAGACAATTATGTGACTAACAGGCCTGAAAATCAGACAAAGAGGCAGAAAGAGGAAGATCTTGATGAAGATTCATCAAACAATTGTGTGGCTAATAGGCACGAAAATCAGACAAAGAGGCAGAAAGAGGAAGATCTTGATGAGGATTCATCAAACAATTATGTGACTAACAGGCCTGAAAATCAGACAAAGAGGC
The DNA here is from genome assembly GCF_001604755.1 of Lepidothrix coronata. Lineage (NCBI taxonomy): Eukaryota > Metazoa > Chordata > Aves > Passeriformes > Pipridae > Lepidothrix > Lepidothrix coronata. The sequence continues at coordinate 1,118,191 of NW_016690353.1, read as the reverse complement.
AGAAAGAGGAAGATCTTGATGAAGATTCATCAATAGATGAATTTCTTTTGTATTCAACAGAAAGACCCTCTTTGAGCAAACCATGGACGCTGGGACATCAATCAAATTTGGAAAAGGATGAGTGTTAGGAAGCTGGATGAGAGCTGGGGACATAATAAGGGCTTGTAGAAAGAATTAGTTCTAGGGGCGGCGATGCAAAGTCAGATTTGAGGTTTCTTATGGGAAAAGTCGATCATCTTCACATTTTTGCTTGATGAATTCCTTGTGATGTATCCAACCAGATGGGCCACTTGAAGGCAAAATGTCAAGATATATAGAAAGTCACTGGTAGGTGTGAGAGAAGGAAAGGAAAAGAAAGTTATTTCTATAAAATATTGATAAACAGAACGGCTCGGATTTACCAACTTGAGCTTTATTTATTTGAGTAAGGAATTAGGTTTGGGAGGAAATGGCATTGGGGAAAGCACAGGAAAAGGGAACAAATTTCAGAATTCCACTCCAGAAACAGGATTGGTGTGGGAAATGCAGATACTCAGAGGTGTAGGAGAAGGATGAGGAGCCACAAGTTCCAGAAAGGGAAATTACATCTGGATAGAAGGAAAAATATTCTCAAATCTCAGGTGGGCAGGGGGACAATGTGACTTTGGGTGCAACCCTTTTTTGAGCAAGGAGTGGGTGTTCCAAAATACACACATGTGTGTACAGAGAGCTGGAAAAGTGGACGGGAAAAATACAGTGAGATTGAGCACCAAAGCTGGGAATACATTACGAATTTCGCTGATAAAAGAGCTTTTTGATCCGAATTTTACTTGCATTTCAACCATGACTGAATGGAGAAATAAACTGGCATCTCTCCCCAGGATGAATTATGTGATTGGTACGTTTTTGAACCACAATATATAGGTTTGGACAATATATTCAAACACACATGCCAGGCATTTTTTTTTTTCCTCCTGCGTAACGTATAGAAAAAAAAATAAAATAAAAATCAAGCCAATGATTTTAATGTGATGCAATTTCAAAACTTGAGCTTTTGGGGGTTTCTATGGTCACAGACCTGTGTTTATAAGTTTGGTCTTCCCCCAGCAGCTAAAGGGGAGCCTGGTGACCAATAGGAAAGCAAGACCTCATTCTCCACATTCCATTAGCTCCATAATTCCACATTAAATGATGGGTTTAGTGCCATATGGTGAAGTCTGATATGAAGAAGAACAGGGGAAAAATTAATATATGCACACACATACACATATATACACACATATATGTGAAATATATATATATATTTATACATATATATTTTGCACAATTAACCTGCCTGGTTTCCTTTAGGAAATGACAGATTTTGATGAAGTGAAGCGAAAATTTTGAAACCTTTGCACTTATTCCTCCTGCTGTTAAGCTTTGCTTCAGTCTGGATTTGGGGTTGGGATTTTTTTTTTTTTCATTTTAAGTTGAACTCCACGGAGAGCCTCCCTGCAATTCTAATTTTCTGGAGTCAGCCTGGAAACCACAGAGCAAAATTCTTTCCAGGCACTCTGACTTTCGACACGTAACCTAAATAACAATGCTGCTTTTACCTAATGGTCTAAACATCTTAAGCATTAAATGAGGGATGAATTTGCCATGAGGTCAAGAGTTAAAAACTCTTGAATAAAAGAGTATTGAGAGGGTGCATGTGAAAGACAGGGGGGAATATGATTTCCATGCATCCATTTTCTTTTTTCAGATTACAATTCCACCGGCAAAAGTGCTCTGGATTTATGTTATTGGTGTTCCAAGTTCATCCCAAACCACAAAGTAGAAAGGTCCTGGTGTTCATCTGCTCAGCCTTCACCTGATTCTGAACACGAAAAACCAAATTGAGCTTCCTTAGGTAGAAGAAGTCTGCTAAAATTTGCCTTTTTAGTGTCATTATTGCAGCAATTTCAGGAGCTCCAACCAAGATCCTTTCAAATATTGAAAAAAAACCTCGTAAAAGACAGAATTTTACTACAGAGAGAGAAAAAAAAGAATGAGAAAAATTAGGTCTTTTAATTATAAGAAGGGGGGAAAAGTGCAATAAAGGTGAAATAAAATATCTCTAAAACAATGCAGATCTGTGAATTCTGGTTCAGTGAGAATTTGAACAGTGACTTCCCAGTAGGAGTTGAATTAAAAGGTGGTGCCACCAGCCCTGGTCCATTAGAATTTATGATATAAATCAGTGATCACTCCCAGGGGTGAGTTTTGCTATTCCCATGAGTTCTGCTCACACTGAGACTTTCTAGGAAAGGAAAGCATATCTTACATGCACTGTCTAAAATTAAAAGCTTGTCTAAAATTAACACTGGTGGGGTGTTTTGGGGGAGATTTCAGTCCTGCTCTCAGTTTAAGGTTCTAATCCAGATGTGAAGGGAGAAACTCAGCTCTGGACAACCTTTATTCCACCTTCCAGCGCTGACTTTGGACACAGCTGAGCTTTTTCACGTCAACTGTGACCCCACACAAGGTCCCAACACACCCTGAGTGTAAATCTCTAATGGTGGGGTGTGTTACAATTGTCCAAAGGGAATTTAAGGGGTTGGTGATCCTGGCTGGAATCCACCCCAATGTGAGGAATTTCAGGTTGATCTTATTAAGTCTTGGACATGAAGGTGGGGCCAGGCTGAGCCAGGAGTTGGCTGGAAGGTGGAGCTTTTCCCCGACGGATCCAGCCACGACCGCGCTGGGAAGTGGTTGGTGGGAATTCGGGAGGTGCTGCTGCTTTTTCCAGTGCCTGTGTCTGTGCTCCTTTATTTTTCCCCTCGTGAGAAAAACGGCCTGGACACATCAGTGCTGAGGTGTCACAGCTGGGAAGTCACTCAGTGTGGGACTGCCCTGAAGTCCACCCAGTTGGTGGGGAAGAGGAATGAAGGATCATGAAGTTCAACCAGGCCAAGGGCCGGGTCCTGCCCTTTGGCCACAACAACCCCCGGCAGCTCCAGGCTGGGCCAGAGGGGCTGGAGAGCAGCCAGGCAGGAAGGGAGCTGGGAGTGGGGATGGACAGGGAGCTGAACAGGAGCCAGAGGGTGCCCAGGGGGACAAGAGGGCCAATGGATCCTGGCCTGGCTCAGGAACAGGGTGGCCAACAGGGCCAGGGAAGTGATTCTGCCCCTGGACTCAGCGCTGGGGAGGCCACCCCTGGAGTGCTGTGTCCAGTTCTGGGCCCTCAGCTCAGGAAGGACATGGAGGGGCTGGAGCAGGTCCAGGGAAGAGCAACAAGGCTGGGGAAGGGACTGGAGCACAAGTGCTGGGAGGAGAGGCTGAGGGAGCTGGGGGGGCTCAGCCTGGAGAAGAGGAGGCTCAGGGGAGACCTCCTCACTCTCTGCAACTCCCTGACAGGAGGGGGGAGCCAGGGGGGGTTGGTCTCTTTTCCCAGGCAACCATCAGCAAGACAAGAGGGCTCGGTCTTCAGCTGTGCCAGGGGAGGGTTAGGTTGGATATTAGGAAGAATTTCTTTGCAGAGAGGGTGCTCAGCCATTGGAATGGGCTGCCCAGGGAAGTGGGGGATTCTCCATCCCTGGAGGTTTTTAAGATGAGACTGGATGTGGCATCAGTGCCATGGGCTGGGAACCACGGCGGGGTTGGATCAAGGGTTGGACTTGATGATCTCAGAGGTCCTTTCCAACCCAGCCAATTCTATGATTGTATGATTCTATGATTCCATGATCATTTCCAAAGAAGGTCAAAGGACCACAATCAACACTCTCAGCACTTTGTTTTTCCAGCAGTGCTTTGACAATTCCTCTACCTTCTCCCACAGGGCCTCAGGTGATCAAAAGGAATATTTCAATATTCGGGTGATCAAAAGGAATAATTCAACACTTGGTTTTGGAGCTAATAAAGGATTTGTCTCAGAGAAGCACATTCTCAATTCCTAATTCCCACAGGTGAGGTGAAGTTGTTTCCTTCCTGTTTTCCTTGGTAAAGATTCCGATGGTGAACTGTCACTGAGGTCTGAACAACTCTAAGCAGCTGTTTGATAAAGGAATGAGCACTTCAGGAATTCCACTGGCACTGGGAAGTTCATACCGAGGCCATTTCAAGAGTGGAAGTGAGGAGGAAGGAGAAAATATTATTTTAGGGAGCAAAAAGGTTGAAGCTGACTCTCTTTTACAGGGGAGGCAAATCAATGTTTGCTGTTTTCCAGCATACTCTGATATAAATGTTTCTGCTTCAAAACACAAAGGATTTCCTGTGAGCCAAGACAATGAAGTTTTGTCTCATGTGTTTCACGTAAAGTAACAAAACGAAAAATTAATCCCACTTGGGCACCTCCTACAATATTCTGGATTCATTATTGCTAAATCTTTAATTTCTTTGAGAATACAAAGCCTTTTGGGAGGAAACAAGCTGGAAAAGCATTTTCAAGCAATCCTAGAAGGAAATGATGGGGAAAGCTCAGTGAAAAACTATGGGAGCTGCATGGATGGGACTTGGATGGAGAGGACACCTTGAGAACGAGACAAGAACATGGAATTACTTCATTTTAAAACCAAAAATCAACACTTTTGGACAGGTTTTTGTGTGCAATACCTTGGTACACAAAGTTCTCTTGTCCTTTCCTAGGAATCATTGTCTTGGTGCAGGAATTTTCTGTTTAAAGATGGAAATATTGGAGAAGCAAGAGGAACCTGGTGAAAGTGTCCACTGGAGGGCACAGGGATGGGAAGAGGGAATGGAAAAAAATCCTGGAAGTGTGCAAAGTAAATTAAGTTACAGGGGGGAACTTTAATTAATCACACGGTTTTAAAGAGCAGATGCAGCCAAACATATTCCAAACCTTTTCTGCAGGAAAAGAGGGATCAGCAGGATATCAACAGGATGTCAACACCAAACCCAAGTCATGTTAAGAACATTTCCTGAATGTCACAGGACTTTCTTCACTCTGAACTGGTCATGGAAACTTCCTGGAAAACCACTGGAAAGAACCACATCTCCAAAGGATGCTTCTTTTTAGTGACATTAGATATCTACTGGAAATTTAGAATATCAATCTTCTGGACACATTTGTCTCTCCATGGAATATCCAGGCAGGATTTTGACCATCCTTTGATGGACCAGGTTTCCAAAAAAAAAAAAAATAATGAAATAGAAGAATTATCATTGCAGGTTTCTGGGTAAAGTTGCTAAAATACTTTATTTGCAAGCTCAGTAACACAGCGAGAAGTTCAAGGAGTTTTGCTCACTCGCCTTTCCCAAAAAGCCAATTTTTTTTTTCCTGAGAAACACAAAATGAATTTTTTTTTTTGTCAATTTGATTGACTCTACCAGCAAATCTCTGGCCAAAAATAGTCATAGTCGAGTTTTAAAAAGTTTCAGTCTCTGTTTACTAAAAAAAAAAAAAAAAACTTGTTTTAAACTAAATCATCTGTGACGGTCACATTTGGGCACGAAACACAAAAAAAATTCAATTTATACTGACTACAGGAACAGGAAAGTGATAAAGGGAAAACAGTCAGGGGAAAATAATCAGGAAAAAGTAGCCATTGTATGGGAAAAAGCCATGAAGAATGTCCCAAGACATCAAGAATGACCAAAATTGAGCCCTGGGAACTCAAGTGGCAGCTATTTTACAAGTTGCAGAAGTCCCTGGTTGAGCATCTCCAGGTTGTGCTGATCCTGGAGGGTCAGGAAAGAGTCTCATATGGGGACTTTCAGGTGTTACATCCAGGAGTCTGGAAAAACAGGTTCACAGGTGAAGGAGTGGAGGAGGGAAGGTGACAATCTTTCTCTGAGCCCCGTCCTTCTTATTGATTTAAGACACTGAAGGAGCAGAAGGAAAAGTTTGGAGGCCAAGAGGACTGGGATGATTCTGTGGGAGGTTCAGGGGGTCAGAGAAGAGAATTCCATGTCACTTACCAGGAGGAGTGGAAGGAGGCCCAGGTCACTTCAGGGAAAAGTCTGGGAGCTGTGTTGTTGGAGACAGGGCAGAGGGATGGCAAAGGTGGCGTCGAGTCACTTGGGCAGAGTGGAAACTGCAACAGCACCGTGGAAAAATCTAATCTGGGCCATCTGAGAAGGCAATTTTTCATCTTCAACTTCCCCTTTGCATTGTCACCACTGGACTAGGACACAGCCCCATAAATAACCTTACAGGGCTGGAGCACCCTCGAGGTTTGGGGATCCCTGACTGGCCAGAACGGTGTCAGTTTAACCCAATGGCACCAAAGAGCCAGCTGGGGAACACGACCTTTGAATGGGACTTGGTAGAGCCAGGAGCACTATCAGCGTTCCTGGAAATCAGCTCTAATTAAACTGCAGCTCTAATCTAAAAAACCACCATTTTATGGCTCCGAGGTCGGAACCTCCCGATGTCTCTGCGGGAAAACGCGTTGGAGCTCTCACGTAGCCCAGACACATCTGCTCCAGCTGATTTATTCTGGGATCTTGGGGGTGAATTCCATCTTTAAAGAGCCTCTAAAGAAATTGTGTTGGCATTAAGCTGGGTTTTCACCCAGTTCTCTCCATCCAAGAGTCTATTGATGAGTCTTAGATGTTGATTCAAAGCCAATCTTAGATGTCTGTTCGAAGCCAATCACCTGCAAGACTCCAGTAAGTGGAAAGATGGAAGGCTCATCCCATATATTTTAGGTTCAGATTAGTACTTTTTAGCTTTTTCCACTGATGCAGAGAGCTGTGTTGACTAGACATCTAAATTTTAAAGTAAGTAATCAGGTGAAATAATAAATCTATTTTAGGGTGACGTGAACCCCTTTTCCTTCAGCACTGAAAAGCTTTCTGGGTCACGTTTTCAGGTGCTCCTGCTCAGGGGCACTTTATGTGTGATGAAGACGAATAATCTTAATGAAGATGAATAATCTCAACGAAGATAAATAACCTGATGTAATTGCAAAGGAACTGAGGCTCCAGGTAAGGTTCCACACGTCACCACCCAAACAGCAAACGTCTCCATGGTGATGGGAGTGCTGAGCAGAACCCACCGAATGCTCCTGTTGCTGAGCGAAGGAGGGACAGACTCGGCCTTTCTGCAGCTCCATGTGACTGTAGAATCACATTTCTGGGTGCTGGATGACATTAAACTCACCAGCTCTAAAGGTCTCAATCCGTGTGGCTACAGCTGTCAGGTTTTATCCACCCTTTTCCCCACAAATGACTGATTTTGAAAATTATTTTTTTTTTTGCCCTCAGGTACCTTGTAAACCAAACCTTTCCATTTGTTCTCATTCCCTGGAAGTGGGTGTAAACCCCTCTGCCTGTTTCATCACAGATTACTGAACCACCTTTGAGGGAAAGTCTCTTCTTAATATGTTTCATGTGAATATGAGGAAAAACTTCTTTACTTGGAGGGTGACAGAGCACCAGAACAGGCTGCTCAGAGAGGGTTTGGTGTCTCCTTCTCTGGAGATATTCAAATCCCACCAGGACAAGATGCTGTTCACCTCTTCTAGGTGAACCTTCTTTAGCAGGAAAGTTGGACTAGATGATCTCCAGGGGTGTCCTCCAAACCCAACCATTCCAGGACTGTGATCCAGGGAAAACAGCTTTTGTTTCTCTGAGACTGAGTTAAGAGTGTACAGGAAAAACTTTGGAATACATCAAAATTTTAGACATGATATCTTCAAGGTTGACCCATATTCTCTGTAAACAATGGGTTTATGGGTTCATTTGGTCCCTAACAAACACCTCCCTTCAGCTTCCCCCCAAACTTCAAGTTATAAGAGAATGTTCAAGCATCCTTTGACCTTCAGGCTGTGTGGGAAAGAGTTGTCACCTGGATCTCAGGTGAATATAAACGTCATCCAAACCCACATTCAGTCACCACATAACAAAAAAGGGCAAAGTTTGGCACAGGTTGCCCAGAGAAGCTGTGGCAGCCACTCCCCTGGAAGTGTCCAAGGCCAGGTTGGAGCAACCTGGCATGATGGAAGGTTTCCCTGCCCACGGCAAGGGGTGGGTCTGGATGATCTTTAAGGTCCTTTCCAACCCAAACCATTCCATGATTTGCTGCTGGGTAGTGCTAATAAGTGAAGAGTCTCTCACCCCATTACACCCCCAGTCACCTCAGGTAAAATGTGAGACAAGGTATCAAGGAAAAAATACTTTCTTTATACAAAATGCAATGGAGATTTGGGGCTAAATTCCTTTTCACAAAGGTGGGAGGCTACTGCTGCCTGGAAAACCTTCTGATCTGTGGATTTAACTCCAGAGGGGACTGAAAGTCCGTTTCAAAGTCTTTTAAGGAGGAAATATTTTCAGGTACTTAGGAATATTCTCCAGTCCTGTGTGTCTTTCCCTTGGGCTTCTCACACGACACTCAACACCTTTGTGGGGGCAACTGAGTGAAACCCCTCAGGCAGGATTCATCTTGCAGACCAAGTTGTCCCCATTCCTGTGTCTCCCTGTGGGGTGGATGTCCAAGATGTTCACATTTCTGTGTCTCCCCATGGATTGGGTGTCCAAGTTGTCCCCATTTCTGTGTCTCCACATGGAGTGGGTGTCCAAGTTGTCCCCATTTCTGTGTCTCCCCATGGATTGGGGTGTCCAAGATGCCCCCATTTCTGTGTCGCCCTATGGAGTGGGTTCCAAGATATTCACATTTCTGTATCTCCCTGTGGAGTGGGTGTCCAAGTTGTCCACATTTCTCTCTCCCCGTGGAGTGGGTGTCCAAGATGTTCACATTTCTATGTCTCCCCATGGAGTGGGTGTCCAAGATGCCACAGAAGTCACTGCAGGACTGGAGACAAGGAGATCTACTCCAAGACACCCACTCACCAAGTGTTCATGTTCTCAGACTAGCACTGGCTCCTCTTCCTCCTTCACCTTCCCAAATCCTTAGCACATACATCCACATCAGTTTAGGGGCAATAATCTCTTGATGTTGCAGACCTGCCCACCCAAGGACCCACTGGAAGGGTGTTTGTCCTCCCCACACCTCCCCAGCCCCCCTTCTGAGCATTGTTTCCTAATTGTGTGCAGATTTTGGAGCAATAACCCCCTCTCCTTCACTCCTCTTCCTCAGCTCCTAATTGATCAGACACCGAACAGCTGCTGGCTATTTTCTCTTCCCCAGAAACACGCAGTAATTGTATGTATGGGCTCCAAATCCCTAAACATTTGGAAAGGAGAAGGACTTGAACGGGAGCCAGGTCTTTTTTCAGCGCTGGTACCAGCAGCAGTGGCATTTAAATCATATCAGGGGGGCCAGGGATGGGGGGGGGTTGTTGAATTTGCTGAGATTCACTTGGAGAGAGGGGGAGAAGAAAAAGAGGGGAAAAAATGCTAAAGAGAAGAAAAAACCTGAAACCAGCAATCAACAAACCAAGGCAGCTCAAAGAGTTGGAGTCCATCCCAGCTCCAGAGCGAGGAGGTTACTCCCTAAACCAAAGGGAATTGTTTCTCTCCACGCTCACCCACATTTCCCAAAGTGCCAAGTGGGGCAGCTTCATCCCAGTTTAACCTGAGGGTTCTCCATTGCCATGTTCAGGCCCTGCTCTAGTCTGTTGGAAGAAGAAGGAGCCTCAGGAGAGGCAACTCTCAGCCGTGTTGGAGATGTTTCTGCTGCTCCTTCTGCTGTGTGGAAAGTCCAAACCAACTGCTCCTCACTAGGACATCCCAGTTTTGTGCCAGAAGTGGGTGAATTCAAGGGTGAATTCAAGTCATACATTTGGGACAAAGCAAACGTCACAAATCATTTCCCAGAGAATGACAAATCATTATCAAATCATTATCAAATCATTATCAAATCATTATCAAATCATTATCAAATCATTATCAAATCACTATCAAACATACAATATCACACACTTGGCTAATTGACCCCTAATTTGACATCAAATCTCTTAAAAATCAACAGTTTTGTTGGGGAAGATATAAAAAGCAGATTAATCAGGCTAAAAGCAAAAAATTTCACCTCAGAAATAATCCTGGGTTGTTTCACCGGAGTTTTAATTCACGTGAATTAACTCACCTCCTCGCTAGGCTGCTTTTCCAATATTAATATTAAGAATGATGCAAAAAGCAGAGCTCCCACTGCAGTTGGACACATCTCAGGCATCTGAAGGAATCATCTGCCCTGACCTAAGTCATTCATGATCCCTCTCTATCAACACATGCAAACACTTCCAGAAGTTGATTTATCTCATTTCTAATGACACAGGTTAGTTGAGCTCAGTTTAGCTAAAGACCGGGTGTTTAATTAGTCCAGTTGAAGCTCAGTTTAGAAGAGATTCAGTAAGTAAATAAGTAAATGGCTAAAATTTGGTGAGATAAGTTCCACCCATGTCTCAAGCTGCCTCAGCTATTTCAGCTGTGGGATTAGTGCCATAAAATCCCAGAGTCATGGAATCTCAGGATGGTTTGGGTTGGAAGGGACCTTAAAGATCATTTAATTCCAACTCTTCTGGAAGGGACACCTTCCACTATCCCAGGTTGCTCCAAGCTCCGTCCAACCTGGCCTTGGACACTTCCAGGGATTAGGCAGTCACAGCTTCTCTGGGAAATCCAGTCCAGTCCCTCCCCATCCTCCCAGACAAGAATTCCTTCCCAATATCCCATCTCTCCCTGCCCTCTGGCACTGAGAAGCCATTCCCTGTGTGCTGTTCCTCCATCCCTTGTCCCCAGTCCCTCTCTAGCTCTCCTGGAGCCCCTTTAGGCCCTGCAAGGGGCTCTCAGCTCTCCCTGGAGCCTTCTCTTCTCCAGATGAAGCCCCCCAGCTCTCCCAGCCTGGCTCCAGAGCAGAGGGGCTCCAGCCCTGGCAGCATCTCCATGACCTCCTCTGGACTCATTCCAACAGGTCCACATTTCCCTTGTGCCATCTTTGTTTGATCTGAAATTTAAGGCTGAGCCACACTAAGACCAAAACCTCACATTTTTTCTTCATAGAGAAGGGCAAAGCAGATAAAATCTTAAAGATTTTATTTTCTGTGTAGTGTCAAAGAATTAGACGTGAGATGCCTCACACTTGATACTTCTCATATTGACAAGAAAGGGCTCAACAATTAGGGATGACTTTTGTGGCTCTCTAGACCTTCCTGAATGGTGAGGACTAAAAGCTGGTGTCCATCTGCTCTGTGGAACCTCCACGGAACCACCCACAGACACACAGACACTGAGATATCCTCACTCTGTCCTGACTTCTTCCTCCAGCACAAGGTTGTAGCAGAATCTATTTTTTTTTTAACCCCAAAGGACCACAATCATTATTTAACTTTGAACTTTAGAAAACAAAAAATCTGCCCGATCACCAATTAAAAAAAAAAAAAATGGTCCCCTATCATCCAAACCTTTCCTTCTGATTTTGTCATCTTAGTAAAATTTGAACTCCTCCAGGGTAAAAAGCAGCCCCTGATACGAAAATTGACACCTGGGCTGCTGACATTTCACTTCAAAAAAGACCAAACAACATGTGATTCCAGGAATAGCTGCTAAAATCTGATTAAAAAAAAAAAATAAAAATTTGTGTGGGCCCTGTAACCTTACACTGGACCTTTGTGGCCACTTCCTAGAGAAACAGGAGAAAGCAAAGAAAATTCTTCTTGGACAAATAGCACATGTAATATGACATTGGCCACATTCCTAATAGGTTCTCCCTGCCAGCCATACAAGGATTGTAACCTTAGAGGAGGGATGTGATTGCTGCCTTGGACTGAGCTTGCAGCAGAGTTAGACCTGGCTCAGGTGTAGTTGCCTCCCCAGGTAAAGCAAAGGAGCCTTGGAACAGCATAACTGGAGAAGGGGATTAAGGAATCGGGTCTGTTGGGAATATTATTGGTACCCACACGGCAGCTTGGCTTTCCTCAGCCTCCAGAAAGTGCCCCAAACCACACAATGGTGACCACACACAAGTGTTTCGCTGTGACCTTGGGGCCAGTGTTGGAGTTTGGATCCTTGAGGAAGCTTAAGACCCACTTAAAACCAGTGCCCAGGATTCCTCATCGCTCCTGATGGGCTGAAAAGCAGCCAAGCCACAAATCCTGAGCAGAAACGTTTCCCTGCAATGCCTGCTTCGTGTGAAATGAAGGTTGACAGATACCCCCTGACATCTTGTTTTGGACAGAACTGCAAGACTTGCAAATGCTGTGCTCCCTCACCCAGCCTTGCATGGGAGGAAAATGAACAAAAAACGCTTGAAAAAGCACATTTTTACAGCAGGGAAACACATCCCCCCACAGAAACCCTGCAATCTAATTTCTGTCTGCGTGTGTTTGATTTGGGGAAATACTCACCACTTTTAGCACGTTTAAACTTTTCATTTTGTAGCATCGCTCAGAAAGCTCATCAACAGCTCGCTGAGGAGTTATGAGAATTAAGGAAAATTAATTGCCAAGGCAAAAGGGATCAGTGGCATCTGCACACTCCTGTTCTGCAGAGGATTCCTGGTTTTCCCTCGTGTGTGTGACAGACAATCCTTGCACTTGACATCAGTCATCTCGAGGCACGTTCAGAAATTCAGCCCAAATGATTGCTGGGAGTTAAGAGAGGGAGATTATGGGAAGGGCAGTGTGAATTTTGGGAAGTCAAATCCTTGCTAGGCTGACCTGAAAGACCTGTTACCTTGGGCTGTGGCAGCAAACAAGAGGAAGCTCCCAGAAAGACCCGGAGAGAGTTTCGAGCTGTTCCAAATTAAAAGGCCTAAATGCAGCTGGAAAAGGAGGCTGGAAAGTCTTGATTAACCTCTTCTGGGAATAAACCCCACCCAGAGGGGAGCAGGATGGAAAACACCAGCTGTGGCAGATGTGGCTGATGTGAGGGGAACCCAGATTAGGTAAAGCCCTGCCTTAATTTAATTAAATTAAATTTAATTTAATTTAATTCTCGTCCACTACCAAGAGTAAGGTTGGTAACATCAGCTCTCCCCTTTAATTTTGGAGCTCTCTCTACACCCAGAAACCCCTGATGGAGGGGCAACAGGTCCATTCTTTAGCACAAGAAGGAATGTGTCTCACAAGGTATTAAGATCTTCTCATTGACACCTCAAGCTCCCTTTATCACTGAATCACAGAATCAGGATTTTATGTTTCCTTTATCCCCAACAGGGTTTTTTTGTTTTTTTTTTTCACGATTCCTTGAACCCGTTGCAGGATCCTGCTAAAAGATGAGCTAAATTTTGTCCTTGATGCCTTTGGTAACAGTTACTTTAAGAAGAGCCCGAAGCAAAGATCCCAGGCCATAAAACCATGGAATAACCTGGGTTGGAAGGCACCCACCAGGATCACGGAGTCAGATGAATCCCACCTGTTTTTCCAGGTGTGCAACAGCAGGTTGGTTGATTTTGAAGCTGTTGGATCACCTGGGACTACAAAGACTTTCTGTGTCTCCTTCTACCCCCACCCTTGAGCTCTCTGCTCTCTGATAAAAGGTTGAACTCAAACTGCAGCGAAGAGACAACAGGAAACCTCCCTCCTCTTCCAAGCTGGTTTCATCCAGTTTACAGGCACTCAAAATCAATATGTTTTCTACTCCTCAGTTAAACTTGGGCATTATAGACCTTCTAATTCAAAAGAAAAGTAAAGGGATGGTTGTCTCTTTGTATTATCTGGCATCCAGGACCCCTATTCCATTCTCCCAGAAAAGCAGACTCAGAATGGATCTGGTTCTTAAACTCATC
>NW_016690353.1:1080244-1102082 GCF_001604755.1 Lepidothrix coronata | reverse complement strand
ACAAAACATGTCCCCCCCGTGTCCCACCCCAGGCTTCTGTTCCAAGCTAAGCCCAAAGCGAGTTTTAAGGCTGAACAAGGTTAAAATCAGGACAGCCCTTAAGGGCACCAGCAAAGCCCGTGTTTACACGCTCAATAAAACAACCTACAATGATTTTCCTTTCCATCAAAGCCACAGTTTCCAGCTCTGGGTTGTCCTGGGTTTTCTTCAGGATAATTATCCCATCTCCAAAGGCTCTGGCAGCCGGAGGAGCTCCGGCCCTCCCAAATTACACACTTAATAAGGGAAGCGGAGGCAACGTCAGAGGGAAACCAAGGCCAAGGGCAAATCCAAACCCCTTGGATCCACCAACTGCATCACCGAGCTGGCCAGAAACCTTCCCCCTCCTGCCAGAGAGGGATGAGGCCATGGAATGAGCTTCCCACGGACGGATGATGTGGGAGTGGAGCTGTTTGTGCCTTCCCCAAAGCACGTCGGGGCCGTCACAGCAGGTCGAGGGGAATTTGGGGAGCGCCGGGATTTTCAACATCCAGGAATTGACCGCTGCGGGGGTGGAGAAAGCAATTTTTTGGGACACGAGTCCAAGCTGTGCCAGTGAAGGACTCGGAGCTGATTCTTCCACATCCCATGGGATTGTCTTGACCCCGCTTTCTAAATGAGAGGGACCATGACTCATTCTCTCTCTTTGGCCACTTCATCCTCCGTTGCAGAGGAGTTTCCCACTGAAAATTTCATGGAAACCGGAACGTTTCTGGAGGAAATAAAAAAAATCTCCCTTTTTTTGACATTTAAGTGAAATAAAACAAGAAATTTGATCAGCAGTTCCTGTCCAGATGCCACGTACAAGCACAAAGACAAGGCCAAAATCAGCATTAAATCCCACCAGGTTTTGAGAAGATTCAAGTTTGTTCACTCAGTAAATGGAAAGGAAAAAACATTTTATTCCTAAAATACAGTGTGGGGGGTTTTTTCCCAACTTTTTCTGCCCACAAGTCCTGAATATTAATAGTCAAAGATCTTTAAAAGCACTTCTTGGCTGCTCAGAACCACCTGCCCAGGGTTTGTCTGCAGGGTTCACCTGTGGAGCTCCAAGGCAGGGAGAGAAACAGCTCAAATATTGTGACAAGTGAGGGACAAAGATTGAGGTCACCTCATCTGGCAAACTGACCTTCACCTTCTGGCATCCTTTTGGATCCCCAGGCACGAACCATTTGCTCCTGTTCCATAATTTGGGAGTTGTGAGGCTGCTCTAGTACAACTGTTGCTCCCAAAGTGTTCCCAAAGCTCCTGGAATTATAATGTGTGTTTTGAATAAAGGACAAGCACCATGTTCTTCCTTTCTGCTGGCCATGGGGAGAGTGACAGTGCTCAAGTTCTTCCACCAGAAGCCACCTCAGACATATCCAAACCGTGAGCTGGAGAGGATGAGATCAAGTGGTTCCTGTTGCCCATTTTATTTGGAGTGTTGGTAACATTTGGAGGAGGCAGAGGCTGTGGGGATGGGAGTGATGCTTGGATTCACAGCACCCAGAATCACCAGCTCTTGCCTGCCAGGTAGGACCCCATGACAGCTGAAGACCACAAATAAAACATAAAGAAATAATTAGGGTAGAGGGAAGAAAAAAACCATTTTATATCAGAACCACAGAAACATTAAGATTGGCATAAACCTTTAAGATTATCAGGTCCAACCACCAAGCCAACACAACCACTGTGTGTTCACCACTAAACCGCCTCCTCAGGTGCCACATCCATGTGTTTTTGAACACTTTCAGGGATGGTGATTCCACCACTGCCCTGGGCAGCCTGTTCCAATGCTTTATAACCCTTTCCATTACTTTTTGTTCTCCAATATCCAATCTGACCCTCCCCTGGCATGACTTGAGGCCATTCCCTCTCCTCCTGTCCCTTGTTCCCTGGGAGCAGAGCCCGACCCCCCCCGGCTCCCCCCTCCTGTCAGGGGGTTGCAGAGCCAGAAGGTCCCCCCTGAGCCTCCTTTTCTCCAGGCTGAGCCCCCCCAGCTCCCTCAGCTGCTCCTGCTGCTCCAGCCCCTTCCCAGCTCCATTCCCTTCCCTGCACATGCCCCAGCCCCTCCGTGCCTGGTCCTCAGGAGCCTAAAACCGAACTCAAAATTCGAGGAGCCTCAGCAGTGCCAGCACAGGGGAATGATCACTTCCCTAATCCTGTTTGCCACGCTGTCGATGGCACAATCCAGTTATCACTTCCCAGCATTTGCCAGGGCATCCCTAAAGCTGAGGACGAGAAAGGAAGAGCAAGGCCTTCAGTTCCCTTCCCTTTAAGCATCATTTCCTACGCACACACGAGTAACAGGGACGCTGCAGTTACACAGCCAAGCAAGTCGAAGACAGGACGAGGAGGAGGAGGAGGAGGCGGGGTGGGGAGGAAAAAAACAGGGGGGGAAAGATTTACAGCCCTTCCAAAAGATGGAATTGAAAAATGTAAAAGAGGGGCAGCGCCGATTGCCAGAACGCTGGAGGTTTTTCTTCTCCTCGCTCCATGTGCGTCGTGAGCGGGGTTTGGAACTGGGAGGGGGAGTGGGGAAGCGTTGGAATCTCAGGGTTTTCATTTCACCGTGAAACTTTAGCACGAGAAATTTTAATTGTGGATCCTTGTGGACAAGACCTTGAAATCCTACCCGGCCAAAGCTCTCCGGTCCCGGAGTGTTCTTGGAACTGGTCGTGGCTCCCAGTCACTGGATTGCTTTATATCCAAGTCAGCCCCGTCAGTGGGATGTGGGATGGGGTGGAGGGTTTAACTGTTTGTTAGCCCTGCACTCCAGGCTTTGGCCAGGGGCTGTTTTGTTGCCAGGCAGTGTGTTCATACCTGTTTTTTGAGGATATCCCTGCGGGAGTTTACCCTTTTTTTCCCTGGCTCTGGGAAGCGGATCGGCCTTTAACGCACTTGGCACCCGCTCAAGAAGCTCTGGAGGAGGAACAGGAGCGGAGCCTCTCTGAGTAATGGATTGTGGCTACCGGGTGAGTCCGTGATAGCGTGAAACACAATCTCTTGGAGGGCCTCAAAATTATCAGGGCATTTAATCACGGGCTGGGCATGTCCCTGCTGTATTTATGTGTGTTACCGTCGCGGGGTCACTTGGGCAAGGCGCTGAGAGAATGGAAAGAAAGAGGCCTTGGAACGTCAGGCAATAGATCTTTGTGTTCAAACTGAAATTTCCAGCACTCCTTGGGAAATGCCAGTAGCCAGCTAATGCACCTCCACGTGATTAATCAGCTTTTTGGAGCGGGAATATTTTCATTCAGGGTACGAGGGGAGGTCCCCCCGTGACATTGATACAGAGCAGAGGAGAATTCGGCTTGGTTACGCCGGGAGGTGGGTCAGGAATCCACGGGAGAAATTTGGAGATTCCTATTTCCCAAGCCCAAATGTCTTATAAAAACAGAATTGTTCTGTTTCCAGCTCCCCCCCAGAAAACCTGCTGAAAGGTTGGAGAAGATCTGAAATCAAAAGGTGATTCAGTCGAACATTCAGCAAAATCTGGTTCGTGTTTTAAGGAGGCTTGAAAAACAATTTCTGAAGCAATGCTGGAATTTCCCCATTGTGTTCATTTCCCAGGAATCCATAGAAATCATTTTTTCTTATGTTCTAAATTTTCAGAAAATCCTCCTCTTCATTTTTTTTTTGCCTTTATTATTTAGTTTATTTTGTTTTGCTTTGCTTTGGGGGTTTTTTGGTTGATTTTTGGGTGCTTTTTTGTTTGGTTGTTTTTTTATTTTATTTTTGTTTTGTTGTTGTTGTTTTGGTTTTTGTTTTTAAATAAATGTGGCAATTAATTTCACCTCATCAAATTATTTTTAGCTACAAAGTTTCAGCAAATCCAAATTTCAGGAAGCCGAACACCTTGATATCTACTTGCAGAACATTTTAATAGCAATGCTAACAAGGCTATAAAATTGTTACTAAAATAAGTTTTTCCTCCCCCTTCCTTCTGCCAACAGTAACAACTATTTGTTGCAAAATCGTGCTGAAGAACAGGGAAAAAAATCCAGCAGGGAGGAAGACAAAAAGCAGGATGGTACATTTCATTACCTTGCTAATCCCACGTAATATATTGGGAATACAGGCTGGGATTCGTCTGCCCTGGTTTTATATGCCCAGAAATCAGACATCCAAATCTGAACTACCAATTTAAGAGTCAGAGAAGAGAAATTAAAACCTAAAATGGGTTTTTAAGTTCGTGGGATTCACTGATTGCACAGTTTTAGGGTGAATAGGTCAGGCTTGGACGTGTAAAAGAGGGGTAAAGCCAAACACAGGGTGTTTGATCATCCTCTGTTCCTCCATCTCCAAAAATCCAGAGAAAAGCACAAAAATTCAGCTTTACCTCTAGGGAACCACACCCCAAAATTTAGTTACACATCAGAATTTAGTTATACCCCAAAATTTAGTTATACCCCAAAATTTAGTTATGCCCCATGTCCAGGACCAGCTCATGCCTGTGAATAATGAAATGATCCCTCCAAGGAAGAACTTTTGAGTGGGTCAAATATTTCAGATACCTAAATAAAAAATGATATTACTACAATTTATTCCCAGTGCTTCCTACTTCCACAAACATCTTCCTGGATGAACCAGGAGTCGTGTCTTGGCTCATCTGATGTCTGGAGTGTTGCTATTCCTCTGGACAAATCCCTGGGAGGGGTTGATCCAAGGCGTGGACTCACACCCTGCCTGATGAACCAGTGACATTTAGGGACATTTAGGGACAGGGACTGACTGGGAGAGGAGATCCTGGTGTGCCAAAGCAGAATCAATTCCCACACCAGTCCTGAGGATTTGGAATTGCAGTCCTAGCACCAGACTTGGACAAAAGGAACATGAATTTCTTTGTCCTTTCTTTTCAGGATATTTCTGAGCAGGGAAAAGGAGGAAAAGGCGCCTGTGGCAGGAAATTGGAGGCTGAATTTTTAACTTCTTCACCTGAAAACCCAGAGCAAGGAAAGAGCTGGAGTGTCCTTGTCTTCCATGATAAACAGCTCCTCAGTGTCAGCTCCTCATGTTCGTGTCATGCTGACAAAACCTGACTAATTTAGGACAGAGAAAAATGTTCCGATTTCAGTCAACCAAAGCTGACATTCCTTATTCCAACCACATTATCTGCCTTTTTATCTGCCTGCCTCTAATCTGCTGAATCATCACTTTTTTTTTTTTCAAGGAAAGGAGCATTTTCTTTTTGAAACTCTCTGTTTTTTAAAAAAAAAAAAAAAAAAAAAAAAGAAAAATCATGGAAAATGTAGCTGTAGTACTAGGAACTGCTGTGCCAGATTCCCTCTTGGCCTGGATCATTATACCTCTGCTGACCTCAATAATAATTTAACTTGAGGGCAAGCAAAGAACGTGGTGTTCGCTCACAGAGTGACTGTGGCTGATCTGCTGAATAAATCAGAGACCAACCAGTTGCTCCATAAATCCCCAGTAGCTCTTGGCCAGTGGATTCCTCTCACCCAGTGGCACAGCAATTTAATTGGAATCTTGCACTGGTTTTTGTTGTTGCCATTATTTTTAAAGGTGTTGGCTTTTTTCCACGAGCCTTTGCCAAGATGCTCAACGCTGTCACTGGCATCAAACTGGAGCTATTCATTTTTTTTTTTTTTTCCCAGTGTGAGCACGAGCTACAAATTTGGTTTATTTCAGAGAAAAAAGTGCTCTTTTAAAGGCCCTTGGTTTTCTGCAGGGACAGTTTAGCATTTATCCTATCAATGAGAATTCCACAAGCCTTATTAATATCCCAGATTTATGTCCCCAGACGTGTCCCTGACTTTGCTGAACCACACAAAGGGAGCTGGAGCAGTTTTACCTTCTCTCAGTCATTGCAGGTACCTGTGACCCTTCCAGTTCTTCATTAATTGAGCCCAATGGAATTTTTATCCCTGTTTTCCATATCCAGATTCCATTTTCAATAGGGAGGGGAGATAGCAAAGCACCTTCAGGGCACTTCTGGTTTTGAAGGCACAAGAAAAGACGTGCCATCGCTCCCAACCCTTGCCCGGCTTTTCCATGGTTTCTGTGCCTCCACGGGATAGTGGTGTGGTCCAGACTGTGCTTGGAATTGCTAATAAACATTAAATTTATCTGCATAATGAAATATTTTGTGTTCAGGTGGTGTTAGGAGTGGGTTTGGGGACAGGGAAGGGGTAGAGTGGGGAAGTTGAGCTGTTTTCCCTGATGGGACTGAGGCTTTAGTTTTGGTGGGTTTTTTTGCTGCTACAGCTCTAAAAGACAGAAGGAGGAGAAATGAGGAATGGGGCAAAAGGAAGGGAAGGACAGAAATATTTCAGTCCTGATGTTGATTAGCTGATATGCAGAGGAAAGAGAGAGAAAGGGAGAGGAGCACATTACCAAACCTCTGTTTAAATCCCAACTTCCAAGTGAAAATGTGTTGGCTCCTCCTAAATCCCTGCGGAGATTTTGAGGCATTGAAGGCAGCAGACACCCAATGATCATCTAACCTGACCTTTCTTAACTCAGACTGGAAACTTTACCCAGTGATTCCTGGAATGGGAGGAATTCTCCCCACTATGTGAGCGCATTTCTAAGATGCAGCTTTAATAAACTGATGATGGGTATCAGGTTGCCTTGTGAGAGCAGAGCACTGGATGCCACGGGCTGGTTCCCGTGTTCCTCTGGAGGAATGTCACCAATGACTTGTGGTTGAGCTGAGGCACATTCATCCCTTCTTCCTGCAGCTCCCACTAATTCCAGCGTTGCTGACGGAGCCGCCTCATCACAGGTCCTGAAAAACGATCCACGACAGGGATGAAGGTGGTTCAGAATCCATAACCCTCATCCCACACAGCAGTTATACAGCTGGGGAAGATGTTTACTCCTCTGTCTCATCCATTCCACTCCTGATAAGTCCATTTTTTAAGGCTCTGACAGCTCCACTCCCCATAAAAACATCTTTTTTTTTTTTTTTGCTACCCCAAAATTTCATCGAGCAGAAAATTAAACCTTGACCATTCAGCCAGGACTTGTCACTTGACCAGCAGCTAAAGAATGTCCATCCCTGGCACAAACAAGCCCCAGCTCTGCTTCCCTGGAAAAGGAAGGTTAACAGAGCCTGGATGATTTGGATGCCCAGAACCTGACACATCATGAAAGGCCTGAGCTTTCTGTGCAGGTAATACAGTCATGGCCCTGTGTCCTGGTTATCTTGGGATCACTGCACCTGCACACCCTGCTCATGTGGTGCCTGGGGTTTTCCAGGTGAAATATGGGATCATCCCATTTTTGTCTGTCCTTGTCTCAGAGTGTTAAGTTGTGGAACGTGGGGCTCGACTCTTCTGAATATCTAAAACAACAAAAATGGTGTTAAAAGGACAAACGGGCTCTTTAAAGCAGTAAAATTTTCCACCTCTTGGATTCCTCGTCGCCTTTGTACCCTCTCCTTGAAGACTGAGGGACAACAAAGTTAAAAGATCCTACAAACAAATAAAAAAATAAATCTGGGCCTAGGAAAGGGTTGTCAGATGTTGGCACAGGCTGTGGTGGAGTCACTACCCCTGGAAGTGCTCAGAAAATCCGTGGATGTGGCCTCTGAGGACATGGTTTGGTGGTGAACGTGGTGGTGGTGCTGAATCCTGATCTTAGAGGTCTTTCCAACCTTCGTGGCTCTGTGATTCTGTGTCTGAGACACTTCAGGGCACCTTAATTAAAACTGAGCACCTCTGTGTGAGCAGGTGAATGTCTACACAAAAATTATTTTGCTGTCTCAGCTAAGAATTACATTTATCACCAGAAATCACCAACTTCTTCATCAGCATGGCCCGGAAAACTGAATAGTGTTGGTACAAATAACTTGTTTTGCTACAATATCTTGATTTCTCGTCATCACATCCCTGCCTTTTCTACTCTCCAGATTTTCTTCTCGTAGAAAAATGCTATTTTCTAGTGAAAATCACTTTGACTACTAACCTTGAACTGTAGAGGGGAAGTTTAAATGTTAGCAAGTCACTCTTGGCTTTCTTCTTAATCCGAAAAAGAAACAGGCACGTCCAGGAAGGAGGAAAAAACCCCTTTGGAGACACATTTCCCACCCCAGAGAGCATCAAATGACCCTTGGATGAGCAGCTGCCCTGACCAGTTCAGCCACACTAGCTGAATCTCACGTTTGGGATCCATTTCCCAACAGGAATCAAGGATGTGTTTCATTTCCAGCAGCCCACACCGAGATGCACGTTTGCAAAAATATTGGCTTTTCGCTGTTTTCCACCTTAAGCAAAAATAAGTTTCACCATTCTGGAATAACTTTTTAACTCTTCCAAAACAGGAAACATTTTAGACTTATTTTTCTCTCTAATTTTTCTTTCTAATTCGCCAGTTTTAATTGGATAATGAAGAAAAAATGTTTCCCATTCGTTGATTTGCTTCCTTATCACTTACCAGTTTCTTGTCAGGGATTGGCAGCTGCTGATTTCATTTTTATTTAATACCAGTTAAAACTCCTTTCTAATTGAAAATTCTCTAATTTTGGTTAGAAATATAGAGAGAGAGCGCTAAAATTTATCTGTGAGAATTCCTGATTAGAAAACCATGAAATTGAGTCTTCTCAAGATGCACCAATATTCACTTTTTTTCCATCTATTGCTCCTGTGAGTGTTCTCCACACGTGGTAACAAGAAAGTTCTCTGGAGGAAAGACATAATTAATAATTTAGGATTTTTTTTTGTTTAAATTGCTGTGAAAATAAAGTCCCTCCAGTGTGGGATTCCAGCTCTGTGAGTCTCATGAAGGAAGAAGGGGATGTTCTAAGTCCATCAAGGATTTGTGTGCAGGCTCACAGTGGTGTCCACAGTGGTCTGTTCTGAGGTAGATTCCTGCAAGAGAAGCTTCCAAGGATCAGCTGATGGGAACCAGACGTTCTTGCACCTCTCCAAAATTCTGTTTTCCATCACCTGGTCCTACCAGATCACTGAAAATTCACAGTTTATTTTATGACTTCTTTAGAACAAGAGATAACATTCGCTTAATTAATTGCAACATTTCAACTTCTTTCTGAAGGGGATGTTAATGGACATAATTTAAATGCAATTAAAAATGTCTGTATTCCTTAAAACAAAACGACCCTGTTCAGTGATGGTGTGCAGTTATTACATGTGGAAATCATCTGTGCAGTGACTGTGGATCCCATCCCGAGCTTCAGGTCACTCTGGAGAGGAGAAGGTGGAGAGAACTTTATCTGGGAATGCTGAGGGGCAAGAGAAGTAACTTTAATAATTCCTCAGCCAGTGTAAAGAGTAGTAACTTTAATAATTCCTCATTCAATGTAAAGAGTAAATTCAATGTTGTGTAGTAACTGTAATAATTCCTCATTCAATGTCAAGTGTAGTAACTGTAATAATTCCTCATTCAATGTAAAGAGTAGTAACCATAATAATTCCTAACTCAATGTAATGAGTAGTCACTTTAATAATTCCTCATTCAGTGTAAAGAGCAGTAACTGTAATAATTCGTCCTCCAATGTAAAGAGTAGTAACTGTAATAATTCCTCATTCAATGTAAAGAGTAGTCACTTTAATAATTCCTCATTCAATGTAAAGAGCAGTAACTTTAATAATTCCTCCTCCAATGCAAAGAGTAGTAACTGTAATAGTTCCTCCTCCAGTGTAAAGAGTAGTAACTAATAATTCCTCATTCAATATAAAGAACAGTAATTTTAGTAATTCTCCTCCAATGTAAAGAGTAGTAACTGTAATAATTCNATAATTCCTCATTCAATATAAAGAACAGTAATTTTAGTAATTCTCCTCCAATGTAAAGAGTAGTAACTGTAATAATTCTTCATTCAATGTAAAGAGTAGTAACTAATAATTCCTCATTCAATATAAAGAGCAGTAACTTTAATAATTCTCCAATATAAAGAGTAGTAACTGTAATAATTCCTCATTCAGTGTCATGTAGTAAATGTAATAATTCCTCATTCAATGTAAAGAGCAGTTACTTTAATAATTCCTCCTCCAATGCACAGAGTAGTAACTGTAATAGTTCCTCCTCCAGTGTAAAGAGTAGTAACTGATAATTCCTCATTCAATATAAAGANAGAGTAGTAACTGTAATAGTTCCTCCTCCAGTGTAAAGAGTAGTAACTGATAATTCCTCATTCAATATAAAGAGCAGTAACTTTAATAATTCTCCTCCAATGTAAAGAGTAGTAACTGTAATAATTCCTAATTCCATGTAAAGAGCAGTAACTGTAATAATTCTTCTCCAATATAAAGAGCAGTAACTGTAATAATTCCTCTCCCAGTGAGCTGTTCAGAGGCTGAGGTGTAGGAGGGCGTCTCAGCCCGGAGGAGATGAATCTGTGAGTGGATCTAAGTGGCACAATAAATACAATTTATCCCTGGATCCACAATCTGATGCTCCAGGGCTTCCTGTGCCCTCCCAGGCCATCAGTGCCCAACATGCCACCGGTGAATTCAGGTGTCAAAGGGTTGTGGCCAATCAATCACTCCTTTGGCCACCACTTCTCCTCCCCTCAGGGATGGGGGCAACACTCTGGGCTTTATTCTTCCCAGGCATCATTGATTTCTTTGGAAAGAACAAGCCCTTCTTTGTTTTGGGGCTCCTACAAGTTGGAGGGGGCGGGAGGGATGGGGGGGGATCCTCTCCCAGGGTCTCGGAGGCACAAAGCCACAGCTGATTTTGTGAGTACACCACGTACCGCGGTGTCACAAAGATACCACAAACAGAGGAAAGTCATGCAGCCGTGTGTGTTATGGGAGCTGGGCCCCAGCTCCATGCCAAGATTCTGGATTTCCTGGCTCTCTAAAGCTCTTTGGACCACGGGGATTATACATTGCACGAGGTATCGGATGCCGAACGCTGACTTTTGAAAGAAAAGCGGGCGGGAAACAAATCGAAATGACCCCTTAAAAAACAAAAAAATAAATAAATAAAAAAGGATCCTATGGATGTGTTTTTAACAATAACAGAGCAGGAAATTTTGCTCTTCTTAGACATTTAGCCAGCTTATCTGCCTGCTGGAATTCCTCAAGTGCACTTGGACACACGCTGGGATCCAGAGGGCCGAGATCCTCTCGGATTTCACAAACTGAGCAAGGTCGGCCCAGGGCAGAGGTTGGATGAGATTCCTCTCAGTGAAACCCCCCCTGTCCATCAAAAATGGGGCTGTTCCATCAATTGGCAGCAAACTTTGTTTCAGTCAAAGATTATTCCAGAGCTGGGAGCAGAACTGGAGTTGTTCTTCTGGGCAGTGGGTCAAACCCGTGTCCTTCTGACTGTGTGTCCATGGAAGACCTGGTGCACTCTGCACATCACTGGGAATATTCACCCAAAATGTCCTGGTCAAAGTGACTTTTAACTTACATTCCACCACTCCAAATGTCTTTGATAAATAAAATGCCACACCTAGGATCCGTCCTACTGATTTTCCTTTTTCGGGGAGGAGATGCAGCACAAAGAGTGTTCCTTGGTGTTCAAAATCCTTGCACGCCTTCTCTGCCTTCAGCACAAGCACTGCTGTCAAACTCACCTGCAGAATTTGGACCAAGAAACATCCACACAGATATTTCGGGAGTCAAACTGTACTCAGTGGGATCCAAACAGCAAAAATAGAGATGTCCACAGTGCAGAAATCTACCTGAGTTCGTAAATCTTGGCTCTGCTTAGAGACAATAAAAAAAAAGGTCTTAGGATGTAAGTCACATAAACAAGGCATCCACTTCAGGATGAGTAAAATGGGGCTGTTGCATCAACTGGCCAACAAAAATGTCTGAATAAATTAATTGAGTTTATTTTCTGGGAACCTGCAGCATTTCTTGTTCATCACTAGAAACCCTGAAGTCAGTTTAACATGTTCTCAAGCCCTGACATCAGGCTGTGGGTTGATTAACACCTTAAACCATCACTGCCCATACAGGAATAAGTCCCATTTACCTTTGTCCTGTGCCATTCCTTCTCTCCAAAGCCACCAAAAGGAGTTTCTACCCCAAAATCCCAGAACAAGAAAAAGAATTACCCACTCATTTGGGGTTGAACTGGGAAAAACTCAAACCAAACCAGATTAGAAATAAAGCTGGTTGTAAACAAGCCTCCCCACCTGCCCTTGGTGGTCCCAGGGGCCTGAGGAGTCTCTCTGCACAGCTTTGTTTTCAGCCCAGGAACTGTCAGCACCATCCCAGATTGCAAATTATTCCATACAGCCCCATTTGGACAAATTCCCCTGGGGAATTAGTCTTGGTCACACTGGAAACCTGCCCTGCTGTGCTCACCAGAGTTCCCAGGAGCTCTGCTTTTCCTCTGGGCTCATTCTCTCTGTATCTCATTCTCTCCCTACCCTCCATAAATGTCTTTTTCCTAGGAATGCTTTGCTGCTTTAAGGAGGGTTATAATTTCCATTTCCTCCCTTTGGCCCAAAGGGGAGCATCTGATACAAGACAAACAAGCACTCTTGTCTCCTGCTGCTCAGCTGCAATTTTTGTAAAGAAATAGTTCCATCCCCCCCCTTTTTTTTAGAAAATGTTCATTTTCCAGCTGTCCTGTTGCTTTAAATAGATTATTTTTATGCCATTCTCTGACATTAACAGTGTGAGGAAGAGAAGGGAACCTGTATTCCATAAAAGACATGATTTCAGTCACCTTGGGTCAACCCAGGCTGATGTTGATCTCCAATTCCATCTCATTTTCTCAAGGCCAGAATTCTCATGCTTTCCTTGGAAGAACAGAGGTTGAGAAGTTCGAGGTTTCATTAGAGCATCACCACCAGGAACAGTCAAGATCGTGAAGACACTTGAGCCATCTCAGCTCTGAACTACTCCCTGTGCTGTCGACCAAACAAATATAAAATCAAGATCCACGTTCTCCTTTTCCCCTGGATACAGCGAGGAAGGGAACATGTATTCCATAAAAGACATGATTTCGGTCACCTTGGGTCAGCCCAGGCTGATGTTGATCTTCATTTCCATCTCCAAATCTGTCACTTTGCTCAAGACCGGAATTCTCATGCCTTCCTTGGAAGAATAGAGGTTGGGAAGTTCATGGTTTCATTGGAGCATCACCACCAGGAACAGTCCAGATTATGAAGGCACAGCCTGAGCCACCTCAGCACTGAACTACTCCCAGTGCTGTTGACCAAATATAAAACCTAGATCCACATTACCCTTGGATACAGCGAGGAATCCCATAAAATGGGCATGAGGAAACTCACAGAGACAGACCAAAAATGGCAATTTTGGCTGAAATTGGATTAGAGAGACTGAAATTGTGATGGCACCTGCAAATACCTGCAGCAGCAGCGGCAAGGGAGAAGGTGGTTGCTACAGCAATGATGTGTGTTATGCCAAACCCCACATCCCTGATAGAGAGGGCAGGGCAGGGCAGGAATCTGGGAAAGGGAGAGACGTGGGAAGCCAGATGAAAAGTTTTACGAGGTGATTATTAAACCCTTCTGCGGTGCCAAGCACGGCTCGAGGCTGCCAGCTTGTCTCCCTGCAAACCCAACATTAAAATAATGAGGGGGGCTCGAATCACAGGCTGTGTGGTGGCTGATTTTCTGTCTGTGCTGGCTGAGCTTCCCCACCCTCAGCAGGCCCAGGGAGAGACCCCGAGAAGCTTCCTGCAAGGGCAAGGGATCTGTGTCTGTGAAGGGCTCTGGGGTGTCCTTCACAGGGATGGGATCCCACTATGGTAATGAAAGTGTGATGAGAACCCAAAATACCCACCAGCCAGGGCTGCCAGAGACTGGCACCTTTCCCAGTGAGTGGAGGGAAGGAGGGATTGTGTCTCGACCACCTACTCGTGGAGCCGAATTGTGTTGTCGTGACTGTTTCGTTCCACAGGCACAGGGACAGAGCCCTGCAGCTCTGGGAGTGGGTGCTCTGAATTATTCATCACTGTCACATCTTGAAACACCATCTGGGGCATCTTCATCCACTTCAGGCACTTCAATAGGTGACCTAAATACAACCCACTCTTCATCCGTGAGGTACAGACGTCTGCCATTGAGAATCAGAGGATCCTGGAGTTACAGAATGGTTTGGATCGGAAGGGACCTTAAAGATCATCCCATTCCATCCCCTGCCATGGGCAGGGACATCTTTCACGAGCCCAGGTTGCTCCAACTTGGCCTTGGACACTTCCAGGGATCCAGGGGCAGCCACAGCCTCTCTGGGAAACCTGTGCCAGGGCCTCCCCACCCTCACAGCCAAGAATTTCTTCCTCATATCTGATCAAAATCTCTCCTCTTTTAGTTTAAAACCATTCCCCCTTGTCCCATCACTATCTACCTGTGTGAAAACTTGCTCTCCCTCTTTTTCATAGTTCTTATGGATGACACACAGTCCCAACCTGGCCTTGAACACTTCCAGTCAGGACAGTTGTCAAGAGATCAGTCAGGAACAGGGGTTCACAGTGTCTCCATGTGGACATAACAGCAACCAGAGGCAGCTTGTGGAGGTTGATTAAAAGAGATCCGGGTCCTGACAGAACAAAGAATTTTGAATTTTGAATTTAACTGTTGTTGCTGGGTCGTAAGCGAGTATTTGGTATTGTCTCGTCAAAAGGAGGACTGAGATAAGAAAAATGTGCCATCACTCAGCAGGAGACTGATCCTGCACCCACCCCATTCACCTGGGAACATCATGTGGACCAGGGGAAGAACTTCTTCAATATGGATCTTTACTTTTCCAGTGGGCTGGTACAAGATTCCCTTTCTCTGACACCATCAACCTTCTGGTTCTGCTGGGACCAATTTAATTATGAATAGCACAGGCAATCCAGCCCTGCTGACGTCACATCTCTGGGGACATTTCTGCTGTTTTAATTGAATTTCTTCTCCATCTCAGGATAATTTCTCCACACCTACCCTTCATTTGCCTCAAGAGAGTGTCCAAAGGAGGGCAACAGAGATGGGGAAGGGCCTGGATTTGAAGCCGTGGGAGGACACTGAGGGCACTTGGTGTGTTCAGCTGGAGAAGAGGAGACTGAGGGGAGACCTCACTGCAGTTCCAGCATCCTGGGCAGGGGCAGAGGAGGGGCAGGGACTGAGCTCTGCTCTGGGGGGGACCAGGGACAGCACCCAGGGAATGGCTGGAGCTTTGTCAGGACAGGCTCAGGTTGGATCTCAGCAAAAGGTTCTTCCCCAGAGGGTGGTCAGGCACTGCCCAGGCTCCCCAGGGCAGTGGGCACGGCCCCAAGGCTGCCAGAGCTCCAGGAGGGTTTGGCTGATCCTCTGGGGCACAGGGTGGGACTCTTGGGGATGTTTCTGTGCAGGGCCAGGAGTTGGACTGGATGATCCTTGTGGGTCCCTCCCAACTCAGCATATTCTGGGATTCTGTGAACCTCCTGTTCCTCTCATTATCCCAGTGATGGTGACCTTCTCACGTCCTTGGAGCAGGCCCAGGGATCTGGGAAGGTCACCATCACCTCACCGGGCTGGCGCAGAGGAGGCAACACAAGCCTTCCCTGACCTATGATGTTGTCCACCCATGTGAACACGAGCATTCCGTGGGACGTGTTAACTGGCTTTAAGGAGCGGGAAGGCCAGATTTCCATGCCTAGAATGAGCAGTGCTGGGAACTCTCCAAGAGATGAAAGGCAGGAATATCCAGCGCTGGGCGGAAAAGGCAGAGCCGTTCCTGGGGAGCCCTGCGGGGCTGACGTCATGGCCTGGGCCGGGATATTCCCAGCAGGAACATCTGAGTTTGGGTCACAGGTTTGTGGGGAGGTAACACTTGTTGGTAACGTCATGGCAGCTCCGAGCAATCCATCCAGCCCCCGTTTTTCCACCGCCTGTGGATCCGTGCGGATCCGCCCGCCAGCACGGAATCGACGGGGCCGGGGCTGCCCTTTATGAAACCCCTGCTTTGCCTTGGTCCCTTCCCAGCAAACTGTTGGCTCACCATTTTTCATGAGCTTCTCCCGGACAATTAACAGCTGGTGGGGTGGATGGAGAAAGACACCTCAGGGCTTCGGCGCTCGCAAATCCCACGGCGAGTTCCTGCGGGCTCCCACTCCTGCAGGAACGCCATGGCAACGGGCTCAAACTGTGCAAATTGGCTGCAAAGTGTTTTTCTTGAGTCAGTAACACAATACTTTTTCTTTCTCCACATCAAATAGACGCTTCACCCCCCCCTCCTTCAGCCCCCCCAAAAAACCACCCCTTTGCCAGCTCCCAACGTGATAAGCAATTAGTTCGGTTTGGTTCAGGCTGCTTTATTTTAGGAGCTAAAGCTGTCGGAGTTGATGGGCTTGGAGGGGATGTGGAATCTGCTCTGTCCCAGTCCAGAGCATTCACGTGGAACAACAGCACCTCTCCTCTTGGACACGGAGATCCAAAGCATGGGAGAGCAGCTGTGGAGAGTGAAAACCCTTTTGAACCTCCTGCCATGGTTCAGAAGCCTTTTCAGCATCAAAGGTATCTCTTCTGCTGGTCTTTAGAGCAAGACAAGATTTGGGTAGATTTTGGGAAGACTTGAGTACTCAGGTCACTTGGACCCAAACCTACAAAGCCCTTTTCTGAGGAGCCAGATCCATTTCCACTGGGATTCAAATTGTCTTCCTCAGCACAGGTTAAAAAGAAAGTATCAAAATGTGCTGTGACACAATAAATTGAGGGAGCCAAAGATGCTCTGAGGGCTAGAGCCAGGCTGGGAGAGCTGGGGGGGGGGTCACCTGGAGAAGAGAAGGCTCCAGGGAGAGCTGAGAGCCCCTTGCAGGGCCTGAAGGAGCTCCAGGAGAGCTGGAGAGGGACTGGGGATAAGGAAGGGAGGGACGGGTCAAGGAGGAATGGCTTCAAACTGCCAGAGGGCAAGGATAGATGGGATATTGGGAAGGAATTCTTCCCTGTGAGGGTGGTGAGGTCCTGGCACAGGTTGTCCAGAGAAGTTGTGGCTGCCCCTGGATCCCTGGAAGTGTCTAAGGCCAGGTTGGAGCAACCTGGGCTAGTGGGAGGTGTCTCTGCCCATGGCAGGGGGTGGAACTGGATGATCTTTAGGGTCCTTTCCAGTACAATCCTGCTTGGTGCTCCTATTCCATGTTCTCAGTGCAAATTCTGGATTCCTCTTTAGTTCAGAGACTGAGGTGTTCAGTCTTAAAATGATATTCAAATGAAGGGAAGGTTTGGGAAGGGAAGGGAAGGGAATGGTGAAGGACAATTCCAGTTATAGCTCTGAATAAACCATACAGCCAAATGGAACTTCAAGGGAAAGAACAAACAAAAGCTGTAGGGCAGGTCAGCAGCATCAATGGAGACATTCTTGTCTTTGAGCAGGAGAAGGGGCCTCTGGGCAGAAAAACAAATCAAAAATTATGAAAGTCGTGTCAGCAGCAAAAAGTTGGCAGGAAGCAGTGCCTGCACAGAGTGGTGCTGGGCTGCACAAGAAAAGCTGCTTATCATGTAGAATCACTTACTAAGTCCTCAAATTTGACTCCCTCGCTCCTACCAGAGCAACCTTTCCTCAGCTGAAAGGGTGACAGTCCCACGATGCTTTTTTCCTTCGCCTCCGGGCTCAAAGGATCTCCATTTTGAAAGCAAAATTGAAGCTTCTAATCCAAATCAGGATGAGCAGAATCACTTATTCCTTCACTGGCAAAGCCAAAAAAGCATCATAGTGAACGGGACAGGGAAAAATCCAGGTGGTTTGGGGGCACAATCCCTGCACTGGGAATTCCTGTGTGACATTTGACACGTCGTGAGTTACTGTAGATGCACCTCCTTGACACAGACATAAGGAATAAAGGCAAGGTTTGAGTGCAGATGAGTTCCTAGATGCTCTCCTGGATATAACATTGACCTTTCCAGGAGACAGGAATTACTCAGTTGTGTTCAGTGACAGCATCCTTTTTTTATTTTTCTTTTCCCCAGGACCATTTTCCACCCTGACCAGGAGCTTCTCATCTCTGTCCTGCTCCTCGTGCTTGTTGCTGTTCATTCCTCTCAGATAAAGTCACATTTGCTTAAGGCTGGAAAATCTTTGTGAGCCTTTTACTTCACGCCTGGGGTCCGGCTCAGACGAGAAGTTCCGAGGCCGCATCCTCACGTGGGATAAAATGGGAATCAGGCCATTTTCCACCAGGGAAGGATCCAACCTCCCCTGGCAAGAACGAGCAGCGAGGGTTAACGGGGCTGTCACGCCTCACTTTTAACATCATCTCCAACAAAAGGAGACACAGGAAGGGAGTTAGAGATCTTCTGAGGGACCACAAACATCACTGCAGTCAAGGGCCAATATTTTCCGTGGTTTGAGTCATTCCCATCAATAAATGAACTTTTAACTCGCCTCCTAGCCCTGTTATCCCTTGCTTTAATTGCTCGGTGCCTGAGGAGCAGTTGGGCCACTGAAGTCTGTCACCCCTTAAGCTGCCTGCCCGACTCTTCATTTCACCACCAGGACACACAGGCCCTCCCTCAGCCAATGGCAGCCCGGTCACACAAGTATTATGTTTTTCCTCTCGCTGTCTCCTGTTTCACCAGCGTAGGAATTACACGGCCAAGAGCACAGTAGGAATAATGGCTCTATTCATTTCCCCCTGGGACTAATTCTTACAGATGGCAAGCTCGGTGATGGGGCAAATTAGCTTCTTATTTCATTTGGAGGCTTAAGAGTTCTAAGCTCATTTTGTTGTTGTTTACGGGGTAGCTCCCGGCGGGGCGGTGCAAGCCTGTGCACTGCTGCTGGCAGGGAAGGAGGCAAATCCTGTACCAGCAGTGGCCAGAGGGTAGGGAAGGGGATGCTAGGAGGACCCTGTCACTGCTGAGCCCCTGCCCCTCGTGTGCTCAGCCCCGCAGCCACGGCAAAGCTCTCTGGCTGCCCGAGCTCCCAGTCAGGTGCTGACACGAACAGGAGGCTTAGTGAGCCGGGATCAGTTTGGGAAATCGGGATTTGTGAGTGCTCCCAGGGGAGAAGGGGGGGGGGGCAGAAAAACAAGCACAGTTTCCACCGCTGTCGGATGGCTTGGAGGAAAAACGGGGAGATCTTTGTTCACCTGAAGAGACCAAAAAAAACAAAAACAGTTGCATCCATGAATGTTTTCTTTCAGGGTCATTTTCCTCTCGGGACACACGAGACAGCAGCGGTTCCGAAACTCAACAGAAGATCCTTGCAGAGGGAAGGCCATCCTTTCCCCTCAGCAATCACTGTGTGGTTGTGATCACCCACTGAGTTCTGGCCACCTGTGCCCCCCCACCTTCCCCAGATGGCATTTCCAGACGGGGCTGAGCCTTCCCGTACATCCCTGTCTGACTTTCCAAACGGAAAACAGAATGATGCATCCTCGGCTTCGAGTGAATCAGCATCTCCCCTGGAGATTTCCATTTACACCAATCTGGCCCATAATGTCACTTTTTATGGGAGATTTCGTGGGCAAAGTCTCTTCTCGTGAGTAGTGATGGACCAAGAGGAATAATAGATGTTGGGTGGGATTTTATCTTCTTCCAAAACCCTGGCAAACATGTCTCAGACAGAAATTGTCAGTGAAATGAGTAACCATCATTCCTTATTCATTGTTCTTCATCCCTGGAATTCTCCAGGACCTGGTTGGACGGGACTTGGAGGAACCTAAATCAGTGGAAGGTGTCCCTGCCCATGGCAAGGGGTTGGAATGAGATGGTCCTCAAGTTCCCTTTCAACCCAAATTCTGTGTTCAGTGATGTTATTGAAGAGCTCTTTTCCTGCACCTGGTGGTCAAAACAAAGGGTTTATTTTCTGCGGGGTCTCAGGAGATCATAAGGGATCTGTAATCTCTGCCCAGAGGGTTTATTTTCTGCAGGGTCTCAGGAGATCACAGGGGATCTGTAACCTCTGCCCAGAGAAGCTGAAGGACAGTGAGTTCAGCCTCACATCAGAGAGGTTGTAGGGCTGACTTGAATCCCACCAGTGAGATGGTTTTCAATGCATGACAGACTCCAGCTTTTCAGTCTTTATCAGCCTTTGTTGGCCTATTTCTGGACACGAATTGCACCCTGAGTGCTCCCTCTTGTATTGACTCATTCCCTGTTCATTATCCAAGGCCTTGGTGTGTCTTTCCCAGACATTCATCCTGACACTGTCCATGTCCTTCACCTCCCTCCAAGCACCCTTATGGGCTGGGAGCTCCTTTGCTCCCTTCCCACCACATTCTTTCTGTCTTTTCCACCACTCAGCCAAGCCCACCCCACATCTCCTGTTGCAGCACCACAATCCTGCCATCCATGGGGATTTTCTCCTCCTTGGGATACACCCCAGAGTGTTCCAGAGCCACAGACCCTGAGCATTTCTTCCACACTATGGCACGTCCCAGGAGGCACTCAAGTGTTCAGACACGACCATGTGGAGTTTAGTTTTTCAGGTCCTTCACTCTCACAGTCCCTCACTGACCCTGAGACCTTATTCCACTGCTCTTTCTTCCACATCCCACATTTTAGGATGGGAACTGGGAGATGCCTCCATGGCACAGCATAGAAGAAATCCACTACATCCCAAAGCCACATTTAGAAATAATCTTGCTCCTGGTCCCTTAACAAGGAGCAGGATTTCCATGTGTGACAACCCTGTGTGACTCTGCTCCTTCCCCACACCCTGTGTAAAATTACTCCATAGATCCTACAGCTCTGCTGAAGTTCTGCCATTAAATAACATCTTAATTCCATATTTTTTCTGTAGAATGAAACAACTGCTGCCTCTTTTCTCTACTTTTTCCTGCTGTTGGGGCTTGGAGAGACCTCACAGCTCATAGTTTTGGTAGCAGCAATGTTCACATAAAGCTCACAGGGCAAAAATGCACATTCTTTGATGATGTAGAGTGATTTACACCCATTTGTCAGTGAGGTTTTGATCAGAAAAAATGTTGTGTATCTTGTCTGCATCTGAGAAGTTTCTCGGTCTTCATAAAAATATGAACTTGTCTTTTCTGAAATATTTCAAAATATCCAAAAAAGAAAATCACTGCTGGCAAGACCAAAAGAACCTGAAAATGACTTTTTTGAGGGAAAAGAATACAAAAAAAAATTGGATTAAAGAGAAAGCTCTCGCAGGTATGAAATAGGTAAAGCCTGTAATAATAATTGATGGAATTATAATGGATATTATGTCACATAAAACAGTTGAAAAGATGAAAAGTCACGACGACACGAAACTTGGTCGTTCTGTTTTCTGCCCAAGACGGAGACAGAACGTTTCCATCCCACAAAATACCACATTTGCATAGGCACAGACACACACATATGTTTGCAAAACGCAGCCTGGGAGCAGACACAGCTCTTCTGCTCAAAGTTTCATTCCTTAAAAAAAAGTAACATTTAAAAATACCGATCCTATTTTGAACGCAGAACTGTCTCTCCGGAAAAACTTCCAGTGAATATTCCTGCACAAAAGCAAACCTGGTTGTTCTGTGAAGCTGCCACCACACTTCTGGTGGAAGATTAAAGCAATTGTGTGAGGCTGCAGCTTCTCCTCAGCTTTTCTGGATGGATCCACCACCAGCACCTCAGCTTTAGAAGAAAGGGATCCTGCATGTTCCTTAAATCCATGGTTTTGGGCTCTGCTGCACGAGTGGGATGAGTTTTTGAAGCCATCCTGAGCTCATCTGCCTCGTGCTCTGAGTCTCCTTGGCTCTGCAGAGGGATCTTGGTCCCTGTTGTACAGTGACCACCTCCAGTTCTGTCCAAGGCAGGAAAAAAAAAAGGAAGAGAAGGAGAAGAAGAAGAAAAACAACAAGAAAATGAACAAGAACAAGAAAACGA
The DNA here is from genome assembly GCF_001604755.1 of Lepidothrix coronata. Classification (NCBI taxonomy): domain Eukaryota; kingdom Metazoa; phylum Chordata; class Aves; order Passeriformes; family Pipridae; genus Lepidothrix; species Lepidothrix coronata. The sequence goes on along the minus strand of NW_016690353.1, from coordinate 1,080,364 downwards.
ACAAGAGGAAGAGGGAGAAGGAGGAGAAGGAGAAGGAGAAGGAGAAGGAGAAGGAGAAGGAGAAGGAGAAGGAGAAGGAGAAGGAGAAGAAATAACCCCCCACACATGTCAATTGTATTG
>NW_016690353.1:1061414-1077550 GCF_001604755.1 Lepidothrix coronata | reverse complement strand
GGAGAAGGAGAAGGAGAAGGAGAAGGAGAAGGAGAAGGAGAAGGAGAAGGAGAAGGAGAAGAGAAGGAGAAGGAGAAGGAGAAGGAGAAGGAGAAAAAACCACCCACACATGTCAATTGTATTGGATCACAGAGCCAACATCATGCTGTGGTGGAAATTCCTTCCTCACCCTGATGCCTCCCCTCCTTGGCTTTCTGTCTTTGCTTGGAGCCAGCGGTTACTGGAACCACCAGTTCCCATATTTTTGGGGGGCCAAGTCCTCTCCTGTGTCCACCACCACTGAGCCCCAAGGCCTGGAGGGGAAAGCCCGGCTGGAAAAGCCCTGCAAACCCTCTGCTGAAAGCAGAGTTAGCAATTTTTGCTCGCAAATCTTGCTCACAATTCCTGTGACAGCCCCGGGGCTGCTCCCACAGGCAGCGGGAAAAGGGGAGGAGGAGAGGGACGGGAGAGGAGGCACCGACGACCTTTAACGACAAAATCCCGGGCAGTTCTGCCAGGGCCTTTCACTGTATAGCCCTTCCTTGGGAAAGGAATAGAAATGAGCAGAAAGGCAGTCAAATTCCTGCACCTCTAAAACAAAAGTCTCCACGTTTCTCCAAGCTCCAAAATGAAGTGTTTGTAAAGCAACGCTGCCACTTTGGGTGTCATTTCGTTTTTCCAAGCCCAGCCTCTCATCACACACTCTCTCTCTCTCTCTCTTCCTTCTCCTAACCTGTCACACTGAGGTCTCTGAAGCTGAATTCATGTTACTACCTATGCTTGCAATGCCCAGTGTGCATATATAATATATAAAGTGATAAATAAAGTGATATATAAATATATAAAGTGATAACTTTATATCTATATTTATATGTAATTTTTATATATTTATATATATTCATATATATATTATATATTTATATGTTTATATATATTTACATATATTTGTATATTTATATATTTACATATATATATTTACATATATATTTATATATATACATTATATATTTATGTAGGATAAATTTACATATATCAACAGACTGACCAGCACATGTTTTCCTCCTTAAGACAAGAAAGCAGATGGATCAGCACTTAACTCCCCCAGAAGTACCTCCCCAGTTAAGAACCAGCTTGTTGGACCAAACTGTTTTCAAAGACCACTGCAGTGGTCAACAACCTTCCAAACTAATGCCAAACTTGTGGAATGACATCTCCACGAGCTAAAAAAAAAAAGCACTGTAAAGGTAAAGCTGGAGTCTGGAAGTGAACACACTTCTTCTCTCCTGCTGATGTGGCATCAAGATTCGCTGTCTTGATGATCTTGATGATCCTCTGGGGCACAGGGTGTGGCTTTTGGGGATGTTCCTGTGCAGGGCTGAGGGTTGGACTGGGTGATCCTTGTGGTTCCCATCCAATTCAAGATATTCTGGGATTCTGTGAAGGTTCATGGTGCTTGAAGAGCAGGCAGCAAAGGGGAATCTGGCTGCGTAATCCAGTGGTTAGTGGTCTCTGGTCAAGGCCCTTTTTATCCAAGTATAAATATCCCTCGTAGAAATCCCCCAAAAAGCTGCTCAGAGCAGGAAAACGGTTTCTGATCTCTCTTTTTCACCAGTTATAGCCCTAATCAAACACTGATCCTCTCCCAGCATCCCTTTTTGTTCTTTCCAGCTGTTAAGAGTAGATATCATCTGCAGTTCTGGCTTTGGGAAGTTCACTCCAGGAGATTAATTCTCCTCAGCACCCATTAGAGATGGAATTAAGGTGCTGAAATCAGCATCTCCCTTGCACTGGTTGCTGACCATTTTCCAAATGTTTCATCATGGAGTGTTGTAACATCTGCACCTCAGGAACCTGGAAAACACTTCTCCTGCTCTTGACATAAAGTTGGGAGCAACTAAACAGAGGCATCTTGTTGTAGTTTATCAAAGATCTACTGTCAGTCCTTTTATTTCTATGCTGAGAAAAGGATTTCATATAATTATCAGGGGGGTGTAAATTGTACAAAGCTTTTTCTGTGCTCGGGAGAAGTTCGGATCTCCACACAAATTCTTGCCCCATCTCCCACATCTGGAGTCACAGCAATGCCCAGACTCTTTAAATCAGAAAATCATGGAATGGTTTGGGTTGGAAGAGCCCTTAAAGATCACCCAGTTCCACCCCCTGCCATGGGCAGGGACACCTTCCACTAGCCCAGGTTCCTCCTGGCCTTGAACACTTCCAGGGATGGGGCAGCCACAGTTTCTCTGGGCAAGTGAAGTCTGGATGTGCCAACTGAATCGATGGGAACCCAGTGTCATTTCCTAGGGGCCTCCAAAAGTGCTTAAAATTAGTAAAGTCCATATCATTTTATTTTTCCAAGGTATTCTTTTTATCCAGACTTTCTCTGGATTCTGTTATTAGCTTCTCTCCTTGCTTTTGCTGCCTTTGTTTACAAATTCTCCTGAGGATTTTCATCCAGAATTTTCATCCAGAATATGCCACCGTGGGCAGAGGAATCAGTGCAGGAAATATTTCAGCTGAAATCTGTTGGTTATTCACCTTCCTCAGGCACAAAGGATGGAACCTGGTTCATATTCCCCATTCCAAGCCATTTCACCCTGTCTGTGTTAAGTGAGGAATTGTTGACCATGACATGGAAGTGATGAGTTGTTCTTTTCAAAATCTGCTCTTAGTTTTACTTTTTTTTTTTTCCCCCTAAGTTGACCCCAGAAACGTGAGATTCTGACAGAATCACCCCGTGGAGGTCAAGGAACACTCATGACACCATGAACTCACTTTGCCCTGCTCAACACTGCTTTTCGTCCTGTCTCAGCCCAAAAATGATCATTATTAATTCATGATGAAACTATGACATGATCTGTGCTGGTATTCCAAATACTGGTTTCCAGAATTTCCTTGAATCCCAAAATGTGCTGAGTTCAAGAGGATTGCTGCATTAAGAAAGACATCTCGAAGGTTTTAGGAACCCCAGAAAGGAATGGAAAAGGCCAAATCATGGAAATGATTTGGAAATGGCCAAATCATGGAAATAAACCTTCCTGGCTGGTGCAGAATCCCCAGAATGGTGGAATCACAGAACTTTTGGGGTTGGAAATGACCTTAAAGTTCATCTTGTTCCACCCCCTGCCATGGGCAGGAACACCTCCCCCTATCTCAGGTTACCCCAAGTTCCATCCAACCTGGCCTTGGACACTTCCAGGGATGTGGAAGCCACAACTTCTCTGGGAAAACCAGTGTTATTTTTCTGTTACTCCATTCTCTGTCCTGGTAAGAGGAGCTTCCTTGTGCCACAACATCAGTGAAAGGCCACGGATGAAAAAAATATAAAGACATTTTTGGTCAACTTCTTCCATCCCAGTGTGGATAATCCTTCTATGTGAACTTTTATTCTAAAAACTGCTTCGAGTCCCAACATATTTCATCCCTCCTAGAGAATTCAGAAGCCTTTATTCCATATCCCTGCTATTTCATGGGAAGTCTCAGCCAACAGTGAACTCTGGCTGTGCCTGCTGGTAAATAAATGTTAGAGGTGAGGGAACTGCAGGATTTCTGCACTATTGTATTTCTGTTTATCAAACCTGGCTGCAGGGGTTATTTTCAGATGGAGTGAAAATCAAACCGCTCCTTTGTTGATCTATACTCCAAAAATCCCGGGCCCTCTTTTTCTCCTCTGAGCCGAGTTCACCAAGTCCCAGTGATTCCCCCCACTCAGCTTTTTCACCTGGGTTTCAGCTGGAGGGAAGCAAATTGTTTCTGGAGAAAAGGGAACGACCCAATGGGCAGGCCAGTTTCAAGCTGGGATAGAAATGCAGCTTAATATGCTGTCAAAAATGATTTGAAACAGATCCCTTCGTGCCAGCTGATAAAACTGAAACGTTCTGCTCCGGGCTGAGCCACCGCAGGTTGGAAGGTGACTTTTTAACCTTTTCCCATGAAAAAAAAAAAAAATAAGAGAGAATCAAAAAAACCCACACTTTTGAGGGGTGAAGTTAAAAAGGAAAAAAAAAAAAAGTCAATATTGGAGTCTTGCCTTGAAGCATTTATAAAGGTGGTTTTACAAAACTGCTGCTGTGAGGCAGAGCAGGGGAGTGTGGAGGGCTGGTGGCAGAGCAGGAGGACAAGGCAGGGCCTCTGGGTGGGACTCTGCTGGTCCTAATTCCTTGTTGTGGATGCTGTAGGTGCTTCAGCAGTGCCAGACATCTCAGGCATGGTTTGTAGGAACCCACCCAACTGCAGCCCTGCGGGTTTGCCAGAGCAATTTATGGCCACGACAACGTTGCACATGCAGCTCCTCCACCTGCCTGCCCCAAAAAGGAGGAGCTGTAACAGATACGCCCCTGTTTGATTTATCTTAAGCTGATAACTCATTCCACTTATGCTGCAGCATCAAGGTTTAAAAAGGGACGACCCAGCTGACCTCCAGCCCCAGCCAGCCCCTCTCCCTGTTGGCTCCCGTCAAGGTCCTGTCTGTCAGGCGCTCGCAGACTTTCCTCCCCTGCAATCTCTGCAGCGAGAGTTTGTATACAAAGCTGTCACCACTCTGAGGAGTGGGTGGATTTTCCAGCTCATCTGTAACCTGAGTGGCACTCCAGCCCCGGGATCTTTCTTCCCAGTGTCAACAGCACGCAGCGCTGCCCTATCCCCTTACACATTATCTTCGATCAAGTTGATGGGCAGGAGGGAACAGAGCCAGAAGTAATTGTGACAGGCTGGGTGTTTTTACAGGCACAATAGTTAATGGGCTGGTTAATGTAAAGGATTAGCCCCTTCATCCCCAGGACATCTGAGAGGGGAGGAAGGGGGTGGTGCTGCTCGGTAAGCCCCGGGAGGAAATGCCGTGATCGGCTCGTAACCAAACAGAAACAAATCGCGACGATCCTTCCCGGTGTTTTGGGGTTTGGCGCAAGGGGTGGCATTTCGGGGTCCTGAGGCTCGTGGCACCCAGTATGAAACACAGATCCTTAATGTCATGGTCTGCAGCATCAGTGTTTGCTCTCTGGTGACCGGTGACAGGACCAGAGGGAACGGAATGAAACCGTGCCAGGGGAGGTTTAGGTTGGGCATTAGGGAAAGATTCTGCATCCAGAGGGTGGTCAGGCACTAGAACAGGCTCCCCAGAGAAGATGTCGTGACCACAAACCTGTCAGAGCTCCAGGAGCATTTGGAGAAGCTCTCAGGCACACGGTGTGATTCCTGAGGTTGTCCTGCGCAGGGTCAGGACCTGGACTCCCCCATCCTTGGGTGTCTCTTCCAGCCCAGGATATTCTGTGGTTCCCTGATTCTCTGAGCCACGCTTCAGGGGAGCAGGGAAGGGATGGGGAGGCCAAACAGATGCTCTTCATCCTCAGCCGGGGGCCAAGAGGGGAAGGCCAGGGGGAAGCTCTCAGCTGTGCCACGAGCACATCCCGCCACCCTTCCCAAAACTCCTCCCGGCAGATGATGCCGAGTCCGTCTGTGTGCCAGGGGGTCAGGAAGCAGCTGCCCCGGGGGATTGCTGGGGCTGGAGCTGTCTGTGTGTACAGTGGACATTTGCCACATTGCCTGAGGCAGTAAAGCCCTCCAGTCCCTCCCTGCTGCATCCACCTTCCATTAGAGCAGCATTATCCGGAGGGGTCCATCCAGTGCTATTGGATCACCACTAAGTGCCCGAGCTTATAGGATTTATGGCCATATGCTCGCATGGCTTATGCATTGAGAGGCTTAGAAACCCTTCCTCCAAATTCCTCAGGCAGGCTAAAACCTCCTGCCTGACTGGATCAGCTTACAGCACGGAGACAGTCCCAGGGAGACCCTCCCCAGGAGAGCTGCTGAGCTCCAGGAGAAAAGGGAATGGCATCAGGAGCCTGGGAGACTCAGGGCTGGCTTGATAACACCCCAGTGAGGAAGGTAAATCACAGGCAGGCAGAAACTGGGGCACTACAGGACTGTGTTCCCTCCTCACGAAGCCCAGGACTGTCTGTGGCCAAATAGTTTTCAGATATGCTCCAGCATAAAATTATTTGGGGTTTCCATCCGGGATTTAACCAGGGATACTGGGATTTAAGTGTGTGCACACGCCAGATCCTGTCATCTGCATTGCAAACTGATGTGTAGCATCTCCCTCATCACTGTAGCTTTCAGCTGTGTCACAAGACAATAACCACTCCAAAAAAAAAATAGTTTAAGATGGTGAAAATTAGCAGAAAAATTATCTCCTTCATCCCTTTCTTTTCCTAATTTCAGCAGCAAGGAATATGGGAATTAAAAATGTCGTTCCTACTTAGCTGCACTTTTTCCCTCTTGTTGTGCCATATTTTGATTATTATTTCAAATTCTGACATCTGGGTGAAGGGGGGAAGGCACAGGACAAAGTTTGGAAAGCAAGGTTGTGATTTTTCTCTCTTTGGCCATTTCATATTCACTTCAGCAGCTCTGAGAAGTGAAGGAGAGAAGGACCTGCCCCAGGGCTCTTCATCTGAACCTTGGGATTTGCTGGGAGCAGGGATTTGGGCACAGGCAAGGGAGCTGATGAAGCCTTGAGCATGATGTTGTAGCTGAGAGGCAGCAGTTCAGCTGAAGAACCTTCTCTATTATTACACTTTTATTATTATTTTGTAATAAAGGCCTCTGGTGACACCCCTGTGAACCAGCCCTTCATTTCTCCTTCTTCCTCTCTCCCAAACACGATATAAATTCTGTGCAAAAACACAAGTGGTTTCTGCTCCTCTTTCACAGGCACAAAAAATAAAAAACCTCCAAGTTAACAGAGCTGGATTTTCTGCTGAAGGCACTTTGGATATTTTCTGTGTGTCCATATGTGCAGAAAGGCTGAAAGCCTTGTGAAATATGAGTGTCACGGAGAAGTCAAAAAGGAAAGGGGTTGTTCTTTTCTCAGCTCAGGCCTTGAAGAGCTTTCAGAAAATCACCCAGGGGCAAAACCCCAAATGGTGTCAATAATACATGACATTAATGGGCAGTTTCTGAGAGGAACCCATTGATTTTTGGACAGTGAAAGGGCCAAAGGGGTTGTCCCAGTCCTACCTTCCAGGCAAGGGCAGGGTTTTTTGACACCAGTTAGAATTTAGACATATGCTGTGTTTTGGGAAACAGGGAATGTTGTAGCAGGTCCAACAAAGAACAAAGTCATCACTCACCAAAGGACTCCCAAAAGTGATGGAGCTGGAAATCACCCCGGATCAAAGAGCTTAAGGACAAAGCAAGTATTATCATGGTCGTTACAGATCAAGGCACCAAGAGATTAAAGGCTTGATTCTTATATATATATATATAAAAATATAAATGTATACTCTATTCTGCCATCATAAAGGGATCCTTAAGTGACACTTAATTGCACACAGTTATTATAAAACATGTTCTAAATGCTCTGCAGAAGGATCAGTGTCAAGAGATGAGACAAAGGGAGCACTTTTCATATTTTCCACCAATTCATAAATAAGGTAAAGAGGCAACAGAACATTCCCAGGTTACAGAGGAAATCTGTGGCAAAGCTGTTAATGGAGCCTAAAGAACCACGTTCTGATCAAGGACCTGTTATTTTTATTATTTTTTTCAGGGGTTATTTTTATTATTTTTATTTTTTTTTCTTTTAAGAAGTCATTTAAACAAATTTATATTTTAGCCAAGCCTAGAGCTGTTTCAGCTGGAAGTGGACTTTTTTTTTTAAATCTAGGAAAAAAAATAACGTCCCGAGCCTCGGCGTAAGCGGGGAAAAGAAAACAAATCCCCTCAGGAAACAGTTACAGCAAATTTGTCACCAATAAAGCAGGCCAGTAGTTGAAATTAGACACACCTCATTTGTAGATCTGTGTTGATTCCACCTGCAAGGGGGAGATGCAACAACAAAAAAAAAAACCCCACAGAAAAAGTCCCTGTTTTCGGCAAACTTTGGAACGTTTGCTCTGCCAAGCAAAACCCTCTTCGGCTCTGCCTCAGCCCCAGAGAAAATCCACTGTGGGTGAATCAAGATAACCTTTTTATTCAACAAAGGGGGGCACAAAACAAATGAGAACAGTTGATTAATTGGACCAAATCAATCCACGTGCTCCTTTCCAGCCACTGAGCTTTGGGGTTCTGCACCTGGAGCCTTCAGGTGGCTTTTCCACGCTGAGCAAACAGCAAACCTGGCTCAGCGTGAACAGCGTTCACAGCACGGACAGATGACATCAGTTTAGGATTTATTTATGCAAGGCAGGCTTAGATTGGAAGCAGCAGATGAGAAAAGGGAGGAGAAATGATGAGGGGGAAGCAAAAAAATAGTGGGGATCAAAAGCCTTGGTTCAGCAAAGGATCTGAGGACGTGATGCACGTTAAGCACGTGCTTAAGTGCTCCTGGAGAAAAAAAGCACATGTAAGTCAAGTGTGATCCTTAATTACAGAAGAAAATGTCACATTTATCCAAAAAAAAAAAACCTGAAATATTTGTTGCTTTTGATTAAGGAAATAATTAGTTTCATTTTTTAGCAACCGTGCATTTGAGAGAATCGTTGAACAATGGAATATCCTGGGTTGGAAAGGACCCACAAGGATAATCAATCCGACTCCTGCCTCTGCACAGGACAACCCCAAAAATCCCACCACATGCCTGAGAATGTTGTACCTCAAAGGTTTCAAGAGCTCTGAGACTTCCTGCCAGGATGCCCAAATTAATGACAGTTTTCATTGGGAAATCATCTGAGTCAGAAACCTCAGCTCCTCCAAGAAGGGTCACAGGGGATTGGTGCTCTTTCCTTCTCTTATAATCATGGTTTTTAGCAGCTTTTGGTCTTTTTAGAAGGTCTTATGTGTATTGTTGTGCATTGGGAAGTGTCTTCTAGAAAGGCAGCAAAAGGCATCAGGTTGGACTGAGGCATCTGTCCTTCAAGACAGTCTTTCATCTGTCCTTCAATCTCTTCAGGATCAGAAGACACAAATCCAAAGCAGAGACATTAAACAGTGGATTTCAGACTCACCCAGTGCTTTCCAAACAAGGTGTAAGGTTTGATTTCTACCCAGGTGAGTTATTAAACCTTTATAAATTCAGCAGTGAATATCAAATGCATTTTCTGATGCCCTTCATCAGACGCATCCAGTGCCAAAAAAAACCAACCCTCTCTCACAGGCTGAGAGGGACAGACTTCATGGGCTGAATTTCCTTCTTTCTCAAAGTATGGAAAAGGATGATTTTGATGGGATGGGAGCTCTAAATGAGTCAAAACTGCAGCAATCCAGAACCGGGGACTGCCCTTAAAAAACACCTTTCACAGACTCGTAGAATCCCAGAATGGTTTGGGTTGGAAGGGACCTTAAAGATCATCTCCAAAGTGATGCCCAGGACATTCCACCTGGACATGAGGAAGAACTTCTTTCCTGTGCAGTGACCAAGCACTGGAACAGATTGTCCAGAGGGGGTCTGGAGTCTCCCTCACTGGAGACATTGCAACACCACCTCAATACAACCCATGTGCTCTGGGATGGTCCTGCTGGAGCAGGGAGGTGGCAGCAGATGCCCCACTGGGGTCCCTTCCAGCCTGACCCACCCTGTGGTTGTGACTCTGTGAATATTGAAGAGAATGCTCTGCATTTATAAAATTCTGCATTTGCTTCCTGGAGGAAAAAAAAAAAAAAAGGGATAGTTAAGCATTGAAAACGAAACCAAAGCAAAAAGCAGGTTATTAAGTGGTTAATTCTAAACCTTTTATCAATAATCACCTGAAAATGCACTTCTTTTTCCGGCTTGCTACGTAGCTGTCTAGACAATCAACACCTGCTCTTAATTAATGACTAATATCCCAAATTTGTAACACAGACACGGCCTCTGATCGTCTCCTTCCACCAGCAAATGTTCCAACAGCTGAGGGTGCCCCAGCCCAGTTATTGTTGCCCACCTGCTGCAGCCCCCGAGGCCCAGATTTGCTCCTCTGAGCTGAGCTCCCGAGGGCTTTGGTTGTGTTTTCTCTCCCGTGCTGAGTGCAGGGACCTGAACTGGCACCAATCCAGCACTTGCACGCTCCTGATGTTGGGAAAAAATAGGGGAGAAAAAAAACTACCCAGGGTGTGTTTTCTTTCCAGAGAAAGGCACAGCTCTCGTGCATCCAAGAGGAGTTTGTCTCCCCAGGCCCTTGGAGGGGTGGGAGCCTTTCGTTCAGTGGTCTCCAACTATAGACATCAGGGTCTCCCTGCAGGGACCATCTCCAATGAGCAAGAGCAGTGTCTATTTTAAAGCTGGTCAGACTCCACCACCAGCCCAACAACACAGGAGAATCCTCAGAGCCAAGGTCTGGGGGAATCTGCCTGAGGTTGGGAGGCAAAACTCCCAAAAAAGTGAGCAACAACTCTGGTCACCTGCAGGGAAACTTGTCTTTTTAGCTCCAGTCACAGGGATATGCCAAGAGAAGTCCAAGAGAAGTCCAGTTTTGATTCTAGAGGATCACAGACTGCTGGGATCTTCTCTCCAACGATGATCAGAGAATCACAGAATCAGGGAATGGTTTGAGTTGGAAGGGACCCCAAAGATCACCCACTTCCACCCCCTTGCCATGGGCTGGGACACCTTCCACTAAACCAGGTTACTCAGAGCCCCATCCAGGCTGGCTTTGAACACCTCCAGGGATGGAGATGCTGATGTTGGGTCCTGTTTCTTTTACACTTTATTTTGTGTAAGTCAGGTGCACAGAGGGGACCTGTGGTGCCCTCGCTTTAAAAGTTGGACCAAACTTAAAACCTCAATGCAAGAACGCCCCAGCTGACATTTTAAATCTAATAAACTATCAGTTTATTCCCAGTCTAAAGGCTGAAGGTCATAAAAATCTACTGGATCCATCCAGGACAGACTTTGCTGCTTCCTGTGAGGTGTGACTTCAAGAAACCGATGACTCCAGCACTGCCAACCAGCTTGGGGTTCAACTGTGATCTAAATTTCCCTCCTCCAAATTATGAATCCATTTTTTTCTGGACATCAGTCACCTCAGTCTATTCGAACCAGACCATGCTGAGCATCCTCCGGTGATATGGAGAGGGAAAATAATCACCCAGAGAAGTGAAAGCCGACTTGTCAGGTCATGTGGACCCACAGAACTGCTGATTTCACAGCAAGCAAGAGATGTGACCTGTAACTCAATCCAGTGCCTTCAAGCAGAAGAATTCCCCTCCGGGAAAAAAAAAGATTCCATTGCTGAATGAGGAGAGCTGGGGTGGAGATTGAAACATAAAAGTTAAATGAGCTGAAAACTTGAAGTTTGCTCCCATTCCCAGGCAAATTCCCTCCCGAACTCTCCACCCCTTCTGCGACAAGATGCAAGCCTTGATGTGAAGGTTGTTTTCACACACCTAAATGTGCATTTTCGGGTGTGTGTGCACATGGATTTTCTCACTTCTTGCTGTGACCGAGGTGTATACAACTGGTTAAGGGACATTGGGTTTAATCTTGATTTTTGACTTAGACTTGTGGGTTTAATCTTGGTTTTTGACTTGGGCTTGAAGGGGGAGAAGGCTGAGAGGGCAGAGCAGCAGAAGAGCGATGAGACAGGAAGGCAAAAAGAGGAAAGCAGAGGAATTTGTGGGCTTTGCTTGAGTTCATCCACCTCCTGGTAAAGGGCAAACGAGAAGTGACAGGGAGGTAACGCTGAGCAGGCCCCGTCATTCCCAACCCATCGCCCATAATTTCAGGGAGCAGGAACTCCAGCTGACAGATTTTTGGAGCCAGCCACGCTGCTGTCATGGGACTGGGGAGAGGAAGAGAGGAGGGGGGGCAGCTGGGAGGGGGGCAGAGCTGGTGGAGAGCAGACAGAGCAAGGCTGAGGTGTTGGTGGCAGCTCAGGTTCTCCCGGGTTTGGATGCTCGGAGGGAGCACGTCAGAAACTCCGGGCTGGAACGTGGCAGAGCTGGGAAAAGCCGAGCAGATTGTCCCCTCTCCGGGGTGGCTGCTCACTCTGCATCACTCTGCATCACCTGACATTTCCCCCGACCCGGCTCTACATGACTCAAGTGCCGGGGGTTGCATTAAGGAGGTGTGAACATCATGAGCCTGGAAAGCGGCCAAAGCTCGGGAAGGTCAAGGGAGGAATTTTTCCACCGAGTTCAACTGGACTTTCCATCATTTCCAGGTTCACCCCTGTGACTTTACCTCTCCCCCCCCCCAAAAAAAATGAGGTGATGTGCCACGTAACAAGCGAGACCACACAGGGGTGACTCTCTGAGGGTTCCTCTCTCATGGAAAGTTTGCTGAGGACATCTGGGAACGCTCCTTTGGAAAAACGGGTGTCCAGGCAGGTTTTTTTGCCGTCGCCTCCGAAGAAGTGGCCAAGACAACCTCACGGGCTAAAAATATGGAGGCAACATGCAAAATTAGAGCCGGAAAGATAAGATGGCGATTAGCAAATCCCGGGATGAGTTTGTTGCTCTGGGGACCTTTTCAACCTGGGACAGATTGTTCAGAACAGCCAAACCTCAGCTGCTGCTGCTTCACTCAGAAACACAGAGCCACAGCAAGTTTCTAACACGACAGAAGGTGCTGGAAGGGTGAAAATGTTGAAATCAGGGAGGAAACTCGACATTGTGATGGAAAAGGAGTTGCTGCTTTACCTTGGTAGGTCCTCATCTGGTCCAGCTGCCTTTGCAGGTCTCCCCCAACGTGCTGAAATGCATCTTCAGCTTTGCCATCACCCCTCAGATAAATTGCCCTGGAGAGGTGTTTAGAGACCCCATAGTTAGCGAGGTGTTTGGGGAAAAAGAGCACTAAAGAATGATGAAGAGCTGGTGAAATTTTATGTTGCAAATATTTTTACAGCTTTAGCCCTATTTTTAGTTAACAAATCATCTATGGGCCAATTAGAATTTCCTTCACACATCTTAAGTACACAGAAGAATTTGCCAAACACACTGGTGCTAACCCCAAGCATTCAAAGAACATGAGTCAGCCTCTCACTGCCTTTCCACCACCCCCCCCTCCTCCCCTGGCCTTATTATCGACTTAAAAACTTCATCAGACTTTTACAAAAATAAATGCAGGCTCTTTATTTGCCTTCTCACGCTGGAATTTTGTTTCTATTTTGCCTTTTTTTAAGGTTTCTTCTGCACTTCTGAGGGTTACGACTCGATTTTCTTGATCTTTCCTCCTAATTACTTGTCTTCCAGAACGAGGGATTCCTAAAAACCTCTCCAGTAAAGACTGGGACAACGGCACATACAATCCCTGGATTCCCCCACTCTGGTTGTAGCCACGTGGTCTTACCTGCTTTTATATTGCTGATGTGGAATATGCAAGTCAAAAAACACTGTGGTTACTGCTTCATCTTTCCAGTGGGATTGGGGGCATGGCCAGGCCCTTGTACGTTGGAATTTTATACCTTTTTAAAGGGAGAATCATTTCCCCTTTCTCCAAGCTGCTCATGGGGGTTAAAGTCCTTTATTCACTTGCTTAAATATGAGTTCCATTGCTCTCTGAGGTGCTCCTGGGTATCCCTCCAGCACCAGGAGGACCAGGAGCCTTCCACAAGAGCTGTCTGGCACCCACCAGCCTCATGTTTGAGACTCCCAAGATCCTTGAAACATCTGCTTTTAGGGAACCATGTGGCCTTTCCCCAGTGCAGAGAGATCCATGGAAATTAGGACTTTGCATGGACTTGTGGTCAAGCTGCAGCTCGTCCACGGCAGGACAACCTCCCCCTTCCAGAAGGAAACCCTAAAGGTGAAGGAGCAGGATGTCAAAAGATGAACCCAGGGGTAAGACCAGCCTGGCTGAACAGAGAGTTTGGGCCAGAACTCAGGAAAAAAAGGAGAGTTTATGAGCTTTGGAAGAAGAGGAAGGTAACTAAGGAGGACTCCAAGGATGTCAGGAGGTTGTTCAGGGAGAAAATCAAGAGGGCCAAACCTCAGCTAGAAGTTAATCTGGATACTACTGTAAAATACATCAAAAATGCTTCTACAAATACATCAACAGAAGGAGGGATAAGGAGAATCTCCATCTTTTATTGTATGTGGGGGGAAACCAAGTGGCAAAGAATGAGGAAAAGTTTGAGGTACTCAGTGCCTTCCTTGCCTCAACCTTTAGGAGCAAGACCAGTTCTCCAGGTAGAAAGTAGAAAGGCAGCTTGTTCAAAGCAAAGCACCACCTGTTTTCTCTCCTGGCAAACAAAAGAATGTTATTTTAGCAGTAGATATAAATTTACATGACTCATCTAATAGAAATTATCTAAGTTGTTAATAAATAATACAAGTACATAATACAAATTGTATAAATAGCGGCAATACTGTCCTGACATTTTATCTTAGGGATGAGATCATGGGAGAACATTCCACCACAGTGTTCTAAAACTCTGAACTTGTGCTCATGGTGAAGCTCCATCTCCAGCCTCCCTAAAATTTTCTTTATACCTTGCTGTGCTGAACCAAAATTCCAGGGGATTTTTTGTCCTAAAACCACCGGTGAAGTTTTATTTTTGTGCAAAGCTATCTTTAGTTTTGAACATTAACATTCGCCTTCTTATTCACGTTGCACTTATTTCTTAAGCATCAAACATCCAGACATTAATTGTGCAGGAGTTTCCATTTTGCTGATGGGGTCATGAAGGTAAAAAAAAGGGGGGAAAAAATAAAAAAAGAAAGGAAAAAAAAAGGAAAACAATCTTTGTCCCTTTTGTTTTCACCTGTCCCAGAGGACTCCAGTCCTGGTTGTACCAGAGGAAAAGTCACAGACTCATCATCCGGCGCTCAGGGATGTGAAGCAAAACTCCAGGAGGATCCCACCCCTCTTTATGAGTGTCCACCAAAGCCCTTGGAAAAGCAGGAGCAGAGAACTGGATGGGTGATCCTGGAAAACCAGGACCATGCACAGCTGGAGAAGATCCAGAGGAGCTGCAGGAAGAGAAGAGCCTGGGAGGAAAAAGGGAATTCGGGGTTGGTTTGACACCTCCAAATCAAGCAGGGCTGGTCCTGTCTGGCTGATTGTCTTCAAAGAGGATGTGCAGAGACTTGATTTTCATTTTAAAGCTACTATTTAAGTATATATTTAACTTCTAATAGAGATAGAAATGAGCTGTGTCTGGCTTTCCATAGGAGGGAAGCTTAGGAGAGAATTTTGGTTCTCTTTGCACTTCAGGACTCTCTTTTTATCAGCTCAAACAGGGCCACAGAAATGCTCAGCACACACAACATCCTCTGCAAAAAGCTTCTTTTTGGACCTGTGCACCAGGGGCACACACTGAAGTAAATCCCTCCTGGCCTGTGTGTGGTTTTGTCAGAATCCAGGAAAATGCAAAAAAAAAAAAAAAAAAAATTAAAAAAAAAATAAAGGAATAAAGCAAAATTCACCAGATCAGCTTTCTAAGCAGTGACTTTCCCTGAGCTTTCCTAGAAACCCTGCTCTGCTTTTCCCATCTCCTGCCAAGCTCCATAGAATTGGATGAGCCCTAATCCTCCTTTTTCTCCTTCTCCACGAGCTCGTGCCAGCCCGAGGAAGTTTGTTTTTGTAACTTAACCCCCTCTTGCAAAGTGCATTTGGAGCACCTGGCTTTGCCTTTTTGGAATTCAACCAGACCTGACCCTGCTGTAGCTGAAAATTTAGCTGCCTCTTTATTTGACTTGCAGGGTTTTCAAGTCAGCTGCAGTGGGCCGGGGTTAAGAGAGTCCCTGGTGAGGAAAAACTTAGGAGGGGAGAGAGCAGCTGGAATAAAATTGGCTTTAAAAAAATCCCTGACACACTCAGAGACGGTAATGCCTGTCAGCCTTCCAATTCTACCTGTCCTGCTGCAAAAAAAACCCTATTTTGGGGGATTGGTTTGGTTTGGTTTGCTTGGTTGGATTTTTTTTTATTTTAAGCAGGTTTGTAGAGGCCTTTAATGAAATTAAACCTGGAGGCCAAGGAGTGAGTGGGTGTCTGGAGGCTGTGAAGGCAGAATCGAGTGACTAGAACAGACTTCAATAATTTGCAGACATTTGATATTAAAATGAGAGAAATCCCCCCCCTCATCTACTGGCTGGGAACCATTCCCTGCAGACAATTCCAATGGCTCCTGTGGCTCCATGCATTCTGACCTTCCAGGAATGCTTTTTTTTTTTCCTGGGATATTTCTTGATTTTTTTTTTTTTTTCTAGAGCTAAACAAAAGCCCAGGAAAGACAAAATAATAATAATAATAATAATAATAATAATAATAATAATAATAATAATAATAATAATAATAA
>NW_016690353.1:1055354-1061192 GCF_001604755.1 Lepidothrix coronata | reverse complement strand
AATAATAATAATAATAATAATAATAATAATAATAATAATAATAATAATAATAATAATAATAAAAGACTAATTCATTTTAAAAAAAAATCTAGATGAGATTCAGCCTTGGAGTTGTTTTTTTTTTTTTTGCAAAGGCTTCCTGGAGATGTGGAAGCTTCAAAGATGTGGTAGAACCAGGTCAGGACATCAAGGGGAGTTAATGAAGTTGGGAAAAATGGCTGAGCAGGAGGAATTAAGGGCACCCATCACACCAAGCCTGGGGAACAGCTCTGAAGTCTCACCTGCTCCCAGGGAGAAGCCCGTGATCCAGAGCAGAGAACAGGAATCCCAGGCTTCAATCCCAGTTTATGTCACTACCTGGAGTGCCCAAGGACTAATAGTAAACTAATTTGGAGGTTTATGTCCTTGTTATTGCTGAATGTTGGCTCAGGAGTTCTAAGCAAACCAGATCTTTCAAATCAGAGGCGAGATTCTGAAATCCTTCAGCTCACTTTGCATCCTCCCTTTTGTTTCTAATCATCAGAGTGATCCTCTGATGGAGTCATTTACGACAGATTCCTCTGAAATCAGTTATTTTTCCCTCTAAATTTGCATGTTTTGCTTCAGCTATACCAGGAAAACCCGTAGAAAAGACCGATTTACAGAAGATATCACATTTTAGATGGATAATATTGACTGAAGTGGGCACTACCCCGACTCTTCCCTTTAGACCACCCTCAGTTTCCACTTGCAGATTGAGGATATTACCATTGCACACCTCAGATGGTGCAGTCAGACACCAAAAAAACCCAATTCAGTGGCAGTGGAGACCTTTGAAAGCATTTTCTAGAGCTGCCAGACTTACAGAGTGTTGTCTCCAACACAAACTCTTTGTCCTTTAATTTAGCTCTGAATCTTCCATTCTGCTCTGAATTCCATCTTTTGATTCCACTCTGTGTAAGTGATGAACAACGTGGAATTCAGATGAATCCCTGGAACGAGAGAAACGAGGGCTTTTCTTCACAACTTTGGGGCATTTTTGCCCCAAATTGGCTTTTTTCAGTGCTTGAAAGGCCCTGCTGGGCAGAGCAGGAATTCTGCCAGCCTGATCTTGTCATTTGTCACAGGGCTGGGGATGAGAAGGGAAATGTCATCCTGCCCGACCCATGAACTGCTGTCCTTCGTGGCACATCCTAAAGAATCTTTTCCTTTGTCTTTCCCATTGTCCTTTCCCATTGTCCTTTCCCAAGCACTGGGCTTAAGGTGGGTTGTCCTCACCTCTGACCCTGCTTTGAGGAAGAGGTTGGAAAAGGTGACCTGAAGTCTCCTCTGAACTGAATTTCCCTGTGTTATGCTCTGGATTCCAGGGAAAAGGTTGTCTTGGAAGTGGGGAGGAGAGGGAGAGCTTCTCCCAGGAGACTGAGGCTCACCATGCAGGGATTTGGTGGGAGCTTGGCAAAGCCAGCAAAGCTCAACTTGGAGAGACTGAACCAGGAGGGGACAATCCTAAAACCATTAAGGTTGGAAAAGAGCTGGAGTCCAACCCCTAAGCCAGCACTGCCACATCCACCAATAAACCGGGGCTCATCCACGGATTATTTGAACACTTCCAGGGATGGTGATTCCATCACTTCCCTGGGCAGCCTGTTCCAAGCCTTGACCACCCTTCCAGTGAAGACATTTTCCCTCATATCCAACCTAGAGAACAAACTGCATCCCAGGAACAGCTGTGCCTGGATGAGTCACTCCAATCCTTGCGTTTGTGTCTTGCTCCCGTGGCTGTTTGATCCCGTTGCCGCTTCAGAACCTTCTTCCTGCCTCCAAACTTCCCAAATTTGTCTGTTGCTGCCGTTCCTGACCTTTGGCTGCTGTTCCAAATTTTTCTCTGACTCTATCACTCCGTATCTGAGCTGCAAACCTCAACCACAGCGTGGTCCCCTGCTCGAAATCCATCACGAGAACATATGGCAGAGCTGCTTTTTTATATTTGGCCACCAGCAATAACCTCAACATTTTACCACATGCTAAGATGAGACAACGTTCATTTTTAGAATCCGTCTTTCCTGCCCTTATTTAGAGAGATGTTTCACCATTGGCTTGTTGGTTTTTGGTCAGCTCTTGAGCGGGTCGGGTCATTCAGTGCCATCGGGCTCGTGGGGCAAACGGTCAAAGCTGTGGGAATTAATTTGTACGTTGTTAATCAGAGGTGCAAGAGCTCTTTACAACACCAAAAACGCTGTACCAGTGCTGGGAAGTTTTAATTATTCACTGACCCCACTTGTCACCAGGGAAGATTATATCTGTTCATTTGTCAAGACTTAGGGAAAATCAAAGGAAGAGGGGGAGGAAGGAGTGAAAAGCATCTGCGACACTTCTGCTAGAAGCAGCCCAGCAGAGGAAAAGGTCAGGTTCAACATTTTTAATATGTTTTCCTTTTTAAGAGATCCAAAATGCAGGGCAGCTTCTGTCCAGAAGCAAACTAAGTTATCTGTGGCAGAAGGTTGAGGAGACTCACAGCAAAGATGATCCCGTGGTCTGGTTTACTAAAATAAACAGGAAAATCTGGAAAACCAGGGTAGCTGCTCCTGGGAGAGAGAGGATGGATCTTTATATATTGATCCCTGAGAAGGGAAGGCAGATTTCCCACCCCAGGAACAACTGAGCTCGTTTAGAGATAGAACAGCCTGACAGACCGACAGACAGACAGACAGACTGTTCACAGGGGGCTCACAGCACCACAACCTTCTGCCAGGAATCCACGAGGCCAACGTGTTCCAAGCCCTGCTGAGCAAAGCCCTACAAAATAAGTAGTAAAGACCACAAATATGCCTGTGTTTTATGTTCCAGGGGAGCTGGCACTGCCTGGCAGTCTCTGCTGCTTGGAAAAGGAGCAGCCAAATCCAGGCAGTAGCAGTGAGGCATCTTTGCATCCTCTGCAAGGGCTGAATTTCTTGAGCACTGTTTGGCATCCAAGGCAATTCTGCTGCAAACCATTGGCAAAAGTGACCTTCTTTTCACAAAACAGCTTTTAAAAGCTGTGCCTGTCCCTCCAAAGCACAGGACTCACCGCTGTGTGACTCGAGCACCCAATCCCAGCAGCTCATCCATAGGGAATGATGAACTCCTGCTCACTCTCAGTGCCTTGGAAGTCAAAATTGGGGTGTCAATTCAGGGAAATCACAACCCACAGAGACAGAAATTGGTGAAAGGTACCCAGTAGGTTATTAAACACAGGGTGTTTTCCTAGATCCTATCTCTTCCCTTCCCAGATCTTCTTTCTTCCCCTGTCTTTGAATGTAAAGATTTTGGGGAAAATTGGGCCAATTTCCTGTGCATTTAATGCCAAAGTTGACAATGGGGACATCAAGGAGGACAATTCCACAATTGCTGTGGATTTTCTTAGAAAGGATGTTTGCACATGGAGAACAAATGGTCATATTCCATTTGTTCCATTTTCCATTTCCAGCTGCAGCACATATAGAGGCACCATAAACTCAGGAGAGTGAATTCCTGCTCCTTTAGCTCCTCACAATCCAGATTTGGAGTTGACGCCCAGAAGGAGCATCAAAGCCCTTGGTTGGGTGTCTGTTCATACACACTGCCCCTAATTGAACACAAAGGCTTTCTCCAACCCATTTTTAAGCTACCACCCCACTTTCTGGCCCATTGATGCCTCCTGTTTCCTCCCCACAAAGCCTGTGTTTGATATCTCCAGTGGCTTGGCCAAGCTCAGAGGAACAGCCTTTGTTC
This sequence comes from Lepidothrix coronata, assembly GCF_001604755.1. Taxonomy (NCBI): domain Eukaryota; kingdom Metazoa; phylum Chordata; class Aves; order Passeriformes; family Pipridae; genus Lepidothrix; species Lepidothrix coronata. The sequence continues at coordinate 1,057,463 of NW_016690353.1, read as the reverse complement.
ATGGGCCACTCCTTGGACATTTAACATCAACTCAGATCTTTGCTGGACACTTTGGACATTTAACATCAATCCAGGTCTTTGCTGGACTCCTGGGACATTTAGCATCAACCCAGGTCTTTGCTGAACTCTTTGGACATTTAACATCAATCCAGGTCTTTGCTGAACTCCTCAGACATTTAACATAAACCCAGGTCTTTGCTGGACTCCTTGGACATTTAACATCAACTCAGATCTTTGCTGAACTCCTGGGACATTTAACATCAATCCAGGTCTTTGCTGAACTCCTGGGACATTTAACATCAATCCAGGTCTTTTCTGAAATCCTTGGACATTTAACATCAACTCAGATCTTTGCTGAACTCCTTGGACATTTAACATCAACCCAGGTCTTTGCTGAACTCATGGGACATTTAACATCAACCCAGGTCTTTGCTGGACTCCTTGGACATTTAACTCATGTATTTCCATGAAGGTTGAGACCGGAATTGCAGTTTCTAGCCTGGGGAAGGGTTGCCTGGCCTGTTACTCAGTTTGGGAAATGGGCATTTTAATCCTGACTAATAGTTTCTCTTCTCTCTGCTTCCTGCCTTCTGACCTCCAGAGCATCAACCCTTTTAGTCACCACTTGCCCGTGGAAAGAACCGAAAGCCCGTTTGTCCCAGATAACATATTTGGGATTGTTTGATACCACACTGTTGTGTTTCCAATTAGGTCTCCTTGCTTTTATCTCCTCTGTGTAATCTCTTCGGTCCCTCCCACTAATTAGAACCTTATTTGCCTTTTCCCCCCTTTCAGCAGTGTTTATCCTTCACGTTGTTTCTTGCATCTCTGCTGAGCTGAGGCCTGACTTCTGTTATCTTTGTTTTTTAAATATATGTTTAGGTTTTACTGGCACAGCCTCTGTGTTCAAGTGATCCAACTATTCATTACAGACCTCATGATTTTCCACAGTAAATTTTCTAGGCAATCAACACAGATCAACATTATTTGGTGTCTCATTCCACATTCTTTCGGAGAGTTATGTGTTATGAACGGCCCAATACTTCAGATTATTACCTTTCATACACAACATCACTGGATATCTGATGATATTCTGATGGCTAGACATCCAGATGTTTTATTTTATTTATCCTACTTGGCTTGTTTTCTAGGACCAAGTCCAAACCAGCCTCTAATCTCAGGGGTTGCTCAACAAATTCTGTGAGGGGCTGTGAAAAGTTATTAAAGATGGGAGGGGAGGGTGAAAAGCCTGTACACAACAAATAATTCTGCAAACTCCAGTCTTGTCCTTATATCCTTAAAATATATGTTGATCAATAACAACCTTGTAATATTAATAAGGAATTTTAACGTGTACTTTTGGGAGGGCATGAAAACTCTCAGAATAAACTGATTTCTTGGTAACACAAGTCAGGAAGAGACTTTCCAAGGGCAGCTTTCCATAATCATTACTAGGAAGGTTTTGTGCTTCTTCCTGTAGAAAGTGGTACTTTCCTTTGCTTGGGAATTAGAACAGGTCCTGGATCTGTAGTTTGAGCCAGGATAGCAGTTCCCATCCCAGACCAAGGGCCCCTGAGCTAAAGGACAGGAGGTAAACAGAGAGGAAGGTGAAGCCCAAGGGACTCAAAATTAGGCAGAATAAATGAGCCAGTAAGTTCACAACTGACAATTTTGCTTCAGTGTGTAAAGGCATTATCAGGTTTCACCTATTGAGAGGCAAGAGATGAATTTCCATAATAAAATGGTCTCTGGGATGAATCCATTTTCAGTCCACACTATTTTCCTTGTCATTCCTGCCTGGTTTGGGTATTAAGAGACAAATGAGAGAACTCAGGATCTTGGAATTAAACATTTGCAGTGAGGAGGAAGGTTCTCACATCCAGAACCATCAAGCCTCGTTCCACCAGACAGATCCCCCTGCTATTGATGGACGTCACCAACAGATCTTCAGGGTGTGCTTGTCCTGAGAGGAGCTGCACTGCTTGGCAGGGTTATCCAGGCACCATCCCACTGCCAGGAGCTAATGCTGCCTGACCATGGCCTGGGTCACCCAGAGGGTGGTTGGGCACTGACCAGGCTCCCCAGGGCAGTGGGCACAGCCCCAAGGCT
>NW_016690353.1:1046700-1055095 GCF_001604755.1 Lepidothrix coronata | reverse complement strand
TCCTCTGGGGCACAGGGTGGGACTCTTGGGGATGTTCCTGTGCAGGGCTGAGGGTTGGACTGGGTGATCCTTGTGGTTCCCTTCCAACTCAGCATGTTTTGTGATTCTGGACACCTCCCCAGATACTGAATCTCCTCCTCCTGCCCATGAAAGTGCCAAAAGAGGGTTTCTGCAACCAGGTTATGAAGATGATGAAGGGCCTGGATTTGAAGCCGTGGGAGGACACTGAGGGCACTTGGTGTGTTCAGCTGGAGAAGGGGAGACTGAGGGAAGATCTTACTGCAGTTCCAATGTCCTGGGGAGGGGCAGAGGAGGGGCAGGGACTGAGCTCTGCTCTGGGGGGACCAGGGACAGCATCCAGGGAAGGGCTGGAGCTGTGTCAGGGCAGGGTCAGGTTGGATCTCAGGAAAAGGTTCTTCCCCAGAGGGTGGTTGGGCACTGCCCAGGCTCCCCAGGGCAGTGGGCACAGCCCCAAGGCTGCCAGAGCTCCAGGAGGGTTTGGATGATCCTCTGGGGCACAGGGGGTGACCCTTGGGGATGTTCCTGTGTGGGGATGAGGGTTGGACTTGATGATCCTTGTGATTCCCTTCCATGACTCCATGAGTGTCTGAGTCTCTGACTCTATGACTGTCATTCCAGATCTGGGCTGGGAGGAACGTCTGTGGTGGTGCCGGATTTCCAGTTGGCCAGACCCAGAAAAAAGGGGTCTCATTGCTCCCAGTTGCCATCACTGGGAGGTGGTAGCCACCCCTGGACACGTCCCAAAGCCTTGTGGATGTGGCACTTGGGGACACGGTTTAGCAGTGGCCTTGGCAGCACTGGGTTAATGGTTGGACTTGATGATCTTAGAGGTCTTTGCCAACCTTAATAACTGTGATTCTACTGCATTTCCTTCAGCAATTGCTACTTCTGTGCAATTCACCAGCTCAGTGTCACAGGTGAATCTCTGGTCACCTGGCATTATACACCTGGATGGACCTTTCTGGATTCCTAATGGTCTTCAGCTGAAGCCCCAAATCATGAAGAGAAGCTGAACAAACCCCAAAACTGAGGCAACAGCCTAATCTTGTCAAGTGGCTCTGAAATTCCTCTCCTCACGTTTTGTAGCCTTGATTTCTCGCAGCCGGGCCCTCCAGTATCAGCAGAGCTCTTGGGAAAGGCAGAAACGAGGCAAAAGAGACAAAAATAAACCGATTTTTTTTTTTTTTTTTTTTTTTTGGAGCTTTCAAGGAAGTTTTGAAACCTTGTTTTAATTTTAATGCTTTCCCCCCCCGATTCGATGCAAACCTCTGTCTTTTCTTTCGAAACTCACGTGCTTAAATTCAGAATAAAAAAAAAAATTTAAAAAAAAAAATTAAAAAAAAAATGGTAGGAAATTTGAGGATTTTCCCACCCCACCCCACTTTCAACAGTTTCCAAACCTTTTTACTACGACGGCCTGAGAGGGCTCTTTATTTTTACAGCTGCTGCATACCTAGTTCTCCTCGCTGGAAGACGCACACGCAGCTCCAGCGATCCTAATCTTTTCATTCCAGGAAAGGAACCAGCTGTAAATCCACTGAAGCAAGATCAGGATACGGCAGCAGGGCTGTTGTTCTGCCCCCCTGCTGGTTAAGACTTCCCCTGAACTGCTCTCACACCCGGCCCTGTCGTGGCTCCGGGAGAAATCCCTTCCCATCTCCCGGTTCAGCCCTTAAGGACACTGGGATTATGATCTTCCCGCTCTGCCAAGCAGCACTTGAGCCAGATTTGGATGAGGTTTGGAGGTGCCTGGTTTCTTCCACCCTGAAAGCACCCCGGAGAGGTGCTTGGTCTGCATCCACCCCCAAATTCCAAACAAATGGTAGGGATAAACTTACTCTGTGCACCCTCCCTGTCCCTGGGTGATGTAAATGAACTCTTGTGTCCGCAGCACAGCTCCTTCCCACTTTTACTCTAAGCAGGATTGCCACTCTCCCTGCTGATAAATCAACTTTCTGCCACATGGAAGGCTGGAAGAACAACAAAAATGTTGGCATCATTTGGAAAAACCTCGTGTCAAAGGGTGAGAATTCCCCCTGCACCCCTGGAAAACTGCTCAGGGAGTCACCTCGTAGCGATGGGAACGTCACCTCCAGGCTGAGCCTTTCCCAAATTTTCACGGTAACCTGGTGCTGAGTGTGTACAAACAGTCACAATGAGTGCTTAGCAACACCTCCTGCCAACCCAGGCAGGGGCAGAGGGAACAAAAATGCACGTTGAGCTCTCCAGATATTCCTGCAATGAAAATACAGCGGCGAGGAACAGTAAAACCTGCGCTGGGCTGACGGGGCTGGGGTGGAGTTCCCTCCCACCACTCCTTCCACACAGCTCTCATAAGCCTGACTTTGTCTTTTTGGGCTTGGCAAGTCTCATTTGGCCTCCAGAAAGCCTTGTGTCCTCGGGAAATCTGGCACAAGTGAAAGATATATAGATAGATATATCTATATAGATATAAAGTGTGTGTGTGTGTGTGTCTCTGGTGTGTGAGGGGATGGAGGATGAGGAGGCAGCCCAAAGGTCAAGAGATCTGCAGGACTTTTCCAGACACGTCATTTCTTCTCCTGTCTAGACCAAGAGTGTCCCAGCAAGGGGGAATGTGGCCATTTGGCATGGAAAGGGATTATTCCTCTCGGGGAATGCCAGGGAATGAAGAGATCCTGCGACAGAAGGCCACAATAACAACCCTGTGAACTGCTGGCTGTCCTTCAGCTCTGCTTAGGCAGGACAAAACCCCTTTGAAGGCTCAGACCTTCCACCTTTGGGACATCCACTATGATTGTTGGGTGGCAGTTTTGGAGATGAGGGTGCCTGTACCAACCCAGGAAAAATATTCCAGGGAGGCCTGAGCTAACATGGAGATGAGCCGGTGCATCCATGGGATACAGCCCTTTGCTATTCAAAGATATAGACCCCAAAAGTTTTATTCCAGAAGCACTGAAAGAGTCCATGAAAGACACAAACTGCAGTCTAACAGCTACTGGCCATTTGTGGGCAGCAGGGATGTTATTAATCCACCACATTTAAAGGAAATAAGACCTTTTTCCCACCCCTGTTGACAATTGTCACATCGTTTCTAGCTTGGGGACAACAGTGCATGGCTGAATCTCTCACCTTCACACTGCACCTCACCATAAAACCTGGTTTGTATCTCACCATAAAACCTGGTTTTTTGGTTTTCTGGGAGGCCAGGCAGAAGATTTTCTTCACTGGGGGACAGTTAAGGGAGATGGGCTTTTCTGTCACCAAGATAATGTTCATCTGCCACCAGCTCAGCTGGAGAAAGGCTGCAGGTCTGTTCTTTCCTGGAGTCTCCTGAATATATTAAACCATCTCAAAATGCAGAGCTTGGTGTGTGAAACTCTGCTGGGTGGGTGTTAATGATTCCTAGTCAAAACTCCAAGACAAGGCACTGTGCAGCTTCTCAACAAGCATTTAATGAGCACAGAAAACCTTGTAAATCCCGCTTGGAAAAACCCTCCAAATATTTGTGTCCTGGAATATATTTTAAGTGACTATTACCGGGTAGCTCCTCCTACAGAAATCCTTCTTTCTATCGCTGTTAAATATAAACCACTGGTGTTCCTTCCCAGGTGACTTCTCCAAGTTCAGGGTGTGACTGTAGGACGCCCTCAGAGCTGGAGGAGAATTTGGGATCTCAGATATTTAACTACAGCCTTTATAGTGCCCTTTTGAAGACTAGTTTGGCTGAAAACATTTAAATTTATTCCCATCCCAGCAGCATTTCAGCCTCGGGATTAAAACCTGCCTCAGCTTCACGCAGATAACATGACATAAATCTATAAAAAGGCAACCTGGACCACACAACACTTATTTCCTGCTCCTGCATCCACCAGTTCTGTCCATAATTTGTCTTTCCTGCTCGTGCCTGTGCCGTGTGTACAAATGGCAGCTCCAAGGAACACCAGCTGCTCTCCAGTCTCCAGAGGCAATTTCTAAGCACAGCTCATAAATACCCTCTCTTAAATTTGTCTCTGTCTGAGCCTTTCTAGCCCTGCTCTCCCCTGCCCTGCTCTCCATGTCTGCAAGGATTAAAGCTCCCCCCTCAAAGCCCTCCCCGTGGCTTTGATCCTTTTGTCTGGACTGAAGAAATCCAAGCTGATATCCATGGAGCATGTGGGATAGAGCAGCCTGGGAGAAAGCTCCCGAGTGAGAAAGCCCCCTTCTGGAGGAGGGAGATTTTTGTGGTATGGTGCACCGAGCCAAACCTGCCAGCATTCCCTGGAAAGCAGGAATAAGGGGGGGGGGGAGGGAAATCTGAGCTCATGATTTGAGAGCCGAGCGTGTCGTTCGACGTTTCTATCTCGATTATTAAACAAAATATCCACCCAAAATTTCCCAGTTGCCACCCTTGGCAAAGGGGCCCTGAGAAAATGAGAAATGGAGGCAAGGAATATTGATCCATTTGGAGGGGAAGGGATGGGCTGGTCTGTGCTGGTGAGGAGGAACAGCTGGAGGGAACGGAGGGTGCACTCCTGCACGGAGCAACAGCTGGATGCTCCATGAATCCATCCCAGCCACAGCTGGCAGAGGCACTGCAGCACTTCCACATCCCTCTTCCAGCACTGCTTCCATGTGCTACAGGCCTCCCATCACATCCCCAGGCGCTCCAAGTGCTGTTTGTCACTTTGTCCCCACGCAGCAGCGGCACAGCCCTGGCTCCCGTCCCTCTGCAGCCTAAGGATGGGGAGAGCCAGCACTTGGATCATCTGCATCCCACAGGGATGAGTAAGAGCCTTTCCAAATACAGCAGCACTCGCTGTCAGGGGCTGCAGGACCATTCCTGGGAGCAGCAGATGATTTGTGTGCCCTGCCATTCCACATTACTCATGGAATTGGGTTCCCTCCCGCTCCGAGGCACAGCCCGGTGAGTGTTTAACCACACAAAGGATCCCTCAACTCTCCCCTAAGGCTCTGAGAAATCACTTTGCTCTCCTCATTCATGTCACAAAGGGCTTGTCACCCTCCCAGAAACCCTTCACACCCCCCAGGCAACCGCCGGTGGTCAGAGTCAGCCCATCAAACCAGCTCCCTCGGGATGTGTGGGTGACTCCTCTCTGGAAGAATCCCCATCCCACCACTGTGCCACAGGAGAAAGGGTCAGGCCTACCCCAGCCCATGAATCAAGAACCTCCAGTACTTGTTACAAAGCCACAGGGCTGCTTGACCATCTAAAGGTTCCCTTAATGAAAACTTGAAATCAAGTTCCCCAAATAGATCCGATCCTATTTTGGGCTGAGCCCTGGGTTTGATTCTGTCCTGGTCAAACTGTCTCCTTCCCTCCCACTGGAAATCACTGGCTGGAAGCCTTTGGCATCCAGTGGAATGGGCTCATTATAAAAGTGCTAAACAGCAGAACAGTAATTCCTGAAAGTTGAAATAATGGGACAGGAATCAGCTAAATTGCTGGAATTTTAGTGCTCTTGCCCAAGATTTGTCACCGTGAAGTGTGGAGCCCTGAAACACTTTGTGCCCTCTGCCACATCATTCAAGCTGCTAAGGACAATAAAGAAAAGGCCTTTAAAATCATGGATAAAATCACAAAACCAGGATGATGGACTTTTTTTTTCCACATTGGGGAAACTGAGGCAAGACAACAGATTTACCAGAAGGATGTGGTGCCAGTTTGAGAAGCTTAAAATATCTCCAGTGCACTAAATCCTTCATGTTCATTAGAAACCAAATGATGAATGGATGAATAGGAACGTTATTAACATTTATTTCTAATTTAACCTGTGGAAAAGCCCCTGGGAAAATCTGGTTCAAGGAAAAGAGGTTCCCAACCTCTGTCTTCACATGGCAGGAGGTTGAGGGCCACAAAGCTCCCCAAGGTGAAGGCAATGCAAACAGGTCACCTGCATCTGGCACAGGTTACCCAGAGAATTTGTGGCTTCCCCATCCCTGGAAGTGTCCAAGGCCAGGTTGGAGCAACCTGGGCTAGTGGAAGGTGTCCCTGCCCATGGCAAGGGGGTGGAATGAGATGATCTTTAAGGTCCCTTCCAACACAAACCATTCTATGATTTTATGATCTAAATCTTGTGGTTGCCCCAAAAATTGACCTCAGCTGATTTGGGGTAGATGTAGGGCAATTCCTGATGATGACACAAGATTCACCCCAGGCTGGGTTGAGAACCAAAATTGGGGTTGAACTGCTGCGTTCCACCTCTGACCCATCCAATCCATCATTAGGGTGGGAAGGCAGTGGAAGAGTCAAGGAAGGAATCAAGAGCTGCTGGACATCTCTCAGCAGGAGGTTCAGGTGAGGAGCTCAGTCCCAGTGGTTAATTCAGCCCAGGATTCTTACCCTTGTACCGGGTCAGTCTCAGCTCCTGGGTGACCTGAGAGTTTTGGAGCATTGTTTTCTAGAGCAGGTGTTGGTCCCTCTTGCTCCAGTTAATGATCAAAGTCGTGGGAAAACTGTCCCACGTCTGGGTTGATCTGTAAGTGGGGATGGGAGAAGGGGAAAGGACAATTATTTAGGACACTGAGGGGCTGGAGCATGTCCAGGGAAGGGAAGGGAGCTGGGAAGGGCTGGAGCAGGAGGAGCAGCTGAGGGAGCTGGGGGGGCTCAGCCTGGAGAAAAGGAGGCTCAGGGGGGACCTTCTGGCTCTGCAACTCCCTGACAGGAGGAGGGAGCCGGGGGGGAGTCGGGCTCTGCTGCCAGGGAACAAGGGACAGGAGGAGAGGGAACGGCCTCAGGCTGTGCCAGGGGAGGTTTACACTGAATATTAGGATAGACATTTTCCCTGAAAGGGTTGTCCAGCCCTGGCACAGCTGCCCAGGGAAGTGGTGGAGTCACCATCCCTGGAGGGACTTCAAATATGTGTACAAGCTGCACTTGGGGACGTGGTTTCGTGGTGGCCTTGGCAGTGCTGGGTTAACAGTTGGACTTGATGATCTTGGAGCTCTTTTCCAGCTGGAGAGATTCTCCGATTCCCTTTCCTTTCCTTTATTTGGTTTGCTCTGGTTTTCCCAGAGGCTCAGAAATGGAGGTGGCTTTGCCCACAAATCCCCACTTAATCAGGGTCAGAGCGTCGTGTCTCTCCCCACTTCCCAACCGCTGAGCCTTCTCTTGCAGAGACCATTAATTAACCCCCTCTGACAGAGCGAGGTTTGGCTGCTCTGCTGAATCCCTGGACGAGCAGTGCCAGCTGTTAAGGATGACACAGCCCCTGGGTGTACTGGGAAATGGGCTGAGACCACGAAATCATCTCACGTCATTCACCGCACACACAAGAGCCTTCGACCACTGCAGCCAAAACAGAGCCTAGTTCGAGTCTAGTCTCCAGCTAGACCTCCAGAAAAAAACCAGGAGAGGGCTATTTGACATTAAATTTTCCATAATATAAGTGGATCCAACTTTTTAGGTGGCACAGGTTGGTTGTCAATACTGGGAACCTTTCTCAGATGGAATAACAGCAAATTCCATCCTTTATTTTCTAGGCAGGTAAAATCCAGATAAAGAACAGGATATATTTAGCTGGGGGGACTCCATGACTCGCTTTCACAGACACCTTTCCAAGGAAAATGCAGCAGGTTAGAAGGAATTGTCCCGGTGGCCAAATCCAACCCTTGAATTCCCAGCTGGCTCCCCTGGGTGACACCGTGTGGGTGAGATCAGGAGCCCAAACATAACGAGAACAAAACAAGAAATCCAAACCAAAGGCTAAGACTGGACTTAGAGCTGGCTCCTGAGAGTCATTTCTTAAATTCCACGTTTTATGGGAAGTGGGGGATGAAAGCAAAGGTTACACCTCACTCTTTCCATCACCCACAATGGCTCTGCTGTGGTGAGTTGCACGTGAAGAGCTCAGAAAACGCTGGAAATGACTTTATTAATTGACTTTATTAATTAACTTTATTAAGCTGCTCTGTGCTCTGTGTGATGATGTACCCGAGAATTGCAGCGGCATCAAAGATATTTGGAGTTTGGAGCCAACCTGGACAACGTGGAAGCAGAAGAGCCCCTTGGTGGAAGCTCTGCCTGATGAGCCATTTCTACTCCTGTTTTTGGACATTTCATTTTGACCCTCCTTTCCATCTCCTTTGGGGATCTTTCCACACCCTTCCTCTTCAGATACAAACAATCAAAACCACAAATAAAGCACCAGATGATCTTTAAGGTCCCTTCCAACCCCAAACCATTCTATGTTTCTATGAATCCATTCCTAAAATCACCCCAGACAAAGTGTGTCCCCCATCACCAGGGTGTGTGCTGTGGAAAGTCGTCCCTTCCTAAGATCTGAACACACTCACTGACCCTCTGAATTCCTTTACACTCCTGTACAATTCCTGGATGCTGCAGTTTTAGTGGGATCAATCCCAGATTCACAAATGTCCCTTAAAATACACGTTC
>NW_016690353.1:1027777-1046690 GCF_001604755.1 Lepidothrix coronata | reverse complement strand
GTAAAAGTAGTAAAAAGAGTTAAAAGTAGTAACTTTTTAGTTATTAGTATCCCAATTAATAACCCTGACAGGATCTGAGTTGTGCCCTCGCCAGGGGATCCAAGCAGCCAGGCAAGAGCAGATTAAATTAAGGAATGTAACATAAATAAAACAAAAAGACATCTACAGTAGGATTACAAACAATAATAACAAAATGTTTTAAAAAAATTAAGATTACAAGCAATAACAGTGAGCTATTAAAAAAAATGAAGATTAGGAGAAGAGGGCATTGCTCCCTTGCACTGATATTTTCAACAAAGCATAGTTTGGCTGCCCAAAAGTTTCCCACCTCTCTTGATACTCCTTGAAATTAGCATGTTATAGAATAGAAACTTTTCGTAAGAAATTAAGGAAAACAACATGTTTAGGTTTGTTTGTTTGTTTTTTTCTGAATGCAGCCCAGCAGTGGAGGATGGAGGAGATTCTTTCACTGTGGAGGATGGAGGAGATTTCCTTGATACTTCTTGGAATTAAGTCGACATGTTACAGAATAGAAACTTTTCGTAAGAATTAAGGAAAACAACATGTTTAGGTTTGTTTTGTTGATTTTCTGAATGCAGCCCAGCACAGGAGGATGGAGGAGATTCCTTTGCTGTGGAGGATGGAGGATGGAGGATGGAGGATGGAGGAGATTTCCTTGATACTTCTTGAAATTAAGTCGACATGTTACAGAATAGAAACTTTTCATAAGAAATTAAGGAAAACAACAGGTTTAGGTTTGTTTGTTTGTTTTTTTTTTCTGAATGCAGCCCAGCACAGGAGGATGGAGGAGATTCCTTTGCTGTGGAGGATGGAGGATGGAGGAGATTTCCTTCGGTGCTGTGGTGGATTAGGGGGTTCAAGGTCTCTGAGCCACCCCTGCAGGACTTTAATCTCCCATCACCCACAGCACCGAGCTCACAAATGTCCTCTGTGCACAACAGCCATGGAAAAAAAAAAAAAAAAAGCCATTCTCCCAGACTAACAACCATTCCATCATTCCTTGGGGTCCTGCCATGCCGTGGCCTCGGGCTCAGGTTATTCCATGTTCCTTCTCCGCAGCCCCGTGTGAGGTCTTGCTGGAGCTGGAGCTGGAGGACGGCCAAGGTGTCAAAGGGACACCTTTCCTGCTTAGCTGGTGAGTGGAATGTCCCAAGATTCGGAACACTGGAGCAATTCTGAGCTCTACGGCCCTCGTGAGCACCATCAATCCTGGATTTTCGTTCCAAACCCTCCCTGCTTTTTTATGGCGCTTCCCAAGGCTGGGCTGGGAGAAATGCTGTCGCTCCCAGCCCGCTGAAGTTGCTGAGCTGGGTGCTAAACTTTATTTTTAATGCTCCTGGTGGAGCCTGCAGCAGGTTCCCGAGGAGGGTTTTGGAAATCTGAGAGTGAAAAAGAAAAAATAAAAAACCACCTCTCAAATATTCCGACTCAATCCAACTTTAGTGTAAATCCAACTGTCCCAGAGCCTGCTGGGACAGGACTTGTGTAACTAAGTGTTACTGTGGATTTCTCATGGATAAATTTATGGGTTTATTCCCCCAAAAACCCAGGGCAGTGATAAGAGTCTCTGGGACGTGTTTCTGACCTCTCAGGTATTTCTAAAAAATATTGATTTATCAACCTACTGATTTCTCTCTCACTTACACAGCTCTAGAAATCAATGCTGAGGTTACTGATTATCACCTCAGGGGATATTCCATGTTAAAATACCATAACCAAGAAAAGAAACAAGCAAAAAAGCCTGAAATACCAGTTTAATTTTTTTCTGAGCACCAACAGTTTCTCATTCTCACACTTTACTGGATGTATTTGGAGAGATGGGGATCATTTAGAATTTTATAGCAATTCAAATAATAACAGGCAGAAAGCTATCTAGTCCAGAGCAGAAGTATTGTAATTATCATTTTGTTTTCTGTTCTTATTTTATGAAATTAGTCACGAAATAACCAGAACAGACCAAACTGTTATTATTATTATTTGGAGATATTATCATTTATTAGGGATTTCCCCTTAAAAAAGCCTCTGACATAACAGAATCAAAACTAACTAACCTGTGAATTCTTTCTCCTCTCTACCACTCAGAAAAAGTTGGGAATTTGCTGGTGGGACACCTCTTTGTTCCAAAGGGCTCCTGAGTTATTTGATTTTAATGGAAAAACATAATTTCAAAAACACTTTGTCATTTAAAACTCTGTTTTCCAGGCAGACGCTGCCTTAGGGTCTGTCAGGCTCAGGCTAAAATTCCCATCAGAGCCTCAAAAAGCTTCCCAAGACGTTAAGTTGGTGCTTGGGGAAACAGATTGGGTGAGAAAACCAGTCAGTGACCAGATTCTGGGATTTAGGATGGAGCAGAGGTTTTATTCCACAGCCATCCCACCTTCCTACCTCTTTCCCTGTGGAGCTCCTTGGCTTCCTGCGAGGTTCAACTGACCAGCTCCTTAGGCAAAGAAATACAAAATTTTACAGGTGAAAAACAACAACAACAACAACAAAACCCTGAGAGAATCTATTTGCCAGCTCTGGATTTTAAGGAAAAAGCTGAACTTGGCCCTGTATTTCCTTTCCTACAGGTCAGACCCTCACGGGATTTCCAAATTCCACCTGTTTCAGTTTTCCTTGTGGCTCAGACAAAGGTATGGACCATGCTGGTTTCCAGAGGGTGTCTGCAGTCCTCAGTCCTAGGAGAGGACTTTCCAGAGGGTGTCTGCAGTCCTCAGTCCTAGGAGAGGACTTTCCAGAGGTGAGGATGAACAGGAGGAGGAAGGATAAGGAGCCATTCCACCCTTGGGTGCCACCAGCAGCAGGGAAGGAAGGACAAGACCACACATCCCTGCCAGGTGCTCTAGAGCCTTAATTCTTCCCAGGAGCCCCAGGGAACAGGAAAATGGACCTCACCAGCTCGCATGCACCTCCCCATGCCAACACCTCCCACCTCCTCTTGGAAAATCCTGTCCTTCCAGAGCCTTCCAGAACCAATCCCAGAGTTCCAGGGCGAGGCGTTCCTGTCACCGCAGCATCTCCCCAGGCTTGTGCTTAAGCCTGGCTTGTGCTTAAGCCTGGCTTGAACCGTGGCCAGTGAGAGCTGAAACAGCAGAGAATTAGTTCCCCCCACCAGGGAGGGGGCCAAGGTGCAGGCAGGAATTTCCCCCCAAAATCTCCCTTACTCCTCCAGCCTTCCCAGCCATCCCGAGGCTCAGCATCCTCCACCTCCCAGAGCTGCAGCCCAAGGAGCCAGAGGCTTTGTCCAGCTCCTCTGCTGCCCCGAGGGAAACAAGGAGGGGCTTTTCTCTGCTTGTTCCTTAATTCAGTCAGCAAACATTCCCCACACAAAAAAACTGGGCTGGGAAGAATCGATCCAGGCACCATCTTGCATTTGCCAACTGGATTAGTCCGTAATTGCCGGGTGTCTCAGATGCAAAAGGGCTGCTGATTCCCGGGTATGGAAAGGTCTTTATTTAACTTATTTATCATTATTATTTCCCTCCCCCTTTCTCACCCTGAGCTGTTTCCTAAATCCTGTTTTGTGGGGAGGGTTATGGGGTTCTTTCATCAGCAAAGCCTGTGAGCCCCCCCATGACTTTGGGAGGCAGGAGGTTGACCTTTAGGGCCCCTAATGCTGCATTACAACATCTAATCCCACATTCCAGGGCAGGCTGGAAAATGGGGAGAGGATGGGTAGGAGAGAAAACACCACTCGTCGTGCAAAAGGCATTCACGGCAAAGGAAAAGGGGTCACTGCAAGGGAGGGACAGAGACAAAAAATGGAGCTAAAATAGATTTGGGAGGGTTTTTCTGGGGTTGGACAGAACTATCCAACAAACAGGGGAGCTCTGGAGTGATTAATAATAATAATAATAATAATAATAATAATAATAATAATGATAATGATAATTTAATCTCCTCTCCTTGCTTTCACACCACTCCCCATCCTTCCCAAAATTATCTGCTCATGACTGTTATTAATCATTTATCCCACCAGAGCCAGGGAGGAGCTGGACATGAGTGGGCAGCAAAATAAGCCAGGCTGGGAGAGCTGGAGGTGTTCACCTGGAGAAAAAGTAGCTTTGGGAAGACCTGAGAGCCCCTTCCAGGGCCTAAAGGGGCTTCAAGAGAGGTGGAGAGGGACTGGGAACAAAGGATGGAGGGACAGGAAAAGGGGGAATGGCTTTAAATGGGAAGAGAGCAAGGTTAGATGGGATATTGGAAAGGAATTCCTGGTTGGGAGGATGATGAGGCCCTGGCACAGGTTGCCCAGAGAAGCTGTGGCTGCCCCTGGATCCCTGGAAGTGTCCAAGGCCAGGTTGGAGCAACCTGGGCTAGTGGAAGGTGTCCCTACCCATGGCAGGGGGTGGAATGGGATGAGTTTTAAAGTCCCTTCCAACTCAAACCATTCTGTGATTCTATGATTCCATGAACAGCTTTCCCCTCTGGATGAAGAGGGGAAAACCAAACCTATTTTCCCCCATGGGAAGACCAATAATGCTCTAAGGCAGGAAAACCTCTCCATCTGCCCACTCTACCTTCCCAGCAGGCTCATCCCACCAGTCCATCTCAAAGGGTGACAGAATTTAGGACAAGCCAGCTCTGTCCCCATAATCTCCCTAAAATATTCCACACTTGGTACATTGTATGGATGTTATGGATTTAATGAGGCCATTATGTCACTAAACAACATAAATCTAATTTCAAGATAGTCCTACAAGCACACACAAGGAAGTGGGAAGAAGAGGGATTTGGGCAGAGGAAGGAGGAATAGGGAACCCTGAGCAAACAATAAAAAACATCAGCCACAGAAGGAGAAAGAAAGAGGAAAGGGTGGACTTTAAAACACCCACATTTGAAAGTTAATATTGATACCTGTGACCTGAAGAACATCTCAGGGTCTCAGTGTGCAGCAAAAAAAGAACCTGGACTTCAGTCAGTGATGTTTTCATCCCGATCTTTTCCTTCCCAGTTGTGCAGAGTGGGGCATTCCAACCCTCTGACCACGGTTTGGTTGGTTTTAACCAGTGGCAAAACAAGGAACAGTGCCAAAATTTGTTAGGATCTAGGTTGCTGTTGAGTCTCTGGGAGGTTTTATACTGGAATATTGGGGGGGTTTCCATGTAAAAAGATGTGAATGTCACATGGGAACGTGTTGATTTTGATAACATTGTATTCCAGAAAAAAAAAAAAAGAAAAAAGAAAATTAATAGTTTAAGATGAAAATGTCCTTGTCTGACATGCACGGGGTGGAATGATTCATGTTATTCAAGCAATCTGGGGGAGAGAGGGTAAGGAAGGGGATTAACTTCTGGGTAAAGTTTAGAGTGAATTTTAAATTACAGAATCCCCTTCAAAGCCAGGGTTGGATCCCACACACTCTGTGTGCCTTCCAGTCTGCGTCTGCGGAGACGAACGCGCTGATACCTCCCCATCCGCAAGCCCAGACAGCTAACTAATAATTAAACCTCGTTATTGCAGCCCCAGGAAGGTTCCTGGTGTCTCTCTCAGAGTCCTGACTCCCCATCAAGTCTGGTGGCCAAGGGAGAAACCCGAGGTCGTGGTTTGAGATCTGAGAGCCGGGCACGAACACGCGCCGAGCCATCGCCGCCGGCTGCTGCCAAATTACTCCTCATTCCCTTTCCTCCGTCACATTCCGGCTCCTCTGCTCACACCCCCCCTGCTTTTAAACCGTTTTTCTCTTGGTTTACGTTCCTGTGAACGAAACAAAATAAACCAAAGCGAGTCAGCCCTGCCCGGGTTTGGGGTTTGCTGCCTTTCTGCGAGACGCTCACCGGGGCTTCGCTCGCGGCAGAGCCAAACCCAAAGGACAATTAAACTCCAGGTTCCCTTTTAAATCAAACATTCCCCTCCAGGTCGTGGGTTCTGCTCCAAACCAGGCAGAGAATCCACCAAAAGGGTCAGTAAAAGAGTTCAAGGTTGTGGCACAACTCCTTTCAAGTCCTGGACTTTAGGGATGAATTTCTGCTCCGGGATTGGAACATCCCCATTTTTCACTCAGGTCCGCAGAGAGGGGAAGGATGTTTGTTATTCCTGAGGACAGATTGTATTATTTTTTTTTTCCTGGATTCCCAACAGCCAGCAAGGAGCAAAGAGGGCTGGAGGAGCTCATTGCTTTGCTAATGTGTGGTTTGCAACAAGAGCTGCGGAAAGGCTTCTTGAAGGAAAACCAAACTGGCTTCAGGAAGGAGCCAAACCCAAGTGTTTGGGAGGGATCCGGGGCAGAGGATGAAGAGTGGGGAGGGGGAGAGGTGAAGGAGGGTAATCAGAGCTGTGTGTGGTACTTCCACATAGAAAAAAAAAGTAGAAAAAGGCTGGAGGAACGGATTTGGGATTCCTCCCTTTGGAAACAGTTGGGAAAAAAGAAAAAAAAAAAAAAGGGAGCAGAAACCTGCATTTAAGAAGAGGTTAGAAATGTTTAAAGAGCAAATAGACCCAAAAAACCCCAAACCATGTCCTTGAGGGTTTGTCTCCCATCAGCATTCCCGTTCCAGGAGAGCACCCTGGGTAAGGCTACGTGACCAATGGATGTGTCCTGACCCCAAAGGCACCACAAGAATAATAGATCTTATATTGCACTTTCCTTTGGTGGAGTTCAGAACACTTTATGGGAAAAGCTGTGTTTTCCACAAAAAAAAAAAAAAATGTTCTCCAACAGGAACTGGAACCAGGAAAACAAAACAACCCAAACCCTGACTTTTAGAAAATTTCCATCTAAAATATAAAATCTGGAGGGAAAAAACCATTTGATGGCGGGGGAGAGGGAGTTTTGCTTAAAACCAAAACATTTCATTTCTGAGAAAAGTAAAAAAGCCAAGGCAGGGGGAGGTTGAAGTGGCTTGTCCAGAACTCGTTGGGGGACTTGCACCTCCATCTCCCAAGCCACAGAGCAGTCTGTCTTCAGATCAGCTGTGATGTCAGCAGGCATTTCAGGCAAACAGCAAAAAATCAAGTTCAGTGAAGTCACTGGGCTATAAAGCAGCCTCTTGAGGGGATCTCTGTGCCCACACACTGGTGGATCACTGGTGGAGAGCAGCAAAGCAAAGAGGGTCCCAGAGAGAATGTTCACTCCTCTTATCCCATCCCACCGAAGCGCCTCCAGCATTCCCTGCACAACCCGCTGTGGATAATATCACAATACAGCCCAAGGTCAAGCTGAACACACACAGGCCATTCCCAAGGCTCCAAAATTCCTGAGTGCTCCACTCAGGGGGTGAATTCCCCCGAATGACACCGAGCTCCAGCCTCCCCGAGACGCCGAGGTTTTCCCCCGAGCGAACGGCGCATTAATCCCACACGGAGTTCTCGCGGAGCACATGGATCGTGTCACGTATGGAGCCTCTCAAGAGGTCATCTGCCACTTCAGAGGGATGAAGGGAGCCAAGAATAGCAGAAAGCCAGGGCAGTGCATACCCCTGGGTGCTCCCCAGCTGTGCTGGACTCTGGGAGACATGTAATTTTCACACCATTTCTCACCAACGTACACGCAGACAACTCCGTCTTCCCAGCCCTGCGGTCTGAGCACACAGATCTCCAATTTTCGCTTTGTCTTCTCGTTCAGGAGGGTTGGCAGTGCCTGGAGGCAAAATGCTTTCAGTCTGCTGAGCTCCTCGCTCTGTTTTCTGTTGGCTTCTGGAAATAGCTCCTCTGTTTAATAACTCTTTCATTAAGCAGAGGGTGGTGAGAAATAACCAAGTCACCAAACCTACCTGGATGGGTTGATTGATGTTGCCTGGTGGCTTTACTGCACAACAGCTGGGAGTGAGGGGGGACATTGAGATCTGGCAGTGAGAGAAAACATGTCACAGTGAAGCAGAAAATGTGTGGCTTTGCCTCCTTCCCACCTCCTCCTTTTGTGGGAGAAGAAACCCTTGCAACCTTCAGCCTTCACCCACCTCTTCAAATAAACACCCACACTCCTCCAGCCAACAGAGGTACAGAGGTTCTACCGTTCCTGTGATAAAAAAAAGGAGGAATTAATGATTTGGGAGGTAAATTTGGAAATTGGCTGTTGTCAGCCGTCAGTCACCGTGTGAGCAGTGACAAATGGAACAGGTTCTCCTCTCAGCTGGAGCTGCTCACACACCATCAATACCCTTCCCAGAAACCAAGAAAATCTGTTCCAGATGGAGGGATTTGAAAGAATTTTACACCTAAACCCGGCAGGAGGTGTAACCAATCTAATCTTTCACCAAATGTGACAGTGGAGGATACAGAAAAACACCTTGTAAGGTGGATTTCTTGCCCTGACTTTGTGGGAGTTGGAACAGAAGTGTTGGATGTGCAAGAAGACCTTGACACAAAGCCAAGGCTTGGTCTGCACAGGAGGATGGTGTTGGATTGGGTTGAGGGTGTGATGGACAGACACACCACCAGCGTGTGATCCTGCCAGCAGGTCCAACCTCCAAGGTTTTCCAACCAAACTGGGCTTAGATATTTAGATTTGACAGGTTTTCTTGGGATCTAAGTGAATTAGGTGCTGAGGAATCAGTGCATCCTGATTCCTTCACTTCTTGTGGACCTCTGGAAGTCCTGCTGGAACTGGTGCTGAAATCCAGCCTGACAACAAAAGGGTTAACACAATACCTAAGGAATGCTTCCAAAATGCAAAGAGATTTAAAGTTAGACCTCTCAGTGATTTACTGGCACATGCAGACTCGGAGAAACATCATCCTTTACCAGTCCCATAACTCATTACACTCAAATCCTCTCAGTTTCAAGAATTCCATAGATCAGATTCTTGGTGTGATGATCTGTTTTTGTTGTTTTTGTAAATGATGGCCCCACCATATAAGCCTTAAAACAAACTCCACACGAGGAAGAAACCTGTCAGCAACTGCCAGCAAAGAGAGGAACTGCAGATTGGTCCCTGACAGTCAGGGATATCTGGGATGTCTTCTCCAAACTCCAGGTGATCCAGGTCGAGAGAATCTCCCTGGATTACAATTCAGGGCCCATCCAAATCCTCCTCTGGGTGGACATGAGGGGTGAAGGTCAAAAGGGCTCTCTTGCCACCTTAAAGATGCCCGTGCAAGAGCCAACAGATTTTGGGTCAATATCTAAACCAAATGGAACTCACCCTTAAGGATCCTGTGTCTATCCATAAACCCAGGACACACTGGACAGATGGGAAGAAAAATGTCTTGGAAGAGAGAGTCTCAACGATTGGAAGAGAAAAGAAAATTGCACTAATTTAAATTAGGATCAGACTTGCTCACAAACACCAAACTCCATCTACCCACAGACGTACTTTTCTCTAAAACTTACAAAAAAATTTAAAATAAAAAAAGAAAAGAAAAAGAAAAAGAAAAAAAATCCCAGATTGCCTTGGATTGAACTGCGTTGAGCAGAAAGACCAAAACCAGTCACTAATTAACGGTGTCGGGTTTTCTGGTATTTATGCACCATAAAAATTAATAAGGGGACTTCTCTGGGAAAATAAATGGTTAGCTGGAAAGCCAACCCCGGGTCTTCGTTGTTTTCCTGTTACTCATAACTTCCCGGCAAGATTCCTTGAAACTTCGAGCTGGGAACTTCCCAGGAACTTCTAGCAACTTCCCAGAGCCAAGATTTCCAGCGAGGAATTGCTGCAGTCTCCCTGATATCGGGTGTACAGGGACTGGGGGCAAAATTTAACTGCTCGGGCTGATTTCCAAGAGCTCTTGTTCTCAGAGCACTGGGGAAGAACACACACAGCATTTTCAGGAGCTGGATGTGTTTTTAGATGCATCTTTCTCTCCAGTTTTCTGCACATCAAGATTTAGGCCCCCAAGCCTCTATTTTTAACAGTGGTAACCACCTGTAGTGGTTTTATGGAGGGCAGCAGGTCTTTTCTACAAAAGAAGGTCCAAAAGTAGGGAATACCACAAATGGGAGTGGAATGTGGAACAGAATCTTGCACTCCAGCCTGTTCTCCTCTTCCAGTCTAGTCTGGAACCATGCAGAGATACCAGCTCGGGCCTTTAAACAACAAAGTTTGTATTAAATACTGTATCTGAGCTGAAAAATCCTGTTTTCCAGTAGGTTTAGCCCTGGAAGCAAGAGGAGAAAGCAAATAGGAGATTTAGATCCCAAACAAAGACCGAAGTCTTGGATATCTGATATTGCCCAACTTGCTGGTGGAGTTTCCATAATCCTTATGAGCATCTCAGTGCCTCAAGAGGTAAATCCATTCCACCACCACCATTCCCACCTGTGGAAGAGGCCCAGAGCAGCCTGGACAGGCTGGAAGAGGGGAGAGGCAGCTCAGAGCTTTCTGCTGAGCAGCCCTTGGGGCGGATCAGGAGAACTCAGGAGCTCACCTTTAGGGGCTTCACGAGGAAAAACAGCCCTGATTCCACATCCTTGCACTGCAGCCGGGACACTCAGGTGGAAGAACCTGTGTCAAATCTTCAGCTGGAGCAAATTGTGATGGTTTTTGACCTTGACAGAGCTCTCCTGCTTGATATCACCCTCCTCTTTGGTTTTTGTCGTGATTTTTTTCCCCCCTCCTTACAATTCTCCCGCAATCCGTGACTCCAGCTTTTCCTCCTTAACGAATCCACTTCTTGCAGCAGCACAGCCCTGGAGAAGGAATCCTGCTTGGGCATTTCTAGGTCTTCTTTGAGGCCTGTGGAGAGCTGCGGGTGTTTGGCTCAGGATGAAAGGAGGAACTAACTAACAATGCTGGTTTATTCCTGAGATTTTGCTGCAGCATTTCAGTGATGTCAGAGCCAAACCTTAGGAAAAAAAAAAAAAGAAAAAAAAATGTATATGTGGAGTACACAGGGTTGGGTCCAGTGGATGGATTAAAAGAACACGATTATTTTGATTACCTTGATTTAAAGCACCGGCGGAGGCGAATCATGTTCAGCCAAAGAAATATCAGGGAGACAAAATTTACTTCTCTGTTTGCAGGAAAGCAGGAGAGAAGGAAGGCAGGGAGGGAAGAAAAATGACTCTGAATCAAAAAAAAGAGGAAAATACACCCCAGCTCTACATTTTCTTCTTGCAGTGATTTCCTTTCTTGAGAGGGCGACCACAAAAGGCAGAGATGTTTAATCCATTAAAAGTGGAGTTTTCTGGACAGAATAATCCGAGTTTTGTCAAGCCACCAGCCTGCTTCTCACTGGGTGGGCTCTGGCTGGGGAGGGAACAGGCTTTCAGTGGGTTCCCTCAGAACAGGTCAGGGTGCCACAGGCTTCGGGGATGGGATCTCAGAACCTCTGCTGGCAGGTTGGCAACAGGAAACACTTTGGGAAAAGGGATTTTCCTCAGAGAGCAGCACAAATCTCAATACCTGGTACCAGGGCTGCGAGGGGGAGGAGGACTTTGGTGAGAGCACCTGGGGGAAGAGGGAGGTTCTGGTTCTCTTTCCATGGTTTCCTTCCCCAGTCGTTCTTCCTGTTTTCCTCAAAGGCTGGAAAGGCAGAAGATCCCCCAGTTTTTGCGACACGTGGATTAATGGAGGGAGGCTTGGAAAGCCTGGCAGTGCAAACCATCTCTGGTGAGAGAGTGGCTTTCCTTAAGCACCAGCACAAGGAATGGATGCAGATCCCTCCTGTTCCTCCATCCTTTCCTCTGGAACAGGGAAGACACCACCAGGACCACCATGGAATTTACACACAAATACTAAAGAAAAATGAAGCAAAGGTTTATCTGTCACGGCATCAACCCCTCACCCTCCCTCCAGCACCTGCCCTGGGTGGGGCTGCACCTTCCCTTGGACATGGGATGCCTAAATTCAGATTTCAGGACAACCTTGGTCACTCTTGGTCAGTTCTTTGGCTGTGCTGCCACGGGCCTCCCTGTCTCTGTTATTCTGTGACAAGTGCTTAGGGAACCCAGTTTTGTCCTGATGTAAGAAAAATAAGCGAAAACTCTTTAAAAAAGCAACTATTTATGGCACTTGGGGGGGGAAAAATGGTTTCTTACTCATATTATTTATACTTTGCTTTCATTTGCACACGGGCTCACACAAACAGGCTTTGATCAGAAAATCAAAGAATCCTTTAGGTTGGAAAAGATCTTTGAGATCATCAAGTTCAGCTTCAACTCGTTTGCACCGGATCTTTACACGAGCAAAGACATTTTGCCCCTCCCTCCTCTGTCAAAAAAACAGGAAATACACTTTTTATCTCTTCAGTTAAAGGTCGTTTCCACGTGAAAAGTTACTTTGTTCTCATCAAAATGGTCATTTGTGTTGAATCAAACAGCAAAAGGGACCCCGACGTCCAACAAACCCCAAATACAGATGGGTGAGGAGATGTGGGCCAGTAGAGAAATGCTACATCTGCAGGAGCTGGGCTTGGATGATCCGTGTGGGTCCCTTCCCATTCAGGATATTCTGTGATTCCACAGGTCCTGAGAGGTCTCCACACTGATTCCAGTCCTGATATTCCCCACAATCCCTGGTGGGAGCAGACAAACAGCAAAGCCCCTTCACTGTTACTTCCCTCTCTGGCAAGGGATAAAGGGGGAAGGGGGAAAGTAGAAAGATTGGGATTCCCTGGAAGGAAATTCAAGGAAAATCCCTCCCTGAAGCTCACCTTGATCCCAGGAATTTGGTTCTTCCTCACCAAAGTCATCCTAACCCTCTGACCTGCATTTTTGGGCATGGAAAGGATCAGGATCATCCAAATCTGGAATGATCAGAGAAAAATAACCAGTTCCTCCTGTTTTCAAGGGTTTGAGGTTCAACACTGCACCTCAACTTTGATACAACCATGCTCTGGATAAATGGACATCTTCCTGGGCTTAGTAAGACATTCCTGAGGGATAAAATCCATGGAGGTTTAGGATTGCCAGGTACAGGCATAAACCTTGTGAGGTGGTCCCAAAACCACACCTGAACATGGGGCTTTTTAGATATGGAGCATATCCCAAAAATCATACCTGAATACAGGGTTTTAGGAGATGGAGCATATCCCAAAAATCACAACTGAATATCAGGCTTTTTGGAGATGGAGCATATCCCAAAAAATCACACCTGAACACGGGGCTTTTTAGATATGGAGCATATCCCAAAAATCACAACTGAACATGGATTTTCAGGAGATGCAGCATATCCCAAAAATCACAACTGAATATGGGGGTTTTTAGAGATGCAGCATATCCCAAAACCACACCTGAAAATGTTTTTTTAGGAGATGAAGCACATCCCAACACCACACCTGAACATGGGGCTTTTTGGAGATGGAGCATATCCCAAAAATCACACCTGAACATCGGGTTTTTTGGAGATCTTGCAGTGTCCATCTGATCCCATGGAAAAGAGGTCTTCTTGCCTGAGGACTTTCCCAAAAAGGCTTCAGCTGCCCCCAGAGCTTCGTGCCTTGCCCAGGCACAAACCCACACACAAACTGAGCCCCGGAGGACACGCAGTTAATTCCTCATTTCCCAGAAACCTCAGGCAGTTTGTCACAGGCTAATAAAGGGAATAATGGATCATGGGGGAAAATCATAATTAGGTTCACGAAATGCACCCCAGGCTTCTGTTTTTGTTTCAAACATCAGCCCCACCAGAGTAGGAGTATTTTGTGTTTCTACCATTTCCTGAGCGAAATCGGGAGGAAATCGTAAAAAAGGCTAAAAAACACCCACGAAGGAAAAGTTCCTTATCTCCACATGAAAATATTATTCAGAATCTCTGTGGATTGTTTTTGCTAATTTCCAAAATGGATGATCAAATACCGAGTGATCCTTCCCTCGACTTGCCAATATTTTTAATAGGCATCTTAGTCAATGTTAGTACAGCTGTCCTTTCAAATCAGCTCTTCTGGTGACTCAACGCTTGGAACTGGGAGGTTTCCCGAGGTTTTTTATCTGCTCTTGGTGGGCCCGTCCTCGAATCCCGTCACACGAGAGAGCGGGAGGTTCCTCCCCATCCAAAACACACACGGTGGAAAGGACACACACAATTCAAAGAGGCAGGAGAAAAGGAAAAGGGAAAAAAAAAAAGAAAAAAAAAAGGAGGGGAAAAGGGGGAAAAAAGACCAGCAGGGTCATTCCGTGCTCCAGCAGGTCGGCGTTTCCATGTAAAACCCTTGGAATGCCGTATTCCTGCCGCCACCCTCCAGCTCCAGCCTCGCTCACGGCGAGTTCACATCACCTGTTTCCCCTCTGAGTCGACGTTTCCAAGGGGTTTTGGCTCTCTGACATGCAGCTGGAAAACTGAAAGGCAGGAAAGTCTCCACGTCCCGGAGAAAACAAAGTTCCCCGCGAAGCCCCGCGGAAACGTCAACAGCCAACGGAAAGGAAGAGGAGGAAGCCATGAGACATCATCTCTACTGCAGAAAACAGCTATTTTATTGGTGTTAATATTCACTTGAGGAATTAAGATTCATCTGAGGGATAAATACTCACCTGAGGAATTTTATTTCTCCCTTGTGCAACTTCTCCCGTGTCGAATCGGCCGAAGATCGCAGGAGGTTCAGCGGCAGAGGGGAGAAAACATTCCCCTCTAAAATCCCATTCCTCAGGTGGAAAAGGGGTTTTCTGACCCAAACACTGCCACGAGAAAGGTTTCATGTAGATAATGTAGTTTTGTTACTCCTTAAGCTTGGAAAAAAAAAAAAATAAAAAAACTATGGAGAACTCTCCGGGCTGAATAATTTTGAAGCCTCCAGTAGCTTGAAATATCTCCAAACCTATTAAACCCTGAAACCAAAATAAACATTTTGTCCTCCCTTCAGGGCAGCAGAAAGAATGCCTTAAGTCAACCCGGCCACTTGCCTGCCAATCCCAAATTGCCCTCAAGAACATGTTCTCCAGGGCTTTGTCAAATCAGCTCGAGCATTCCTCAGGCAACAGGGGGTTCCACCACGTTCCTGGAAAGTCTGGTCCACAATCTGTTCCCGGATCCTTCTTTAAAAAGCCCCGGGAAGTGCCCGTTACCTGCAAGCACCGGAGCTGGGGAGGGATCAAATTGTCCATTCCGTGGTAAATCCCAAGCTTTCATGAATATCTTTCCAGTCTGGATCCAAAGGAAAGCCAAACAGTTTCAAAATTTCCTACAAAACAGAGAAAAGGATCCTTGCAGTTGATTAAAACATTCATGGCAATAAAGGTAATTTTTTGGGACGGGATTTGAGGTTTATCGTTTCTGTATTTTGAATAGGAAATATTTATTCTGTATTTATGGTACCTGTAACCAAGATGCTGCAGCATAAAAGGAAAAAAAAATAGGAATAGAGACACTTTCTGAATCTGAAAACAAAAGCTTTTTTTGTTAATGGAAGTTCATCAGAATTACCATTTGCAAACCATATCGGTTTTATCAAATTGCCTTTTTCCAACAGGAAAACATTCCTTCAGAAAACTGCCCGTTGGCTTTGCAATACGAAGGTCAGAAAGAGAGGGGGTTGTTCCTGCTCTCCAAGAATTTAAACTGCCCAACTATTTCTTTCCCAGAAAGATGCACTTCAAAGGAAATTATTATATTTAAATTGAAGGAATTGAAATACTTTAATCAATGCGTTCAGCAGCAGTACAGGACTTCAAAGAGTGGTTATGTAGAGTCAACTCTTTATTTTCTCAGGATTTTAGTTCTTGGACTCTTTGTTTTCTAAACATATTTATTCAGTTAAGAACCTAAATATTCCTTAAGTTAAATTAAATAGTCAATATACAATTTGAGCTACTCCAGAACTTAAATTTTAAGTCTGGGTTTGATGTGGATTCTTAAATCATAGAATGGTTTGAGGCTGGAAGGGACTTTTTCAAGATCATCTGCAAGGAGCAGGGACATCTTCAACAGGTTGCTCAGAGCTCCATCCAACTGGACTCTGAATGTTTCCAGGGCTGGGGCATCCACAGCTTCTCTGAGAAACCTGTGCCAGTGTTTTACCTCCCTTTTTATATAAAATTTCTTTCTTAGATCGACTCTAAATACCAACAACTGACATAAACACAGGCCCCCTCTGCCAAAACCCAATTCAGGCGTCACCTTCCCATTCCCTCCCATCTTAAAAGTTTATTTTTATTATCCCTTCACCACTCAAACCCCTCGACATTGATTAATAATTATTTGCAGAGGGAAGCTGCCTGCCCTGTCAGACATTTAGTATTGATTAAGAAGGCAAGGAAAGGCTGGGTGGCTCCAGCTCTGCAAAGTGCCAAGGAAAATAAAGCTGCTATTAGTGATCCTCAGCTTCTCTGCTGAGAAAAAGGCAGCATTGTGGGCTGGGAGACTGCTCACCAAAGGCAGATCTTGGCCAAAAAGCCAATATCTTACCTAAAAAAAAAAGATCTCACATAAAAACAATAATGGCATTGGATAAAGAGGTGGGATACTCACAAGGGGAACCAGCAGAGGGAATTAAAAACGAGCAAAAGAAGAAAAAGGAGAGGGAAAAAAAGGAAGGTGTTAAGACTTTCCAGCATTCTGAGAGAACAAGGTTTTATCCTCAGCCGGGGGAAAAACAGATTTACTAAACACAGTGACCTCACTTGTTTGCACAGCATCCAGTAACATGTATTTTATTACCTATGGTACCTCCATGAGAGCTTGCAAAGCCTTTCCAGCAGCCCTGGGAAGGATTTCCAGCGCATGGAAAAGACATAAAGCAGCTGGAGGAAGGAATGGCCCAGCTGGGCGAAGTGAAAAAAGGGAGGCTGCAAACACACCGGTGGGGTGGGAAGAAAACTGAGAGGGAAATTCTTGCCTGTGAGGGCGGTGAGGTGGAGAAGAGGCGGCTGCCCCTGAATCCCTGCAAGTGTCCAAGGCCAGGTTGGATGGGGCTTGGAGCAACCTGGGATAGTGGGAGGTGTCCCTGCCCACAGCAGGGGGTTGGAATGAGTTGGAAGGTCTTTTCCAAGCCAAACCATTCCATGATTCCATGAACGCCCTGGGAGCAAACATTTCTCTGCTCTGTCCAGTGGCAGCTCCTCGGTGAGGGTGGTTTGAGCTGGTGGTGGGGAGGTTCCTTCTCGTCCCATCACTTGTCACCCGGGAGGGTCTTGTCCGAGGTAAACAATGAGTGTTGCATCAGCTGCTCCTCCCAGCCAACAGTCAGCCATGGAATCCCAGAATCCCGGGATGGTTTGGGTTGGAAGGGATCTCAAATGTCACCAGAGTTGCAGCCAGACACGGAGCAGGAGTTCGCTCATCGCGGACTAAATGTTTTGCAATTTCCCCTCCTTTGATTTTTTGGGGGGAAGAAATTTCTCAGCGGGACACGAATGTCCCAGGCTGGGAGGAGGGAGGGAAACAACCAAATGAGCAAACAAAAATTCCTCTTTTCGGTTGTCCACCAGGGGTTGTGCATTCCCGGGGTGCTCTCAGCCGGCCCTTTCCAAGGAGTTCTCTCCCGGCTCCACCTGGTGGCAAAAAGGACATTTGGGTCATTGCTGTGGTCACTGGGATGGGCTCCAAGGGGACAGGGATTGAGGTGCTGCTGCTGCTACTTTGCACCAGCGTCCCCCATTCTGGGTGGCTTTGGCTGGACTCCTCTCATGAGGTGGGAACAGCCCTTTACTTCCCTGGTAAGGAAATTCAGCCCCCTGAGTGAGTGAGGTGAGGAAATCCCAGCTCAGGAAGAAAGCAAAGGCAGCCATGGACTGGCAGCCAGGCGTAGCTGGCAGCTCTTTCCAGAATTTTCATTGGAGCTGAATCCCTCTTGACCATCAAAGATCCCAAAAGACCACCAAGCCCCTTCTCTGAGTGCAGTCAGAGCAGTGGGATCTTTAGACTGCACTTGGGAGGTCCAAGGCTGGGCCCAGTTGCCCAGACACGGACATCTCATGTCCTTTGGGAGGAGCTGAAGTGTCTCCCCTGCCCTGCTTTGCTCCTCAGATGAAGGAGGGGAGATTGAACCACCATGTCATGCTGGTGGAGGGACCTTCAGTCCATCAGTACCTTTGACACAACCACAGTGATAAGGAGTTGTGAAAAGATAAGACACAGATAGAAACTTCCTGAGATAGCACTGGAGAAGTGCAGGACCCTGCAAAGCATTGGATGAGTCAGACAAGAAATCCTGACTAAAATATCTCCAGGATTGGTTCAGCTCCTGGGCCAAAACACAGCTCAGGCCAGACCTTAACACGGATTTCCGCAGATCCAACAATCAGAACAGCAACAGAAACATCATTGGCTGGTTTGTGCTGGTACCTACGGAGAGAAGGAAAGGAAAAAGAGAAGAAAAAAGAGAAAGGGGGAAGGAGAGAGAGAGAAGAGAGAAAGAAGAGAGAGAGAAGAGAGAGAGAGGAGAGAGAAGAGAGAGAGAAGAGAGAAAGAAGAGAGAAAGAAGAGAGAAAGAAGAGAGAAAGAAGAGAGGAAGAAGGTGCTGCAGCTCATCCCAGGTGCCAAATGATTTCAGGGGAATGAGAGGGAAAACTGAGGTGGTTTGGGTTGATTCTGGAAACAGGAAAGAAATGGAATCAGGAAGCCTCAGTATAACAGTGATGATCTTCTCTGAGGGCCCTTTTATCTGCAGGTGACCAAAAATTCCCATAAATATTTGCAGTGGAGAACTTGGCTTTCAGCTCTGATATTCATTAAAATATTGCTCATTTTGGCAAATTTCCTCCCTGCCATCCTTTCCTTCGGATTTCCACGCACTGAAAATATTATTTTTATTTATTTTTTTTTAATGAGGGTCCCAGCTGAAATGTGTCCTGTCACTGCTCTGACACAGCCCCCTCACAACCCCCAGGGAGGGGGCATGTGGTGCTTTAGGACAGTCTGGTGTGACCAGGAGGCCAATCCCACAGGGAAAAGTGGGAATAGAAAGAACTGAATTTTGATTTTCACGAGGCAATCACGGCTCGTGAAATTCAGGCGGAATTCTGAATTCAGAAATTCTTACATTTTCTGACTTTTTTTTTCCTCACATTACCAACAAAAAAAATCGCTTTTTGCACAGATTAAAAAAAAAAAAAAAAAAAAAAAAAAACCAACCCAAAATAT
>NW_016690353.1:1024399-1026099 GCF_001604755.1 Lepidothrix coronata | reverse complement strand
TCAGCAGCCCAGAGCTTGGAGCTGGGCTGCCTAAAGGATCCAAAAAAAAGCTAGGATGGCTTTTTCCCTGGTTTTTCCAAATGTCAGCTGGTAGAAAAAGAGGGAAAATTCAAAGTTAATGGCCAATGCAATCCAGGAATAAAACCCAGTTGTAAATAAACCCCCTCCTTGCTATGTCCTGGTAGAGCTTCTGAGCTGGGTACACACCCCAGGGACTCCTCACAGGGAACTAAGGAAGGCAAACAGGCACAAAGGAGGTCATTCCCACCTGAGGAAAGGAAACCTGGGGTTTTGTTGGATTTTCCTTGCCTAGGGAGACAACAAACAGAAGAACAAGAGAGAGGAAGCTTGTGGAAAACACGACAGCAGAGCAGCCTCGATGCCTGGGAGCTTTCACCAAGACACCAAATCAGGCAGAGGACACCCATTGGTGCCTCAAATGTCTTTTTTATGCCTTTTTTTTTTTTTAAGCTGTGTCAAATACTCCAAGTGCTACCTTATTAGAAGTAATTAACCCCGTTTTTTCATCTTTAATTCTTCCAAAAAGCAGTGGGATTGCAGCCATACAGAGTCTTCTGCCTGAGCCATCGAGCAGGGTTAACTGGTAGGATTTCCCAGCAGATTTTGGGGGATTCCTTAGGGCTGAAGGTCCATCCAGTGCCAAACCACATTCGTTTTCACTTCATTCCCTCAGCCCTCCCCCAGTTTTTCTGGGATATCACTCACAGAGAGCCTTTAAGGAGCAGAATCATTAAATCCCAGAACGGTTTGGGTTGGGAGGGACCTTAAAGACGACCTTGTTCCAAACACCTTCCACCAGCCCAGGTTGCTCCAAGCCCTGTCCAACCTGGCCTAATCCCTCAAGGAATTCCTCCCTGCAAGTGAGAGGGAGAAATGAGTGATAATTTATGATGAGTGCCCTTGTAATTAGCACTTTGAAAATGAACACTGCCCGGGGAAGCTGAGAAGGCCAGAGATGAAAGAGCAGCCAGGACAGAAATGCCATTCTGGGTAGTTCATCATGGAAGGAGAGGTGGAAAACGGGCTGGAAAACAGGCTGTGGACTTGAATTCTAATATTTATAATTGCCATCCTAAAATTAGTTGGGATCTGAGCCCATCAGGGTCTGCCTGTTGACTCCTGAAGGTTTCCTATCAGTCCCTGGGTTTGGAATTCTTGCAGTGAACGCTGCCAGCCTTTAAATTTACAGGATATGTGAGTGGAAATCAGAGAATCATTAAGACTACAAAAGACTTGTAGGATCATCAAGTCCAACCATTAACCCAGCACCACTAAACCATCTCCCAGGTGCCACATCCACACTTTTTTTTTTGGACAATTCCAGGGAAAGCACACGCAAGGAAGAAATACCTGAGTGCCAGCACAGACACATACTGACAACCCAAGGTAGGAACAGTCAAGGGATAAAGGCAGCACCTACCTCTGATTATCACTGATTATCTCCCCATTAACCACAGGGGGAGGTTATGCCACCTGCATTCCTCATATAGGTACCCCAGTTAAGTAATTAAATATAATTCCTTATATAGGTACCCCAGTTAAGTAATTAAATATAATTCCTTATATGGGTACCTCAGTTAAATAATTGAATATAATTCCTTATATGGGTACCTCAGTTAAGTAATTAAATATAATTCCTTATATGGGTACCTAAGTTAAATAATTGAATATAATTCCTT
>NW_016690353.1:1015875-1023923 GCF_001604755.1 Lepidothrix coronata | reverse complement strand
TTAAGTAATTAAATATAATTCCTTATATGGGTACCTCAGTTAAATAATTGAATATAATTCCTTATATAGGTACCTCAGTTAAGTAATTAAATATAATTCCTTATAGAGGTACCCCAGTTAAGTAATTAAAGGAATTACAGCAGTTCAGTCCTTGAGCATGTGGAATGAAGCAGTGGGAGGATTTTAGGGACCTACAAACACTGATAAGCCCCCAAATTAATTACCCCTACTTTGGCTCTCACTTGACATGAGGATTTTTTCAAGGTCTGGCCACGTTTTAGCCAAAAAGTGATGAGTTTTTTAAGGTCTAATTATATTTATTCACCATTAAAGAAACCACTTCAGGGGTAAATGTGCTGGACTCAGGCCTTGCTTTAATCCTGGCCAGCCAGGAAGGTCAACCTTCCTGAAATGTGGTTTCTCCACCAGCAGAATCAAAAGGACCAACCAACAAAAACTTCAGTTTTTGGCTCGCGAGGATTATTTGTGGAGCACTTGAGTTTCTGCCTCCATTTTAGCACACTTTAAAAAAAAGAGTGGCAAGGAACATTCCTGGGCGCTGGAACGTGGTCAAATATATTGTCAGGATATTAGAAAATCCCTGGTGTGCTTTGGGCTCAGGTGGAAGCACAGCTCCTGAGCAATGTTAACACGGGCCAAGGGCCATTCCCAGGGGACATTTTGCACAGAGTCACCTTGTTCTGGAAGGCCAAGGGTGTTTAACAGGGTGGGTGTGGGCTGGTTTGTGCCAGGAGGCATCAGCATGAGAGCTCTGTTTAATTAACTGTGGCCAGAAGGTCAAATCCACTCCTTACACCCACAGTGGGACTCTTGGAAGCAGGAGAAGTAGGAGCAGGGATGACCTGGGAGAGGGATGTAGAGAGTGAAATGGCTCCTCCTCTTTTCCAAGCAGCTGGGAGTGACTCCTATCCCTAACTCTGTATCCCAGGGCTTGGTGCTGGGCTGCCTAAAGGATCCAAAAAAAAAAAGCTAGGGTGGCTTTTTCTCTGTTTTTTCCAAATGTCAGCTGGTAGAAAAAGAGGGAAAATTCAAAGTTAATGGCCAATGCAATCCAGGAATAAAATCCAGTTATAAATAAACCCCCTCCTCACTATATCCTCGTAGAACTTCTGAGCTGGGTACACACCCCAGGGACTCCTCACAAGAAATAAAGGAAGGCAAAAAGGCACAAAGGAGGGGAATGCTCCATTTGGATTTGACAGCAGTTAAACCCTTTATCAGCCTGGCTACAGCCCCCCCAGTGCTGGAGCCAACAGCACACGAGGGACTCCAACATTCAGTGTCATCTCCAGCCAGTTTTGATTCCCACTGCAGGGCTGGTGGTTGGCAGAAGTGGAGGAGAAAGCTTCTGGTGTGAGCCTGGAGAGCCAGCTGGAAGCAAATCCACTGGGAAACACCAAAATTGTGCTGCTATCCCACCTACACCCCACGGCAGAGGGGCGGGAGGTGAATTCTGAAATGTCCCTTTCCTGGTCACCCACACCTCAGATAATGCTGAGGGCACTTACTGGTCCCAGGAGCAGTTCTCAGAGCGAGGAAGGTTTGAGTCTGGGCAAGCCTCATCTCCATTTTAGCCCTCCTTCACCTGTCTGGCCCTGTGTCTGTAATTCTATTTAGACTAAAAAAGGAGTAGGAATTAAATAACTCAGTTAGAACCTCTACAAGGAGATTTCAAAAGCACCAAGACATCTTGTGTTAGTGATGATGATGAATCAATACTAGTTGTCCAAGGCCAGGCTGGACAGAGCTCTGAGCAACCTGGTCCTGTGGAAGGTGGAATGAGATGACCTTTAAGGTCCCTTCCAACCCAAACCATTCCATAATTCTGGGACCTGACTCCTCCATCTCATCTTTTGCTGATTAATATTATTTTTGTCTCATTAACAGTCAGATTCTCTTTTTCCATTAATATTTAAGAGGAAGTTCTGTATAAAATTTCTCCATGCATTATTTTCTCTCTCTTCCTCCTCATTCTCATTCATTCGTTTCCTGGACGGATTCCATGACAATTCCACACCAAATACATCCCTCAGTGTATCTGGAAGCCCGTAAGAGGTTCAGGCAAGTCATTATTTATTCCTAAACTAAAGGCACCTCTATTTTTTATTGGATTTTACTTAGGGCTCATCACACCCACAGCTGCAGGATGACACCACGCAGCAGCGACACCGAGGGAAGCAACGGGAGAGAAGGGGGAGAGAAACCCGTTTTATTTTTCTGGAGGTGAAATCTCTCGTTCGACACTGTTTCTAATCCCAAATTCTTACAATGCATTCCCGTTTCACCCACTTCCTCTGCGGGAACAGCTGTCAAAACGCTGCTCCATCCCCGGCTACTGCGGCTTTACGACTCCCATTAGCAGCTCCTTAAGGGGCCGGCCGGGCTGGCTGGGAGGTTTCGAGCCTGAGATTTCTCATTCCCCGATTACAGGAAGTGTAATGAGAGGTCAGCTGGGAGGCTGGAGGAGTCAGGGAGTAGCACTGAAGGGTTTGGTGGGAATAAACCAGAGGTAGATCCACCTCCCATCCCATCGTCTCCAATCTGCTCTTCTTGCTTAAAAGGTGAGCAACCTGCTCTAGTGGAAGGTGCCCCTGCCCACGGCCAGGGGGGTTGGAATGGGATGATCTTTAAGGTCCCTTCCAACCCAAACC
Source organism: Lepidothrix coronata (assembly GCF_001604755.1). NCBI lineage: Eukaryota > Metazoa > Chordata > Aves > Passeriformes > Pipridae > Lepidothrix > Lepidothrix coronata. The sequence goes on along the minus strand of NW_016690353.1, from coordinate 1,021,251 downwards.
ATTCCACGAGTCTGTGAAAACCAAACATCGGCCAGAGCATTTGCCTGGTTCATTTTTCCTCGTCAGAAGAAGGGACAAAGCAGAGCAAAAGCAGGAAGTGCTTTTATTGTGCAGCTTTTCACCGATTTAGCAACATCTCCTTGGGTGAATAAGAAGCTGTGAGGAGCAAAAGAGTGTGATACCATCCCAGCATCAGCATGATCCTGGGTAGAGATCCAGCATCAGCATGATCCTGGATAGAGATCCAGCATCAGCATGATCCTGGATGGAGATCCATCACCTCGGTTTGAGGATGGACAGCGTTGATTCTGTGGAAAGGAACCATCCCCTCAAAGGTTGGTTAAAAGCCTGGATGTGATTGCTGCACCACAGCAGGATATGACAGTGGAAGGTAAATAAATGCAAGGATTTTGAATGCATGGGAAGGAGAGAGTTGGACTTGGGGAAACACTTTGGAGACACAAGCCAGTTTTCAAAGGAATAGAATCACAGAACGGTTTGGGTTGGAAGGGACCTTAAAGATCATCCCATTCCAACCCCCCTGCCGTGGACAGGGACACCTTCCACTAGAAGGTCCCCCAGCACACCACCAAGAGCACAGCAACCCTTGTTTAATGGTCTAACCTGGGTTGTGGAGCAGTTTATCAGGGGTGCACTGAAAGGACAGCTGGGGCTAAAGCTCTTTCCAAGCTCAGTGTTTCCATCCCATGCCCAGGTCAGCCTGACACACAAACTGGGTTGTCTCTCTGCTTGTTTGAATCACTTGGACCACACTCAGTTGCCTCTACAGGGTGTCAAACAGTTGGTAAGAAGTCCCTGGTCATGTGTGTGAGAGGCATGAAGTGACTGCAGGGTGGGCAGCTGCCTCCTGCCAGCTGAGCTGGCACTGTTGGTGATGTGACGTTCCTTACCCCACCCCATGAAGGTTCTTTATGTTAATGTGATTATTTGACCCCCAAGGGAGACGAGAAGGATGCCTGGAGATGGATCTTGAGCAGCTGGACCTCAGGTGGCTGCTGGGTGATTCCTGAACTTTCTCCTCACGCACGTGGAAAACCAGCACCTGGGAACTGTCAGGGCAGGGTTAGGTTGGATACCAGGGAAAAGACTCTTCCCCCAGAGGGTGGTTGGGCACTGAACAGGCTCCCCAGGGCAGTGGGCACAGCACCAAGGCTGCCAGGCTCTGGTTATTTAAAGCTCAGCTGCCACGACTTTTAGGTCCTGAACAGCTCTAGGGGCCCACTGTGAAGAATAAAAAGACTTTGAGCAAGAAAGACCATGTGCAGCCTGGGATAATGACAATTTTTTTAATTGTTGTCATTGATCCAGACTAAATTTGGCCACATCCAACCTGTTCCAAGCTTTGGTCAGTTATTTGATCAGAGTCCCTTTGCAGTCACATCGTGACAGTGCCACTCTGCCAAGGTATCATGACTCCTCCAGAGAAGTATGATGATTATGCAATTCCATGGAAAGCTGGTGGAGCCCCTCAGCCTCCTGAGCTCGTTTAACTTTGCACTGCTGGCCCAAATCAGAGCACTCTCCAACAATCCCAAATCAGATCCTACTTTCTGAGCTGTTTCACAGGGAGAGGAGAAGGTCGGGGGAGAGGAAAAAGCAGGAATCTGGGGCTTTCAGCCTTTCTGTGGACAAGTCACTCTTTCCTCATGTAAAATGGGTGTAGAGACAGTTCTCCAGCTCATGGCACTGCTACAACACTCTTGCCACCCTACAAGGCTTTATGGTCTTTGGAGAATTAAATCAGGCTTCAAGGACAAGTTCAAGGTCAGGAATAAGGCTGAAGGAGGCACAGGGTCTCCCACAACCACTGCACACAGACCTTCTCCAACAGACGTGAAGAAAGAGGAGCACGCTTCAAGTATAATTTAAAATACATTTATTGTTTCATTTGTTCTGGCTTTTTTTTTCTTTTATGTTATACAAAGATGTTAAATAACTTAAATACATTCTCCACAGTCACTCAGAATCAGATTTATACCTACAAGCTGTACATATGAGGTAGAGAAAAATAACTTAGGCTCCCATAAGACATTGGAAAAAAAAAACAAAACAAAACAAAACAAAGAAAAACGAGAAAAACACTAATCCTTCATGTTAGTATTCCCACCTCCCTTTAAAAGGAAATGCCATCCCAGGTGTGCAAAACAAATCCTAGACTTTACATTCGTGTCTCAAGGGACATCTTTGGAGACTGGGGTGGAACAAGGGAAATTCCTGTGCTACTTTTGGTGTTGCTGCTTTCAAATGGGTCCAAGGGGAGCTGGAGGGATTATCCACAGATTTTGATTAATCCTGAATTCACCCCTGCCTCTATTAACCTGGGTGTCCGTGTCTTTATCCCCTTCTATTGTCAGCAGGGAGAAACCCGCAGCTCCACACAGGTCAAAAGACCTTCTGGAGGGACCTCCAGTGATGGCAAAGCGAGAACTCCTTATTTAAGGAGAGAAGATTCCGGGTCCATCGCAAACGCAACGGCAGCATCTTTCCCAACATTCCTGAGCAACCCTGTGATGAAGGAAGCACCTGACAAGGGAGGAACCTCCTGTCCTTTTGGGTCACCTTTGCTAATGCTGCTAATTTTTCCCACTTCTGGAAACATCCAGCAACAGCTGAGAAAAACCACCGAATTCAGATATTTCCCCCGACAGCCGAAATTTTCTGTCTCTGAACCTACACCTGAAGAAATGTAGTTACAGGAAGCCCATCCCGATGCCAAACTGTGCTGCCAACGTCCATCTGCTTTTCCTCCCCGCCCACAAAGAAATATCCTGTTCAGAAATATTTAAAAATATTCCGTTTCCTGGAACTTGTAAATAATTTGGTCAAATCTGACGTTACTCAGCAAAAAGGAGAAATAAAAGCTATTCAGTGATAATACCCACGGCCCTAAGCTTGGCTGCTTTAGTAATGAACAGATTTCAGGGGGTTGACCAGAGTCAACCAGGAACTGGATGATGATCTTTAAGATCCCTTCCAAGCCAAAGCATTCCATGATTTCCATGGATTTCTGCGGTGCCACACTGAGCCTCCTTCGAGTTACACAAACAGCATGGTCCAGAAAGGCCCTGCATCTCCTGCAGGAAAACACTGCTCTCCAGAAGTCATCACCTAGTTAGTACCCTGGAAAGTGAAAGCCGGGATGAGCTGGGCATGGAAGCCAAGCCCAAGCCAGCAGATGTGCCCCCGGAGCTGGATAAACCGGGAACGAGGAGCTTTACTGCACCTGTTCCGTCGGGAACAGAACAGACCCAATTTTCCTGCAGCATCAACTGAGGAATTTTTCACAGGCACCATAATCCACCAGAAAATCACCTTAAGCAGCATCTACTCCATGAAAGCAGCCTTGAGAAATCTGTCCCTCCATCCGGGGTCTCATCCAAGCCCACCACGGCCAAGCCGTGTTTGCTAAACGAGGGCAGCTGAGAAATGATTAACGAAGGAATTCCAGACCTGGGAATGAGCTGGTTGCCGGCAGAAAAAAACCCTCAGACGTTGTTTTGCCCCTGCTCAGGTCTCCAAAGCAGCAATCCCAAAAGTTCCTTTGAAAACAAGAGGGTCCATAACTCACTCCCTGCTTCCAAAGGCTTCCCGGGATCATTCCCAGCTCCCCAATTTTACACCGTCCCATTTGAACAGGTTAAAACTGCTTGTGTTGGATCAAGCCTGGAATTTGGTCCTCTTCATCTAACTCATTTATTATTTCTTTTCCCCCCAAATCTTCCTTTTTCAAGGATCATTTTTCTCAGGCCAACTGAGATCAGTGGCAAACACCTGGTTATCGTAAATAGGGTTTGGCTTTTCTTCATCCAGACCCACCTCAAAACCAGGATGCTCAACTGAAAAAAGGGGGAAACCTGAAAATTTGGGGTAGATTGTTTTTATATTTGAATTACAAACGACTCATTTTCAGTGTTGATAATAGTAATAATATTAATAATAATAAAAAAAAGAGCCCCTTTGACTAAACACTGCCTGTTTCACCAGGGTTTTGGTAACTGGAAGACAACGAGAATGTAATGTTTAGGACTTGTTTTGCATGTCTCCACATAGATGAGTCAGTCACACAGAACAGAAGCTTGTTAAAAAAAAAAACAGATGACGGGTGCAACAATTATTTCCGTGGGTTTTTATTTCTTTTAATAGAAAATTCTAATATAAAACAACAAACGTTTTCAGTTTGCCTTGTTTACAAAAATATTATATATTTCTTTTTTTTTTTATATTTCTGACATAACTAAACGCACTATTCAATAAAAATATTCTTCCGTCAGCTAAATTCTCTTTTAAAAAAAAAATTAATAAAAAAGTTATATAAATAATGGTTGCACCCCCCCACCCCCAAAAACTGATCTCACAAGTCTTGCTGGATCAGCTGAGGAGAACCAACACTTTTTTGGGGGGGACAGGGGGTGGAAGGGGGTCAGAGATATCCCCTCCACCCACCTGCTCCTTCTCCAGTTACATCTGAGCAAAAACCTGTTTCTCTGGGGGGGGCAAGAAAAAGGGGGAAAAGTTGCTTTGCACTTTTTTTTCTTTTTTTTTTTTTTTTAATATATCTATGAAATAACACCAGGGACCCAGATCCACTCGCGTAGAAGTAATACAAAAAAAAAAAAAAAAAAAAAAAAAAAGGAGCAATTCCACTGAATTGCACTGGTGGGGGTGAGGGGGGTGGGGTGGAATCACCTCTCTGGAAAAATCCAGTTGAATCCAGCTGGAATAAAAAGAAGGTTTTCCAGGATGCTCCCCAATGTTTGACGAGGATTCCGTGTCTCTTTTACAGGAGCAGCACAAGCAGGAGCTGCTCCTCCAGGAGTTCCTTCAACTCCCCCCACACCTCACTGACCCCCAGCAAACCCGCCGAGCACTCGGGAGGCTTCCGAGGTGCTTTTACATCTTCTCTTGTCTCATCCCTACGGGATTTTTCCAAAACAAGGCTTTTCTCCCCAACCCCCTCCAATCCATTCTTTCCTCGAGGATAAGGCAAACATTGGAAAACGCCGGAATTAAACACCCCCCTGCCCTAAACACACCCAACGTGGTGCAGGGTTGGGGCTGGGGGGGGGGGAGAGAAGAAAAAATAACCCACATAATGTTTTTTTACCACCCTAGGTCAAAAGGCCAAGAAGACAAAGTTCTCCTGATTTCAGAGCTGTTAGTATATTTTATACACTGCCTATACATTTAACACATGTGCCTCGCTACTGTTTTAGTCATTTATAATTATTTTTTTCTTTTTTTTTTTTTAAACCACAGGAGAATAAACCTCGCTATTTACAATATACAACAGGCAATATAACAACATTAACATAAATACAATTTTGTTGGGTTTGTTTTTGTTTTTGTTTTTTTTTT
>NW_016690353.1:996753-1015205 GCF_001604755.1 Lepidothrix coronata | reverse complement strand
TTCTGAAGGGCTTTACAATAAATAAATGTTCAATATTTATATATATATATATATATATATATTTATGTGTCGGCATGTGTGTATATATAAATATATATATACATATACACATGTGCACGCTGAATTAGAAGTTTCTAGTCCGTTTATTTTTTAAACCATTAGATAAAACTGCTCGTGGGTGACTTTCAAAGCACTGCATCCCTCTCCCCTCCCAAAAACTGGGAGACCTTCCTGCGAGGTGGAAGGCGGGAATTCCACCGTGCGTGGATCCCTCCTCCTCCTCCTCCAGCGTTACCCAAAACCTCCAGAATTGTACAGCAAATAAGAAAACGGCCAAAAAGAGCCAGTTCACTTCACTTTGCACGGTGCCATGAACGCCCCGTCCCTCCCCGTGCCCCCAAATCAAGATTATTTGATGCCAACGAGCCAGGCTGGAACTGCAGGTTATTTGTTACCAAGAAAAAGCAAAACAGATCTTTTCTCCTCCCAGTAGATGCACAGGAACAGCTTCAATTAGTGGCTACTGTTTGTGTGTGTGGGGGGGGGAAATAACGAAACTAAACAAAAAAATAAGGAGAAAAAGGCTTTGAAAAATAATGGTCCATCTTGGAAAATTGCTCTCATTTTCCTTGCTGATTTCCACTAATGGTGGAAAAATTCCTCTTTTGAGAAAAAGATTGAATGGCTTATACAAAATCGATGGAAATTGCCGCTGGACAACGAAAAATTGCCACCAAAAATCAAATTGAACGCCCTCCACACTCCATTGTTTCCTTAGGAAGCTTCGTTGAGGCATCCACTGGGCTGCTTCCAATCCGTTTTTTATAACGAGTGAAGAATATTGTTGCATCAAGTCCTGGATTGTGAGTCTCCTCTTCCAAGGAAAAAACAAGAAAAGCTGAAGGTTGTCATCTGTTTCACAGCACTGGGATTGATCTACCACTGCAGTCAAATTCCGGCCTTCTCTGGCCACTTTACTGTGTGTCTGTTGGTTATTCCAAATCCAAGAGTTTGCCTTTTTGAAAGTACAGTTCTCGAGCTAGTGGTTAAAAAAAAACTAAAAAAAACCAACCAAACAAAAAAAAATAATCTTAAGGTCGTAGGGTTTCCATACAGCTTGTGTCATGTACCACTGCCATGGTTGGGAGAAAATGGAATGATGACCTAGGAAAGGAAAAGTCAACTCCTCCAGAGGTCTGATCCAGGCCCAAACTGCTGCTGTACAAGGCAGGCCAGCCCTGGGTTCCAAGAGGCACTTGGATTTCTCTTGTCCTCCTCAAAAAACACGCGTCCAAAATTCAGCCGGCATAAGACTAAATATAAAGTTCCAGATCCAGATTCCTGAGGCGGAATTACCACAGGGCGAATATTCCATCAGCAAGAGGTGGGAAGAGGAGACGGAAGAAAAAAATCAATCATGCACAAAAATGAGACCAAAGTATCTAGTGGTTCTTAAAAAAAAAATATATATATATAATAATTAGATTTAAGACAGAGATAGTGCTAAAGAACCTGCATTTGGAGGAATTGTTTTAAATAAAGAATATGTGGTTGGACTGGAGGGGACAGGCACGGTTGGTTTTCTACTTGTCTTCCCAACCTCTTTCTTGGATACGTTTCTTGTCTGCAGCGTGGTGGACCCACAAGTTTTTGGGGCTGTACTTGGTGACGACACACGTGGAGCTGTCACTAAAGAGCTGACCCTCCCAGTGGGTCTCTTTGTCAGAGCCTTGTTTGCTCCCTGTGCAGAAATTCCACTGGAAGAACCACCAGGAACCATCATTGCCCAACACCCCTCTCTCCAGTTTCAGGAGAGACGAACGATCTCTTTTCGTGCCGGAAAGATCTTTCTTTTTGTACCTGCTCAGCTCTGCAAGCAGCCAGAGAAGCTCCAGGAATAAAGTAGTACGGATAATTTATGCCAAAGAGAATCTGTCAGCCCGGGCGTTCATGGAGGATTGGTGAAAACCACCAAGATGTTCCAAGGAAAAACGATCCGTCAAAACTGCGTGGACGACTAAGGTGAAGGTCCACTGGTGTCTAACCCCAGTGGGACAGGCACTTATTTCCACATGGTTGGACCTCATCGGAATTCAGTCTACAGGAAAACAACACCAAAAAAAAAAAAACAAAAACCAACGAAAAAAAAAACAAAACCAAAAAAGAAAATAAACCAAAACAAAACAGCAACACAGCTGGGTCACCTGTACCCTACAAAGTGCTCATGTCTCAACACAGCGTTCAGATCCCAGAGGGTCCGTCAAACCCTGTTTGTCTCCGTGCGCGGTTCTCCCGCCGCCGAGGGCTCCCCGCCGGGCAGCGGGAGGGTGACGACGGCCGGGCCCCCCCCGTCAGTCCTTGCAGGTGTAAACCTCCTCTCTCTGGGTGCACTGCTTGCACTCCACGTAGCAGCACCACCTCACCTGGCACTGGCACGGCCGCGTCACCACCCGGCTCTGCGTGTTGTGCCCCCGCCCGCAGCAGATGCTGTCGCAGTTCTTGTCCTTGTAACACTTCCTCCCCGAGGTGCCCGGCGAGTACCGGCTCATCATGCAGAAACTCGGGGAGTCGTCGATGTACACGAGGTCTGTAGTCCTTGGGATTTGATCGCTGTGCCCGGGGATGGACTTCTTGGGCGGGGAGATGTCCCCTTCCCCCGTGGCCTCGTTGGTGGTGCTGCCCACCTTGAGGGACGTCTCGTACTTCTGCTTCAGCTGCTTCCCGATCTCGTGGAACGGGGAGAGCTGCCTCCAGCACGTGCGGACGGTGCAGGACCCGGACACGCCGTGGCATTTGCAGGTTGTCTCCACCCCGGCCTTGATGACCTGCAGACAACACATGGGCCCCAAGAGACAATCAGTTATTGGGGAAGGAATCAAAACACCAACCACATTGCTAGAAGACATTTCAGGAACACACCAAGCCGATGACAATTCAATATCTATCTGCTGGAAGAGGAGAGAAAAGTCATCCTCAGAAATCAAGACACCAAACAAAAAAAACCATTTGCTAGAAGAACATTTCAGGAACACACCAAGTTGATGACAATTTGAAATCTATCTGCTGGAAGAGGAGAAGAAAATCATCATCCTCCAGGAAATACTTGTTCTAGAAGGGTCCTCGATTTCTAGAATATGACATTCACCTGCCAGAACTTTGCTTAATTGGCTAATTGACGGTACTAGAAAGGTGCACAAAGGTTGCCCAGTGCTGCCACTCATCACGTGGGCAGAGATCTGAAACTGTGATGCAACTGAGAGATTAATATATATTTTAACACTTATTTATCTATGCCAATAATAACAGGTAGATAAGCTGTAGTAAAAGTGGAAGGAGTCGGTTTAGTGGGTGTCACCTGCTCCAGAACACAAGCATGGGCAGCAGGAACCTTCTCCACACCACAACAAACTGGAACCACCTTAAACTCAAGCAATTTGCAGCACAGGCTCAGTGAAAACATGGTTAAGCTGTGCTGTTCCCACCAGCAGTGACTGGGCTTAACATCCCACACAGCTCACTTCGTGACTGAGGAAAAACATTCATGTTGCTGAAATAAATATATATATATAAAAATATATAAAAATATGTAAACCCTCGAGAACAACAGCCTGAATCACCATCAACAAAAGCAGCTGCTTCCAAAACATCCAGGGAGCTTCCACCACTCCAACCTGTGTCCAGGATATTATTCCAGACTGTGGCATCATGTTCAAAAGGACTACTGAGTGCAAGGCTTAGTTTCATATCCTTTCTCAAAGAATTGGTTTTATTCATTTTAAAGTTCCAACTCTTGCAATGGGCGTTGTCATGAGGAATAAGACTCATCTCTCAAGGCCCTCAAAAAAGAGAAATAATTTGTTCAAAATATCCAAAAGTAAATGTGTATGTCTAATTTATTCCCAAGACAAAAAGAAAGGGGAGTCTCCACGGAGCAAAATGTCCAAATCTTGCTTGGGGAGAGCTTGCATGGGAATGGTTCTCTTCAGAGCACCACAAAATGTGAACAGAGAAGAAAGATCAGAGCCAGTGGAACCACAGTGTTCACACATGAGATGGAGGGAACAGAGAGACAAGGCTATTTTCAACAGGAAAAGCAGCACAGGGAGGAGAAGCAATATCGGGAAGGGAAGAGAAAACAAGGAGAGAGTCAATGGTTCTTGACCTTGGAGAGAGGCAAAGGTGGTCACAGCCCCTGGGTGCTGTAAAGGACCCCAAACCCATCAACTGACTGATGCTCAACAGAGAATCCTATCCTTTTCAAATGAATTATTCTTCAAAAAAGAGGTTTCACAGCAAAAAAGCACATCCACCTCCTTAGGAATGGCATTGGAATGTCCCAGCCCACCTTCCACAGAGAGGGATTTACACCTGGGATTTACACCTGGGATTGTTCCATGGGCTCCATGAGAGCAGACACATGATCTGGACAGTCACAGATAACCTGCCTTCTGTCCACAGATTATAAACTGATATTTATAGTTCTGATTCTCCCTTCCCCCCTAAAATAAGTTGCATTTTGACTTTAAATGGGCAAGGTACAACCACCCCCTAAAATAGCAGGTAATAAGGGTTTGTTTTACAGAGCTGGCTCCTAACAAGGTCCTGCTGGAAGTGCCCTTCCTTTGGGCATCTGTGGCATTTGACAAAGAAGAAAACAACCTCCCCCTCTGCCCATTGTGGCATCTGCCCACGTTGTGGCCTCCTGACAGCACAGGACTGGCTCCAATCCACTTCCTGACCATCCGGTTCTTAATGATTTGGCTGCAGGAATCCTGCTGAGCTCCATGTGCAAATGTGCAATAGGTCATGGACTCGGAATTGGGGCCTGGCCCAATCCTGCTATTCCAGAAACATTTTTAGAAAGACAATATGCATCGCAGAGCCCGGCCAGTGGTCACACTTCATTCCTGTGACAGCCAAGACCTTTTCAAATGCAACCCAGTAATCCACAGTAGCATTCAAACGAGTGAGGGGTTACAGAGAGGGATGTGTTGCTGCTTAGAGCGCTCAGCTGGGCCGGCCTGGTTAAGGGCTGTCACGCTCTTGTGTGCCAAAGTGTCTGGCCAAGTCCACAAGAAATCCCACAATGTCAGACAAGAGTGTACAGAACACGTTTCAACACCGAGAAGGGGGGAAAAAAATCCAGCCCTCGCCCGCACGGTCCCTCATGAAAAGTCACATTTCACTGCCTGTCCAGAAGCGAGAGCTGAGTTCATGTGAAACAAAGCTCCTCCACCTGATTTCACACCCAGATCATCAGCAGAAATTGCTGAGATCCTTGGAGAAGGGCTGCACACTGTAGCCATTCATCAGCTCAGGCTTTTCTCAACCCTTCCACCCCCTCCTCGAAGCATCTGCATCTGCTCCACCTGGGGAAGGAGACCCCTACCATTGTACAGGAGATGGGAAAGCGAGGAACCAACGGGAATTGGCTCAGCTGGCAGACAATCTCCTGGATTTAGAGCTGATTGAACAGGACAGGGTCAGGAAATTCAGGAAAGGAACCTGGAGACAAGGCTGTTCTGGTCAGGAGCCACCTCTCTCCAAAGCTCTGTGGGAGAGCTGGCATTGCTGCCAGGGCATCCACATGGGGCCGGTAGACAGGGCACAGCACGTGTTGGAAAACCAGATCCTGATGGATTGGCAGCTGATGGATGGAGTCAGGAATAAGCATGTAGGTTTAGGCACTTGAATCACAGCAGCCAGCCAGGGTTGACCTCACTGAGGCAAACATTTTAAACACCTACACTTGAGGAACACCTCTGAACTCCCATCTGACTCAGCAGAGCCAGAGCAGGGAGAGGATCCTGCAGCGAGGCAGCACCTGCTCCACTGAACAGCTCTCCAGGCTCCCACCAAGTGTCCTCACCACATCTCTGCTCCCTAACGAGAGCCTGGGGACCCAGCTCACACAGAGGCACCTCAGTTCAGCCATTTCAACCTGTGAGAATCCCACCCTCTGGGGTGAACTCAGGTGTCTAAATAACACCACTTCAAACAACGCTACTGAAAAACATCGCTCTTCACCACCAGCTGCCCCTCCGGGGGTCTCTGAAAGGGTATCCATGTGCATATTTAGGCAGATGAACCTATTCTCCTCATCTGGGCTCCAACAAAGCCCCTAATGAATCATAGCCTGGTTTTTCCTGACTCACTTCTAGCTCCTTGTTAAGCTGGGACAGCTTTGGTGTCATGCCCTGGTGGCCCAAAGCATAAAAGGTTCCCATTGTCCTCGTCCTCATGAATGCCCCGGTTCATGAAATCCAGCGCGCGGGTTTTCATACGGCCACTGGGCGAGCGTGGGCCATCCCAACCGCCCCATAAACCCGCTCCTGGAAGGACTGGGGAATGACTCAAGAATGTTACGAGGCAGCAGGAGTGAAAATCCTAGAAAAACCTCCTGCCCAGCAGCCTCCCCTGCTGCTGTCAGTCACGATGCAGCTCCCGCAGGCGACGCCTGACGGGGAACCGCTGCCCACGGGCCCCAAACCACCCACGAGCCAGAAGGAGTCTTGGCAAAGCCCTCCCGCTTCTCGTCTCGCTCCCCAGCTTCCACAGAGACCTTCCCTCCTCTTGTTGCAAGCTCCTGTCACAGGCACTTAAATCCACCTCGTTTCTTCAGGAAGCAGAGCAGGGCTGATCCAAGTCAGCAGGTTGCTTGGAGCAGCGCTGGAGAAAGCTTTCCTGGCTGGGCCCTGGGACAAATGAGGAGATGTCTAGAGCATGCTTTCAAACCTGGAGGGGCTTCCAGGACAGAATAAAACTGCTTTTATTACCCAAAAAGTCCTGGGGAGATGAGGCAGAATAAGATTTTATTATAAACTTATAATTTTGTGTTGAAGGTACCTCATAATAAGGTAGTTCCTGCTTTCTTTTCATGGCATATCGTGGCTCAGAGCCAGATTTACTTCCATCCTACACAGACCTGAATCTCTCCTGAACACAAGGCATCACCACTGAATACTCACTTCATCCACACCAAGGCAGTGGCCACCTGGAATGCCTCTGTTTTCTCACAGATGTGAGGCAGAATGAATTAAATTAAATCCAAAGCACAAAATATTTCATGCTCCCTCTGGTCCAAACTCCACAGCTACCACACAGCAGCAGAGTTGTAACTCAGAAGTAGAAGAAATAAGGAGTATCCTTTGAGTTATATGCTGTAAAGAGCTTCCACCATGACAACAAAGCCAAACAAAGACAACTAGCGGGTCAGGGATAGCATCACACACGGAAATTATGTCCTCCCTCTCTCCTCTGAACAACCACCTGGTCTGGTAGCCTCAAACAGAGTAGTCTGGGAGGGGAATGAAGCTTTTTGAGCTAATTAGCTTGACTTAGGAACACACATTCCCATTGATCTCGCTGTGAGAACACCAAACACCGAGGAAAACAAAGCCAGACAGAACCATCTTTCCTGGCGTTTGCTGCTCCGAGGAAATTAGATAGGGCTGCTGGACTGGCTGCCCAAATGGCTTTACAAGAGCCATGGGGAGAAGGGATCACAGCAGAGCATTGCTATGCAACATGTAATCCTCCCTCCCAACAATGGTTTCGCTGCGAAGCTCAGACTAAGTGCCCCCGTCATGATCAGTCTCAGACATGCTGCAACACACAATTTCTCAGTGTTTTAGCCGAGGACAGATTCCCATTCATTCCCAGCTGGGTCACGGGGCCCCGGCCGTGGTTTTCAGACAACGCTCTCGTCTGGGCAGCAGCAGTGGGAATTCCTGGGTTATGGCTCCGCTGTCGTCACGGCCGGGCTGCGGCTCCCAGGCTTCCGACCATTCGCTATGGTTTGGGGCAGAGGAGGGAGCGTTGAGCAACTCCCCCCCACACACACCCCGGAGCCAGCTCATCCAGGGAAAAGCCTGCCCCTGCTTCAGAAAGGGCTTTGGGATGCTCCTCCACGAATCAGATGCCTTCCCATCCCCTCCTCACAGATCCCTCTCCGATTTAAATAGGCTTAGTCATTCCCTCAGCCCGAGCGTTACTGTTTGTTTGGACAGCGGCCACGGTCCCCACACAACCAGGAGACCAGACTTGTCCCTTAGCACTGGCCAATGCCTTTGGCTGGATTAGAAGCTTTCCCTTCTTTTTCCTTCTATCTTGTTAAAAAAAAAAACAAAAACAACTTCTGAGCCCGTTCTCAACTTGTTTTTTTTCAGAACAATTTTCCCTTCTCCACCACCCTTCTTTCTTCAAAAATACAGGCACTCATATTTTAGGGACATATGTATTAAAATACAAACATTTAAGCACATTTAACCCTACTTAAAACTGAGAATCTTAGAAGTGTTTTTCCCCCCTTTAGTATTCCTAATGTGCTTCACATCCACATAAACAATTAACTGGAAACACTTATGGACAACAGCAAGTAATTTTTTCCAGAGTTTTGATTTCCAGCCAGTGTCAGCCTGAAAAGAGGGGAAAAATCCAGAAAGCATTCCATGGGCATTCCTACCTGTCATAACCTGCAGCAATTAATACCAGTGGTGGCCCTGAAAACCGATCTGTACATCGAGCCCAGGGCTCGTCTCAGGACGTTATCTTCTAGGTTTGGTTTGTACCTTGGTAAACATGTGATGGGATTTCTCCACTGCAAACACAACCCTAAAGAAGCTGCCTAAAGGATGCATTATGTCTCCCTTTTTTTTTTTTTTTGCTGCAGCTGTTTTCTTCTGCTCTCTTCTTCGTCCCAATAGTAGTTATTATTCCTCTTGTGGGTGGTGGAGAAAAAAAACCCATCGGTATTAACATTTAAATTTGCCTGTTATACAAACTCTGGAATTCGACTGGAATCATGTTTACTGGGAGGAACTGGATGGGACTGGATGGTCAGTGCTTGTAAACACAGTCTCTGCAACAGGAGACCAGGGTGCAAGGCTGTGCTTTTGCTACGCCTGTGTGTGACCTTTAGTGAGTCACTTAATCTTTCGGGGTCTCAATTTCCCCACCCTGTAAAACGGAGATGCAGAAATGAAGAGGGTGCTGGGCTCTGATAACCTGTTATGTGATAGCTCATGAAGTTCCTCAGACAGATGATAGCTGGGCAAACATCTCCCTGATATGGAGAGTCCGTCTCCAGCACGCTCAGCCCCTCCAGAGAGATCCCTGCCAGCACTGCCGGGGCGGGGAAAAGCCATTCCTTGCACGGAATTCCAAAATAAGCAAGTCAACAGCAAGGAAAAGTCCATGCGCCTCTCACTATCCTCTCCAGAGCATCCCATGCGGTTCAAGGTATAAGTTGTTTCGGGTATAATGTGTCTCAGGGTGGGTCTGCACCCAAATCCTACAGCAAGGCAGACAAGGATCATGGCAGGGGGTTGGAATGAGATGATCCTTAAAGTCTTTCCCAACCCAAACCACTCGACTATTCCATGATCCTTCAGAAACACAGACCAAAACATCCTGTGCAAAACCAACCAAACCTCATGAAGGGAACCAGTTTCAAAGCAAGATATTTCCTAAAGAGAGATCTTTTTTTTGGGGGGAAAGACTTTTTTGCTCTCCATTTCACTGCTCAAAGGGAGACCTTTTTTGGGGAAAAGTCTTTGTTTTGTTCCCCGTTTCTGCCCTCCCATAGTTCTGCCCTCCACACTTGTGGCTCTCACGGGTCCTGAAGGCAAAGGGTTGCGTCCCTCCTTCTGGAGGGAAAAAGGAAAAAGGGAATGAGAACAGGATAATTTTTTTCCTTGGGTAACAGCAGCCCCCTTTAATAGTGCCCCTTGGATCTGTAAGACATGCTTGACCAGACATACCTCTGGAAGAGGTCAGCACTCCTGGGATTAAGAAACTTAGCAACGCTCCAGAGAGGGAGTTGGAAAGTCATGTTTAATGATACTTTGCTGAGAAACTGGGCAAATTTAATTAAAACATCACTTACTCAAGCCCAGTGGAACTAATTGAGTGCTCTAATATTCCGACTTTTCATTAATGGGTTACAAAAGAGGGCTGCACTTGTGTGTACAAGGGGGAGGAAGCGGGGGGGAGGATATAGAGAGAAGATGAGAGGTTTAGCAAGGCTGCCTGGGCTTCTTTTAATATAACTAAGAAACTTCACTGCTGGCAATGGGGCTTTAATACAGTTGGCTTCTCACACCACTACCACCCCCTCGACACACACAACCATCTCCCCCCCAACACACACCCTCTCCACCCAGGACCCCTCGGAAAGAATGGTTGGATGAGAAAGAGTAGATTTGGCAAAGGAAGGGAAATTGCTTTTTTAATAAGTGGTCTATTCAGAGCTCCTACTTTTCAATAAAGAGGAGGCTGGAGAAGTCCTGGTCTAATTACCTCATCCTCACACCAGACAAGCTCGCCCTTTCATTAACCACTGAGCTCATATCATATAACGTGGTGAGCCACCACGGGCACAACATGTCCAGTGATTAGTTCATTGGTGGCAGCAGAATTACAGGCAGCCCATCAAGGTTGTAAAAAAAAAAAAAGCAGAAGTAAAATCATAATTAAATGAGAACTTCCACCAAGAGACACTAAAACTAGGCGGGATGAGATAATGTCACCCTTCAGAAACACACGGATTGTTTGCTGGGGTGACACCATGGAGAAACTGCTCTGTTGACCAGAAGGTTGGTTGCCAAATTACTCAGTTAAGCACAGGTCCTTTTTTTTTTTTTTCTGCTGGGTCTCAAGGGACTATTTGTATGTTTTGCCACGGTTGGGGGTGATTAGATGGGAAAAATGACATGGGAGAGACCACCAATGGATATTCCTCCACTCCCTTGGCGAAAACACACACACAACGATCCACAGGCTCTCAGTGCTCCAGTTCAAAATTGTTCAGCTCCAAAATGGCCCAAATCAAGGCTATCTGCACTCCTGTATTGCCTTTGATCAAATCCATACGAGTTACTGTTCGAACAGCCAAACTGGGTTAGTTCAAAGTGCTTTCAGGCTGTCGTAGTCGCCAGGTTAGCAAATCCCGCTCAAACGGCTGGAATGGCAGGAGTTATGGATGGGCAGCTCCTTTTGAAGACAGACAAGTGGAGAATTGTATTTAACCCGCCACCTTCCTCAAGGAAAATATTAATAAGTTCAGCAAGGAAAACGTGGTAGTACCTGGTGAGCAACCTCATCCTCCAACACTGCACTCGCAAG
Source organism: Lepidothrix coronata (assembly GCF_001604755.1). NCBI lineage: Eukaryota > Metazoa > Chordata > Aves > Passeriformes > Pipridae > Lepidothrix > Lepidothrix coronata. Next base: position 1,004,081 of record NW_016690353.1, on the reverse strand, counting down.
TGGGACCAGGAGGAAAGACACGGGTGGAACCTGATATTAATCTACACCCAAGTGTAGATTAATCTACACCCAATCCACCAACCACACCAAGAGGGTCAATGCTCAGGCTTCAAACTGGTTTCAATTTTGGAATCTGAGGGAAGCACTGCCAAGTTTTGAACTTGCAGTTACAAAACGAGTTTTGAGTCGTCATTTCTGATCACCTTAATGACACCAGATTGTGCCAGTGGTTTAGGTCCACATATCCTGACTCTACCAGATCCATGTTCTCCTGATCCTGAAGCGCCATCCTCCTAAAAACTTCCTTCTCAATGTGAAATGCATTTGTTCTGTGCCTGGTTTCATGGTGCTGGTGTGGATCTGGTGCTTGGCTTGTCCTTCAACCAGAGCGTGGTCCAATTATTCCAGCAGCACAAACAGAGGAATCATTTCATCTGCTGCTGCCAACAGGCAAGGAAAGCTGTCAGGCAGCAACACCAACTCGACTGACACGTTGTGGGTGGACAAAAATAGGAACAGTGAGTGGATCACTGACCTGCAGCAAAGGTCTTTGACTTGGATTGCCAGGAGGGCTCTGAGTGTCTGGACAACCGTCACAACTGTTACTCAGCTGTTTAGCTGCAGATATTACACTGAGAAACCACTGCCAATGACCAGAGCCCGACTGTGCCAAAAAAAGGGGAGGCAGAGGATGCTGGAGAGTCCTGCATCTTCCCCTGGGAACTAACTTGCAGTGGGATCAAGAAAGGGAAGGAAGAAAGGGAAGATTCAAGCCCTCCAGCTCATTCTTGGAGTTTGTTTAGCTCCAAGTGACATAGTGTAGAGCACAGGTGATAGGTAAGGACACCTGACCTAATTCCAAGACTGGTCTCAGCCACGTGGGCATCCTGACTGCAGCTGCTGGGGTTGGGAACACTGGGAGTTGGGTCAAATCCATTGGGCAAGATTTTTAGCCCCACCACTATTGGTAGATATTCATGGAATTACAAGAACATGCCAATGGCACCTAAAGCCACGGTTTTGATGAGACTGTATTATCTGCCTGTGGAATGGGAGGAGAGCCAGGACATCTCACAGCAACATCCAGCATGAAATCACAGCCTCCATGGACTACCCTCCATTGTCAATCCCATCAGCTACCCAGCCAACTCCAAAGAGATGGGACAGGCCCTCAGGAACAACCAACCACAAGGACTAAAAGGAACTTCCATCATCCTGCAAAGCCTGTTTCACACGTCAAAGAGCTGCAGCGGGAGTTCACAGACACTGAGCCCCTTAATCCAGAGCAGAAAAGCTGTCAGCCAGAACCAGACAGCAGCTAAATCCAGGATGTTTCTAATCCTGATCTCGGCACTGTCCAGGAGCACCTGGTAGTGGGGAGAGGGGCAGACTTTCTGCTGGCCAGCCCTCGCTGGTGGCATTCCCCGATGGCCCAACTCTGTCGCGAGGAATGACATTTTCTACATACGCACGGGAACAACTGAGCTGGGGTGGCCATTCCTAGAATGCACAACTGGCTGGGTTGCATTTGCCTGGGAAACTGGAGACCCAGGTCCCCCATCCCAGCCCCAAGCCCGCATCCAATCACACAGACAATAACAAGGCTCGAAGGCTATTTCTGGCCTTACAGTATGTCCCCCTCGGAGGTTGGTGCGGTGAAACCCTGATCCTGAGCACCTGTGCTGGCCAATCTGAGGGATTTTCGTGTTTGGGCAACTCTAGGTGCAGCCAAGCAGATCATGGGAGAAGGTGGAAAGCCCCTTCCTCTCCCCCTCCCCTTGCTGGGATGACCCAGCAATTGCAGACACTTTGTCCTTTACATCAGTCGTAGAATACCCTGAGTTGGAAGGGACCCACAAGGATCACTGAGTCCAAATCCTGGCCCTGCACAAGACAACCCCAAAAATCACACCATGTGCTCAAGAGTATTGTCCAAATGTTTCCTGAACTCTGGCAGTCCTGCAGGGGGGCCCCTGGGCAGGAGGGTAAAGCCTCGTGGGAAGAGCAAGGTGTAGAGGGCAGGAAGTCCTCCAGCAGAGAGGACAAGGATGGGAAAGGAAAAAGGGATTTGACACCCAAGCACTGTCACCTGCAAACACATCAGCTCTGGGTGACATGGAAGATTTCTGCCAGAAAACAAAGCTGAAGGGTCTGAGGTCAGTCAGAAATTCATCTGTCCACCCTGGTCCCCTGCCAGGTTCTCCAGCCAGCATTAAAGAAACCTGGCCATGGAAATGCTCTACTGTCCACGTTGTACTGAACTGCTCAAGAAAAGTGTCCCCCAACCTGTGTTGCAGCAGCATAAATCCCTTCCTCCGTGTCCTACCTCATGTAAGCCTGAAGAACCCGTCTTTCCATCCCTTTCTAGTGTAAGCCCTGTTTTCCTTGTGGAAAACCAGTAACCCTTATCCCCACCTCCTACTTCCTAGACCCGGGCAGTCCCATTCCTTCCCCTCTGCTCCCTCTCCATCATTTCTCACAACTCTCAAAGCACAGCGACAAAACGAGGGCACAGCCCCACGAGCGAGACCTCACCCTTCCAGAAGAAGGATCCCTCCATGCGTTCTCCATCCCACACTCCTGCTCCCACACCCCGAAGGCAGCCCCTTTATCGCTCCCCCCCCTCCAGACCCCGAGCGGCCTCCAACGCACCTTCATGCCCACCAGGTTGTTGTGGAAGTCCACCCGGGCTCGCAGGTCCTTGTTGGGCTTCCTCCCCAGGAACTCCTTGACGAACTTGTTGCTGTACTTGAGGTTGTCCCCGCAGCCCCCCCACTGCCAGGCCTCCCTGTTCTCCAGGTCGGGCGCCTCGTCGCAGGTGCAGCGCTCCATGCGGCCCGCGCTGCACGCCTTGGCCATGGCGTGGGTCAGCCCCGCCGAGGAGATGGCGTACAGGAACGCTGTCTCCTTGAAACCTGCAGCGGGGAGGAGGGAGAGAGGCTTTAGTTGTGGCTGGAGGAAAGGTTAGAGAAAGGAAAAAAAGCAGTAGGATGCTGAGGGAAAACCTGTTGTGAGAAGAGCTTGAGTTGTGTCATGGAATCACGGGGTGGGACCACAGCGGGGCATCCGGGCCCACCTCCCTGCTCGAGGAGGGTCATCCCACAGCACATGGCGCAGGATTGTGTCCAGATGGCTCTGGAATGTCTCCAGTGAGGGAGGCTCCACGCCCTCTCTGGAGGACCTCTTCCAGTGCTCGGTCACTGCACAGGAAAGAAGTTCTTCCTCATGTCCAGGTGGAACGCCCTGGGCATCAGTTTGGAGATGATCTTTAGGGTCCCTTCCAACCCAAACTATTCTGGGATTCTATGAGTCTGTGAAAGGTGTTTTTTAAGGACAGCACTTGGTTCTGGATTTCTGCAGTTTTGACTCACTCAGAGCTCCCATCCCATCAAATGATATCATCCTTTTCCATGCACTGAGGAAGGAGGAAATTCAGCCCATGTTCTCAGCCTGTGAGGCATCAGTTTCTGCCCATTGCCTCTTGTCCTGTTGCTTGGCACCACTGAGAAGAGCCTGGTCCATCCTGTGACACCCTCAAAGCATGTTAAGCTCTACGTGCATCATTGATAGTGAGGAGGACACAGAGGGGGCAAGGAATGTGTGGAGGTGGCAAAAGCAAGAATTAAAGGACGTGAATAAAGTCTCTGTGGTTGTCACTCTGTGCACAGTCTGTGCCTGGAAACAGAGCTGAGCAGGAGTTGTACCACCCTGGGAGTGTCCAAGGCCAGGCTGGACAGGGCTTGGAGCAACCTGGGATAGTGGAAAGTGTCCCTGCCCTCGGAAGGGAGTTGGAGTGAGATGTTCTTTAAGGTCCCCTCAAAGCCAAACCACTCCATGATTCCATGAAGGGTTGGACAGGCCATGGAGGTATCATGGGACAGCAATGCTGCTACCAAGGGGACACCAAAGGGCAGGAACCCAGCACAGATTCCAGTCTCATACCTGGGGCAAGAACCACGAGTGCTCCTTGTTCTTCCCTTTCTCCCTGAAAAAAAGTCACTGGGTCCTACTCCAGTCCAACAAAATTACCAGAAGGCACCTGAGGGCTGGGACCCCAGCACAGCACCTCACTTGAGTGCCTCAAAAAGCAGTTTACACCTCAAACCTTCCCTGCACAACCCCCTTCTTTACACCTCCACGCTCACCTGCAGGGATGTGACAGCATCCACTCCCCTCACCAGTTTAAGTGACACTCAGAGAGCCCCAGGATTTCAATCCAAATCGCAAAAGCCAGAAATAAAAAGCAAACATGGCAGTATTTATAGCTGCCCATTCTCCGGCCATGGAAGCCGTAAACGACTGCATATTTGAGATGCAATTCCAGCCCAGCTTTGGATGGGGCTCAAGAAATCCCCCACTCAAAAATAACACAAGTGGCTGGTGCCAGTAGTGGATATATCTGTGAGCTGGTGTGTCAACCGAGGACATGCAGAGACACTGCCAGGTCATTTTTGGAACTGTTCCTTGAGAGGTCCATGATAGTCCAAGCTCATGGGGCACTTCCTGGCCCATTCCCAGAGCCTGCCTTCCCAAAACACTCCCAGGTGCACAAGGACTGATGAAAATCCAGCCCAGGGGACTGAGGTTTGGTCCTCCCAAGGGTTCTGACTCAAACCAGACTGTGGTAGGAATTATCCAACCGTTCTACTGCTCACCTGGAAAAGAGGAGCAGGAACCTTTTCCTCACTTGAAGGAAAGTTAAAATAAAAAAGGCTCGACTCCACACTCACTGAGGACATTTTAAGGACTAGTCAGGGTTGGGAAGCCAAATTCAGAGTTTTTCCATCTGTTTTTCCCCCCGAAGTTAGACCACATCCTCTGACACCACAGAAACATCTCCAGCATTGCAAACACTCTCATTGGAACTGCTGGGAGAATCCTTTATTTTAATTCACACACCAAAACCTCATGGATTCTGAACTCCTCTGGGTAGCAAATGCCTTCTAAGCAGCTTTCACCCTTTGTAGGGTATTTTTTCTAGGTTACACCCTAGATCAGCCTGCTTACATGCCTGTCAGAGGGATCCCACTACTAAAGACAGATGTTCCCAAGCCTCTGTCCTCCTGGACTGTAGAATTGGCTTCTTGCCACTGTGCTACAAAATGAAGAGTTCCCAGTGTGCTGAGAGAGTCCTGAATGGAAAAGGGTGTGTGAATTCTCCTCTGAAGATCTGAGACACTGCAATCATTACATACTTTGGGTTAAAAGGGACCTTTAAGTCCATCTTGCTCTAACCCCTGTTGCCACAGGCAGGGACATCTTTCTCTAGACCAGGTTGCTCCAAACACCATCCAAACCATCCTTGGGCACTTAAGCCCCAGTAAACTGCCTGGATGTGGTTTGGTTTATTAGCCCAGATGCACAACCTGCCTGAAGAGCTCCTGACTGGAAGCACTGGATTCCCAGTGGGTGTGAAAACGCACCTGTGCCACCACAACAGAAATCCAGGAGAAACGGTTCATCTGCCAGGTTCTCCCCTTCCATCAACCTCCACCCATCAGCCTGGGCTCTGCCCTTCCCGTTCTCCATCCCTGGAAGCTCCACAGATTCCCAGTGCCCATCTCATCGCCGCGGGCATCGTCCCACCCACACGGGCAGCTCTTCCAACCAAACTCCACGTGACATTTGGCTCTGGACAGCCCCAAAGCCATCTCTGCCACGCACTGTTTGATTGCACCAAGATATTCTGTAACAAGATAATGAGCTCCAAATCAATGCAGGCATTCTAACCCCCTCAGCACTGACAGCCTGCAGGCCGCAGCTATCCAGTTTCAGCCATTTCCAAAATTGTTTGCCAGGATCCAAAGAGGATAACGAGTCCCTCAAACAATCCCCTGTTATTTTAAGAAACGGGCTGCATCAGCCCAAGCTGCAAACCAAGCAGCCAGGCTCTTCTGGTGACCAAGTTTAAAACTTTCTCCCTCCGCTTTTAAGTGAAAAAAGTGGTTCGATTTTTGGTTTTGGGGTTTTTTTTTCCCCCCACCTCTTTTTCTTTACTCCTTAAGAAACTGCTCCTGGAGGAGAGGAAACAAGCCCACCCCGAATAGCTGTGCCTGAGAGGGTGATACATGTGCCTCTTTGCCCTGGGGTATCACTCGCTGCAACGCTGAACCAGGAACCAGCAGCTCCTGGAGAGGAGGAGAAAGATTTACAGGGCAGGGTGTTGCTCCATGGAACAGCACCTGAAGGATTTACAGCGCTGGTGGAGGGCAGAGATGGTGCAGGGACATAAAACACGGCAGAACGAGACAGCAGGCAGAGCCCTGCAGCCCTCAGGGCTGTCATTTATTACCCGGGTCCCTGACAAGGGGTGAGACCAGGGGGGTCCCGACGGTGTTTTGAGGCAGCTCAACTTGGGGCTGCTCCTCGTCCAGGGCTGCCCAGGGGACAGGCCCGTCTGAAGGAACAAGCTGTGGCCTCCAGGTGTCAGCATGAGAAAGTGCTTGGCTTTCCCAAGGCACCACTAATCCAGGGACTCCTCTGGCATGCGGGGATATTTTTAAACGTCTTGCAGCTCTCTGGCTCTTGGACCTCTTGGGTTTCATAAGGACTTTCCTTGTTTCCACCACTCAGTGACAGTGCATTAGTTAAGCCCTGGCGCTTCTGAATTACTCCTCCTCACTAATTAGCGAGGGAGGGAGCCCTGCAAACCTCTGCTCTTGTCTTTAAAGACATCAGCCCCCGGGTTTCCAGGTCCAGGTCCATCTCTGAGTGTGGGACTTTCTGGAAGTCACTAAACCCCTCCTTTTTTGTCTGTAAAATGGTCCTGCTGCATTTTAGCTGCAAGCTGGAAATAACAACGGGATTTACTGGGAGGGTGGGGGAAACTGGACTGTGTGAGACAGCACAAAGGAAGGAGGTAAAAGTACCACCTGATCCTCCAATATTCAGATGGTCACCTCCATCTGAACTGCTGAGAGGAGATGTGGGAATTACCCTCCACACACAACCAGGAGCTTTTCCCTGGGTAGGGCAGTAACAGAACACAAATATTCACAGGCTTTGCCCTGTGCTATGATGGGGCTCCCCTTGTCCTCTCCCCAACAGGACAGCACAGAACAGCCTGGTTGGCCTTGTTTCCCTTAAGAAGGCATTTTCTCAACTCCCTTCCTGGAAGAGTGACATAATATATAGGAAAAAAATAAAAAGGGGGGGTGGAAGAAGAGGGGGAGAAAAGAAAGAAGGGGGAGAGAAGAAGAGGTGGGAAAAGAAGAAGGGGGAAAAGAAGGAGAGAAAAGAAGAAGGGGGGAAAGAAGGGGGGAAAAGAAGAAGGGGGGAAAGAAGGAGAGAAAAGAAGAAGGGGGGAAAGAAGGGGGGAAAAGAAGAAG
>NW_016690353.1:981373-995835 GCF_001604755.1 Lepidothrix coronata | reverse complement strand
TCCCTGGAGGTTTTTAAGATCAGACTGGATGTGGCATCAGTGCCATGGTCTAGTAACCGCAGCGGGGTTGGATCAAGGGTTGGACTTGATGATCTCGGAGGTCCCTTCCAACCCAGCTGATTCTCTGGGGAGGTGGGCCCGCCCCAGCGGCGCAGGGCACACCAGGATGCCAGGGGAGGGGATGGGTGCAAGGGGGTGGCACCACCCCAAATCTCTGCCCGCCCTACTGACCTCTCTTGAGCAGGCTGGCCCGGTAGCGGCCCTCCAGGGTGCAGTTCCAGCGCTCGAAGCGGAACTGGTACTGGCACTCCAGGGCGCTCATGCTGATGGCCTCCACCAGGGTCTCGGCCACGCCCGGGTCCCGCCGGCACATCCTGCGCTGCTTCTTCTCCAGCTTCAGCCGGTCACACACCTTGTAGTGGGCTTTGACCGCCGCCTCCTCCATCTCCGAGGTCAGAGGGAGGATGGTCAGGGGCTCGTTCCCCGTCAGCCTGCAAGGAAACACAGAGGGGGGAAAAGCACGGTGAGGGAAGGAATTTTAGAGAGATGTTCTTTCTTCAGGGGAAATTTTAGGGAGAAATTCTTTCTTCAGAGAGCAGTGAAGCAACTGGAACAGGGTGGCCAGAGAGGCTGTGGATGCCCCATTGCCTGGAAGTGTCCAAGGCCAGGTTGGATGAGGCTTAGAGCAACCTGGGCTAGTGGAAGGTGTCCCTGCCCATGTGGGTTGGATCTCAGTTGTCTTTAAGGTGCTTCCAACCCGAACCATTCCGTGATTCTATGAAATACAGCCCGTGGGATCAGGATCCTGTGGCTGAGCACCCATGTGGACTTGATGTCCGGGCACAGAGGGATTTTAAAGCAAAGCTCCCCTCAGTGTGTGTGCAGGGTGGGAGCAGGAGAAGGGTAAAAAGCAGTATTAGGATTTAGGTTCCCTACCAGCTCTCACAGACATAATGGACATTATGTTTGGACATAAACCCTTGGCCATCTTCACTGTAGGTCTGTGTTTAAAACCGAAATTGGAAAGCAATAATCAAAGGTTCCCAACTGCACGAACTCGGGAAAACAGCAAATATATACGAGTTCTACAGTCACTGTCCTGTGCATAAAGAAAAAAATCATTTTGGCACATCAAGCAGAGCCAGAAACCACCTTGGGAAGGGGCAGAGGATGGTGTGTCCCACCAAACCCCAAGAGACACCCTGAGAAAGCACATAAAGCCTCCCTGCCCTCAGCAGAAGAGATCCTGACATAAAACCCAGCGAGCCGCAGCCTGAGGTTGGAGAGCAGGATACACTTTCCAGGAGATACTGCCAAGAGCTTTTACAAGACAGAACGAGCTCAAAACCTAAAAAAAATGCCCTGAAGAAGTTCACGTCCCGTTGCCCCCTCCCCTCCCTTCTCCCAGCACGAGGTCCCTGACTGGTACAATGTGCCACAAAAGCCCAGCGAACTGTTCCCGGTGTCAAGTGACGGAGCTGCTGGAAAAGGACCAGCCTGGCATCGGCCCCGGGGAGCAGAGAGGCTGCAGGAACATCTGCTGGGCTCAGGAATGGTTTGTTGGCCAGGTTGGCTGTACCCCACTCTCCTGGCTCTGCCCTGCTCCGGCCAGGTGCCAGTCCAGGCAGTCAATGGGAATCACCGGGCAGGGCTTCGGAGGACCTGGACACACAATCCCCAGGCAAAAAGGAAGAATGGCTTAAATCTGGAATTCCAGGATTGCTGGAACATTGACATCCCAAACAGGGGAGCATGGGGATGGATCACAGGCTTGGACATCTCCGTTGCTGCAGGACCACCAGGGAAAACGGGGAGGGGAGCTCACACTCACCCCCTTTGCTGGATGCTGATGGATCCTGGAAACTCTTTATCTTTGAATTCCCACCTGTCCCACAGGAGCAGTGCTTTCTTGTTTTTAATTCTCTCTAATCAGTGGGATGCATCCTGCCAGGAGCACAGTTGCCAAGGGCAGGCAGCTTGGATGCTTTAACTCCCAAACCTCAGTGCACAAAGGGCATAAAATCCCGCCCTGGGTCGCAGCCAGCAGCAGCCAGGACAGATCCAATCATTCCTGATGCACTGAGGAGGTGATTTAACATCAGATATCTGAGGGAGGAGGGAAACATATAGCTGAGCTGGGATTTTTAGGAGAACAAAGATGGGCAGGGAGATGTTCTCCTTCAGTTACCCTCAAAAGTATTAAGATCTCCAGAAACAACCTGCACTGATAAAAATTCATTGGGAACATGGAAAACTGGTGCAACCCAGGGTAAATTTGCAAAAAAAAAAATATATTTTTCCCCCAAATTTGAGAAAAAACAATCTAAAAGACCAAACAGGAAGCTCCACTTGAGGCACAAATGTTAACCCTTTCATTTTTGGTCTGTCTTAACTGGGACAGAGTGGGGACTTGGTCTCATCTGCTCTCCAAGGAGAGGGGACATCACCCAGCCCTGGTGCTTTGTTAGCAGGAGCTCCCAGGAGGTTCATTTATGGGAAAGGTGCCTTAGTCTGAGCTTCAGGAATCTCCAGGACATTCATTCCTGGCCTTCATGATGCTCTGAAGGTTCACTCCTGCAAGCTTTCATGGTTGGCACAAGAGACCCCTCAGCTGGCAAAGGAGAGAGAGGGAGGCAAAGCATTTTTGACAGCTCCCCCTCCCCATTTTACCTTTCCCTCTGAGCAGGTGCTGTTCAGCTAAATGGCCTGGAAAACATGTGCTCTAAGTATCATAGCTATTGGAGCAAGGAGGGACACAGGAATCCATCCCACAGCCATGATTTCTGCAGAGCAACTGGTGGTTTTCAACTCCCTCCTCGCCTTCCCCCTGAGATGCTCGGCTTCGGGATACTTCAAATTACAGTTTCCAACAGATCAGCCCCCCAAAACTTGCTGGTAGCACAGCCCAGTCACATGGATCTCCAATAAAAGTTACCTAAATATGATCAAAATAAAGATCCAGGGACAGGGAGAAGGTAGGAAATGGGATTTATGGTGCTGCACAGTGGCACAACACTTAAGGAGCGGGTGGAGGAACAAGCCATGCAACGTATGGAATGAGCCTGGATTAGTGCTCAAGAGCACCCCTAGAACAAGACAAGGAGTAAATTCAGGGGGGGAAAAAGGGCTTTTCCCAGTCAACAAGCAATGAAACTCTTCCAGGTGAAGAATTACCCTGAGTAGAAGCCACACACATGGACCCACACGCGTTTTCCCTCCCCAGCACTGGATGGGTGCCCGGGGAGCGATGCGGCGGCCTCGGCCCTCTGCACACACATTCCAGAAGCCCGGGAAAAGGGGTGAGGTGGCACTTCCCCGAGCATGGCATCAATAACAGAGCGCAGGCAGAGCCAGGGAGCTCCACCTGACACGCTGCACAGAACCTCCATAATCCCATAAAGCCCTTTTATGCAACCCCAGGCTGAGCGAGGTCCTGTGAGGCAACCGTGTCAGTCGGACGCTTTCTCAGCTCCTCACAAAGGCCAAGCTGTTCTTTCCAAGGAAATATCTCAGGGGAGGGTGTGCTTTTTGTTTTTTACAACCCCAGTCCACCAACTGTTACGATTAAACTGCCAGCCAGGGCTCTGGGACTGAGTGACTTTGCATCGAGAGGGGGCTGAGCGTGAGGCGAAGTGGACACACCTTCTAGAGCCCGTGGCAGGGAGGTTGGAACTGGGTGATCTTTAAGGCCCCTTCCACCCAAACCATTCTAAACTGGATTTTAACGTTCTACAAGATGGTGTGTTTGACCACTGGGAACCTGGAGAGGGACCAAACAGCTCACTGCACACAGCCCAGGAAGCTCTGACTCCCTGCAAGTTAACCCCGGCCTCTCTGAGAGCAACATGAACCCACAAAGCCAGGACACTCGGCATAATTCAAGCTTTGGCCTAATCTTTCCTGGCTTTTTCCTCACCCTTGCACCATCCAGATCTCAGGAAGGACCTGCCTGACCTGTGCCATCCCCACCACGCTGAAAGGAACCTTTGTGACATCATTTGCACTAATCCCCTTCCAGTCCCACCTATCCCTACTTTCAAGCCTGGCATCCAGAAGGTTCCTTATCACCTGCTGGAATTACCAGACCCATCCAGTTTGCACACACGCTGCTTGGTGGCATTTGGCTCCTTCACTTGGGAACTTCCATCCCAAACTGCTTTGTTTGCCCGGAGTTCGGTCTCCAGGACTTGGGAGAGATCCCAAACACTGCCCAGCTCACCCTGAGAGCTGTGCAGCCGAGTTTTTATCTGTGGCACCCTGGAATTATTCCCCCCAGACACGCAATCCAAGGCCAGGCCCTGCTTTCAGCTCATCTCAGAAGCCAAGGGTTTTTATTGCCCCGTCAGCTCACACCTCCAGCGGCCTCCCTGGATTTTCCCTTGCTTAAGTGGGGACTTTCCTGCTGGGAATTTAAAAGGGGGGGTGAGGACACACAGAATTAAGGCACCCACACAGACCTGGGGGGTGGGTGCTCTCTCATTTTTTGGGAGTTTCCTTTCCAAGGGCCACTGGAGGCACAGGCCAAGGTGAGTTGCTTTCCTGCAAGGAAAAGCCTCTGCTATTCCCACCTGGAATGCCAGGCCTGCTGAAATATCACATTCCTGTCCCAGCACTTCCTCCTGCTGGGAGATTTATCTCTGGCACATCTGCACAGTGACTCAATTGCTTCTGTTTTCACTTCCTAGGTGACTGCTTTTCCTGCAGTGTTGCTGCTCTTCCAGCCCTTTTTCCCTTTCTTCCCAACACTCTTTCTTCTTTTTAATAATTAAAAAAAAGCTCCTGGAAAATTGACAACTTCCAGCCCTTTTTCTTCTCTTTCCACCACTGTTTCTTCCTTTTAATAATTAAAAGAAACTCTTGGAAAATTGACAACTTCCAGCCCTTTTTCTTCTCTTCCCACTACTGTTTCTTCCTTTTATTATTTAAAAAAAAGCTCCCGGAAAATTGACAACTTCCAGCCCTTTTTCCTCTCTTCCCACCACTGTTTCTTCCTTTTAATAATTAAAAGAAACTCCTGGAAAAATGACAACTTCCAGCCCTTTTTCTTCTCTTTCCACCACTGTTTCTCCCTTTTAATAATTAAAAGAAACTCCTGGAAAAATGACAACTTCCAGCCCTTTTTCTTCTCTTCCCACCACTGTTTCTTCCTTTTAATAATTAAAAAAAAAGCTCCTGGAAAATGGACAACTTGAACATTAACCTTCACTACAACACCTAAATTAATGATTCCACAACTCAAGCAGTCAGACTGACTTATGCTGGACACCAGGACTAGACTATTATTATTATTTTTCACATCCAACAGCCTTCAGCTGCCTCCTCTCTCTCCCACCACCAAACTCCCACGCTGTGAGGAAGCTTCTAAAAAATTATTTACCAAAATCATTAAAGCCAACTGAATATCCGAAGCACAAAAAGCCCAAAATCCAAGAAAATAATCTGAATTTCATGGTGAACGATGAAGATTTGATGTTTGGAGCAAGAGTTGGCCAGTGAAGGATCAACCACCTCATCCTGCACTGTGTTGTTTGGTTTTTTAAATGTTTAGAGGTTCAAGTGTCACCATTTTGCTCACACTCAACATCCTCTGGAGGAAACCATCTCAAGAACATTCACCAGCCTCATTTCTGCTCTTCCCAGAGCTGTCAAAAGCACTGGTAGACCCCCAAAATCACTTCATATCACAGAAGGTTTTCTCTTTTCTACTAAATAATTAATTCTCTATTTTCTTTCCACCCCTCAAAGTCAGAACTAAGTTGTTTTTTTTCTTGCTCCAAGACGCGATTGTTCACCCCAAAATTCAGGGATTTGTGTCTATTCCACAAAACCTGGAGCCACTCAGGCTGGCTTCAAAATTCTCTGCCATTCTCTGAGCTACGAAGCCAAAGGTTTCCTACCCTGGTTAACTTATACGTGCTACAAAAATCACATATTTCCTTAAATATTTACATAAAAATAAGGTTATGGGTTCTCCAAAGCTCAGCAGGGATTTCTTGGCTTCCACAATGACATCTCAGCCCCCTCACGAAGGTGGTTCTGTTGGAGTTCTCCACTTCAAGCTCAACCTTTCCTTGGTGTAATTTTCCCACCCATCTCCTCTGGCAGGTGCTGGGACATCGTGGGGGTCAAAGGAAGTGGCAGGAGGAGAAGTCTGAGGAAATCCAGACCAGCCAGGGCTTTACCAGGCAGAGGTGAACAGCCAACATTCCACCCAGAAATCAAACCCAGCTTGGCTAAAACTCATCTAATCCTGGCCCTTTCCAAGGCTTTGGATCATCCACAGATCCTCACACTCGTGACAGTTCTCTTCCTTCAAGGTCATTCCCAACCAGCTCCTCTCTGGGCTCCCCTCTCCTTCTGGATCTCCATGTCCTTCTCCATCAACAACCGAGAATTTTTGGAGACCCTTAAGCAAAGCAACTGCAAACTCAAGCAGCAAAGACAGCTTTTCCCATCACAGTTTTGTCCCAGCTGCTGTTTTGATCCTCACTCTCCTCTCAAGCATCAGGGCCAACACACTCAGAGCCTTCTTTTAGGTGGCAACCCCTCAAAAAGGGGTTTTCTCATGAGTTAAGAGTGACCAAAACTCAGGTGCAGCTTCTGCTTGCACAGACGAGTAACAGCCCCCACCACAGAGACTACTACAACTTTACACACTTCTACCAGCTCATAGTAGGGACAACAGGACCTTACGACCCCACCACAGCCATTCCCTACTCATGCTCCAACAGAGCACGTATCTGATGTGTTTTTCCAGTGGAAGGTGTCCCTTCCCACGGCAGGGGCTTGGAATGAGATGATCTTTAAGGTCCTTTCCAACCCAAACCATTCCATGATAGAGGGAAATGCCTCTGAGTCCTTGGATCAGCCCCTGAGTGTTGGGAATTAGAAGGATAGAGAGGAGAAAAGCTACGGCATGAGGAACTTCCAACCCAACAGATCCCACTCACCAGGGAAGGACACACCAGTCTCCATCATATTCCTAGTGAAACATGCTCAAACAGATTTTTTGGGGTTTTTTTTTTAGGAGAAAAAGGTGCAGATTCTTGTAGGAGTCAGTTATTCCAGCTTGTTTTCAACCATGCCTGGAGAGATCTACACAGAGGTTTCCTCTGAGCATCTTAGGATGGACAAGTGGACGTGTAAGGACCCTGCTACCCACACCTGGGTGCTGGCAAGAGTTATTTCCAGCATCCAAAAAAAGAAAAAAAAAGGAGAAACAACAGCTGCTTCTGAACAAAGGAATTTGCTGGTGCAAATCTTCCTTCCCAGCACAGCTTTCCCGAATGCTTCCAGCACTCACGGCAACCACTCTGATCCCAAAGCTCTCCTCAGGCCCAGGTGTTACCACAGAGAAGCTGCAGTTTCCCATTTTAGCCTCCACACAGGAGTTGGGAGACTTCCAACTTCTCCCAGGTTGCAGAACAGGGAGGTCCAAGAGGAATTTCCCCCAAGCCACTTGTCCTGGATTGAGGACAACCCCCCACCCCCTAAAAAAAAGGGTTGTCACATCACTTCAGAAGGGATTTTTCTGTGCATGGGGCAAGACAAGGATGGTTTTCTCCCAGATACAGGATGGTTGTTCCATGTATAAATAAACCTCCATTAATTTCCTGCCAAAACTTCCCCTCAGCTCCTCCTGTTCAAATTACCAAAAAGTTTGGTACGTAATATATGAGGGCAAATAATTTCCTTCAACTGCAGGAAAAATATCACAGTGAATGAGCAAAGAGTTCCTACGTGGAAGGCTGGAGATGTTCCTGTGATGGTACCTTCCTGTATAAGATTTTTGGGATCCATGTGCCATGAGGAACAGCTGGGTTTGCACCACAAGAAAACACTTCAAGCTGCTGCAGCATTTCCCACTCACCCAAAGCAGGAGACCTGCACAGCTTAGGAATTACAGGTATTATAAATTATTACATATTTATAAATGTATTATAAAGTTCCTTCACTGAAGAAAGGAATTGCCTTCCCTCCTGCCTCCCTTGACCCCAGGGAGGGAGTCACAAACAGTCAGAAAAACCCCCCAAGGGAGAAAGGAATCAAATTTGGGTCTTTCAGCCCTTGTTGGTGCATCTGAAGCAGAAAGTTGAACTACCCTTCCTTCTTTCCCTTCCTCTCCTCGCAACAAATCTCATTCAGGAAGTTTCTGGTCCATCAGAGCAAAAGACATTTTTTATTTTAGATAAATTGTAGAAGGAGATCCACCAGAATGGAAGGGACACGAGGACAAACATCAGGAGCAGCTCTACAGGCATTTCCAACATTCCCTCACAATTCCCGCGTGCTGAGCAGTTCCCAGCACCAAACCACCTTCAGAAAACACTGCAGGGTTTTTGAGGAGGGGTTTTTTTACCCAGGGAGGCCGCAGGTAGCTTGGCCCCCAAGACCTAATTCCACTGGAACAATCCCACTGGAACGACCCATTCCGCCCGTGAGGGAGCAGAGGCGGAGGAAGGAGGCGGGGAGGGAAAGGCTGTTTCCTCTCCCCTTCATCCTCTCAAGAATGAAACAGCAATCAGGGAGATTTAAGAAGGATTTTCAACCCAACTTAAAACCAGCCTGTGCCAGTGGAATGCACGGGCCAGGCGGCAACAGGGGCTTTCACTCCCGATTTAAGAGGGAATTAGCTCTGCCCTTGGCAGCCTGTGCCAGGAATTACCCCCCTGCCAGTGTCCCCCTGCCCAGCTGGACAGCTCCTGGACTCCCACCCCACCACTCACCCCTGCTCCTTATCCAGCCACTGCTTATTTTTATTTAATTTATTTTTTTTTTCCAGCCTGACATCATTTCTTTTGGCCTGAATTCCACTGCACCTCGGGCAACGTGGAGCTGTGAGTTTTGGTGCAGGGAAGCAGCAGTTAAGTGGGAGAAATGTGATGGGAAATGAAGACATAAACCCAGAGAAGAGAAAATAAAAAGTTTGTTTTAACCTCTTTAGCTCCATAGGGTCCAAGAGGGAAAAAAAAAGGAAAAAAAAAAAAAAGATGTTTTCAGAATATAGGTGGGGGTTTTTTTGTTGTTTGGGTTTTGGTTTGGGGTTTTTTTAAGTTGCTGAAAATCCTGCCATCCCTCCATCTCAGCTCCCTGCTCCAGCACTAAACAGTTCCACTCCTGATGTGGGGTTAGAGTAGTTCATGGTCTCAGGCACACAATGCCATTCTTGGGGTTGTCCTGTGCAGGGCCAGGAGTTGGATTTGATCCTTGTGGGTCCATCTCAACTCAGGATATTCTATGATTTTCATCCAGAATTGGGTCTAACAGTTTCCCATTCCGTGACATGGGGGAAAAAGGGAGATTCCTACATCACCCTTATAGAAAATACACATGAGCATCCCTCCTCCTGCCTCCCTTTTGAATATTTTTTTGGTGGGATTGAGGATCAGGAGAGGACCACAAACGTAATGGATCACAGGACAGAAACAGCAAAAGAATTTATAGCAGATTTTCAAGACAGGAAACAGGCCACAATGTTCAACAGCCTGATTTTCTTGCAACGAAGTCGAGCCACATAAAAACTCTTACATCTACTCCTACCATGAAACCCAATTTCCTAAAAGCCAGAAAGTCACCTGTGCTATAAACCTGCAAGAACAGCTTTGCTTTCCTGTTGCAAGCAAAGAAAACTCAAGTTCAGGTTTTAGGAGCTTCCCTTGTCTAGGAAGAGTTGCACAGGGCAAAGGATATCTGGGATGTGAAATCTAAAACAAAGAGGACCAGAAAAACTCCATAAATGTTTGTTTGTTACCTGTGCCTTTTCTTTCTTTTTTTTTTTTTTTTTGCAATGCTGCTGCTTTACATTTATTCCTTATTTTTTACATCACACACGGGGGGTAATTTCCAGATCCCAAAACACCTCCTGTCCATCCTTCTTGGCTCTCTGCAGATCAAGCCACTGCCATGAAGCCCAACCAAGTCCTGCAGATCTGCTGGAAGCTCTGCAGGGATTACTTTGCTCAGGGCAGTGCAGGGATCAGAACTTTTGATTCAGACCAGGCACGGCGTTAAAAAAAAAATAATAATAATAATAATAATAAACGTTGGACGAACGGAGCCTTTTTTCCAACCAGCACCTCATTAAACTTCAAGGCTCATCGCCACCGGATGTTGTGAAGCCCGAAATGATGAACAGATTCCAGAAGGGATTAGACAAATTCAGGAAAAGGGAGGGTTCATCCAGATGGGTGATGGAACACGAGGGCTCAGGAAGCCTTTAAAGCCCTGCCTGCCAGGAGCGAGCGGGACACGTCAGGAGCCACATCACTTGTCCCACTTCTCCTTGGATTCCCCAGATGTCCATGTCTGGCTGGACAAACCATTGATTTGATCCCATATGGGGAGCCCTGAAGGAAGGAATTACCTTCCTGTTGTGTCCTCAGCACCTAAAAAGGCACCTGGAAAAGATGCCCCTTGGTTTGGCTGCAGCATTGAACCCAAATGCTCTCTAAACAGCATTTAACCCAACCCAGAGGTGCCAAGCACAAACCACACGGATATTTCTGCAACTGTGGCCTTCCAGTACTTAGAGGGGGCCTATAAAAGAGAGGGAGAGTGACTTTTTACATGGAATACTGACAGGACAAGGGGGAACAGTTTTAAACTGAAAGAGAAATTTAGATTAGACGTTCCGGAAAATTCTTGGTTGCGAGGCACCGGCACAGGTTGCCCAGAGAAGTTGTGGATGCCCCATCCCTGGAGGTGTTCAAGGCCAGGTTGGATGGGGCTTGGAGCAACCTCCCAGCAATTCCTCCACGTCCCCAGCGAGCTTCCCACCCACGGCAGGACGTGGGAATGCCTGGCAGGGCCGGCCATGTGTCCGTGTCAGTCTCTCCCGCCGCCCCTGCCAGGGAATGATCCGACTCCATAATGAATCGCCCATTTGTCTCCCGAACACCTCAGCCAGCCCTTTTGTTCAGTTTGGGAGACAAAAGCCTCGGCAGCAACACAGCAGGCACGATCCAGCGGGATTTGGGCTGCTCCTCTCTCCCTGCCTGGGGGATAAATCCTGTCGGATAAATCCTGCCGTCCCTCCTGAACACTGCCCGCTCTGTTCTCAGGAGCAGAGCTGCCCTTGCCCAGACCACAGCCACTGGCAGCCAGGGAAGAAACTCCTTGTAGCCAACACAGCAGCTTCCCAAGCTGCCTGGAGGTATCCCTGTGCACACACACACACACACACAGTGGAGCAGCAGAACAGCTAAAGAGAAAATAAAAGTTTACTCTGCGACAACACAAACGAAATGAAACCTTTGAGGGAAACGCAGCAAGTGCAAAGAGCTCCTCGAGTTCACCAGGACAGAAAAACAACTGGAGAAAGAGCCTCTTCCTCCTTCCCCTAATTCTACACTCAGGACCTGGAGGTCCCAGCTGGAAGCAGAGACTGGCTCCTAGTCAAACTTCTGGATAAATGACAACCTCTAGAAACGAGCATGTGGATTCAGGGGGGGGTTTCACCTCTCCCTCCCCTCAAAACACGCTCCCCAGCCCCTATTAGATATCGCAGGGAGGTCAGCTCGTGCAGTATTTAGATGGTTGGGCGGGTTGACACATCATCTGAGCTATTTTGGGAGCAGTTTACGGGTCTGCAATTCCTCCCCTGCACAGCAGCGATAGCTTTTCCACTCTAATGTCACATTATCCTCGTGGCAGGTTTCAAAACTAAACAGGTGAAAAAACAAACTTTCAGGGCTCTGGAGAGAGCAGGATGCACCAGAGACAGGGTGGGGATGGGATGGGAGAAGTTTGTCCTCCTCCTGAGCCCCAGCAGAGGTTGTGGGAAAGAATTGTGAGCACGGAGGTTGGTTCCTCACAGAACTCAACAGGAAGATACTCAAAGGCTCTTGCATGGAGGTTATCCCATGACTAAAGGGGTCTCTTGAATGTCTCTCTGAAGGAGCTTTGCAGTCCTGATGTTCAAACGAGACTTCAGTGGTCAGAGCTGCAGCGAAACAAAAATGCTCTGGCCAAGGTTTCAAACTCTTCAGACAAGGACAAGGTGCAGGAGATTATGTTGTTGCTGAAGTCAACCAACCCCACAAACTGCTGTCTTCTGCTGCAGATGCAAGGGCACTGTGCGATCCTTCCCTCCCTAACACCCTCAGGGCATTGCTTTTCCCTGGACCCCAAAACACTGCTCACCCACACCACAGTTTGTCCAAACAAGGGGAGAAGGGAAAGAGCCAACAAGGTGAACATCTGCCATGGATCCCCTGCTGGTCCTTCACCGAGACAGGCCCGGATCCCACAGCACTACAGGAATGCTGCCACCCTTCCTCAAAGGACTCGAGTTTTGTGGAAGGGGAGCAGATGCTGCCACAGTGGTTGATCCCAGGTGATGAATGAACCAGGACTGAGAGCCAGGCTGCTGTTCACATGCCTGTGCTGCTGGTAGGACCCTCACACCACCCTCAGCTACCTCCTGAAGGTGACCTGACTACAGCACCTCAGCCAGACCTGCCCCTGCCAACACTTCAGGTGAACACCCTCAGAGCACTTGCTGACTTCGACACATGCATCGTTTTTTATGATGCTATAGAAGGTCTGTACGAGCAAAAAGTCACAGTAACCAAAATACTACAGGCCAGGAGAGCCAAGGTTTTATTCTGTGAGTGCTGCTGAGCAGATGGGACTGCATATCATCCATAAAAAAAAATATTAAAAAATCAGGGAGAGCAATTTTTTACACAGACAGATAGCGGTGGGAGAAGGAGGAAAAGTTTTTTTAAAAAATAGGAGAGATTTTGGTTAGATATGAGGAAGGAATTCTTCCCTGTGAGGGCAGGGAGGCCCTGGCACAGGTTGCCCAGAGAAGCTGTGGCTGCCCCTTCCCTGGAAGTGTCCAAGGCCAGGTTGGAGCAACCTGGGCTAGTGGAAGGTGTCCCTGCCCATGGCAGGGATTTGGAACAAGATGGCCTTTAAAGTCCCTTCCAACCCAAACCATTCTCTGATTCTATGATCCACCTTCAAATCAACGCATTTGTGCTCAGTAATTAGAAGGAAAATCCTTTATTATTAAAGCAGCACGTGGGGAACACTCAACCAACCAGTCCTAAGGAAAGCATTTCTTTCCTGTATTGATCATTCATCCACCAAAGTGGCATTAAAAAGGCAGGGGGGAGGACAACAAGCCAAATGTTATTCATAGCAAATTCTGATTAGATTATGAAACTTTAAGAAGATCTTAACAAGTGGACAGTGTGCATTTTACATAATTAGCTTGTTACTTATAAATGCCTCCCAGAGTGCCAATGGCAGATTTTCACCACCTAAAATAGCCTAAAGCTGCTGGATTCAGGAGCTCCTGCCATCCCAATTTAGATCAACACCAACACAAAAAACCACGAGGTGGTTTCGTTACACCAAGATTAAGGATTGAATCGGCTCTTGTGTGCCTGGAGCTGGGAAGGGGTAAAAGATTAGAGGGCAAAGACATATTATGTCACTCTGTACCTCGCCAGCCCAGTCCTCACTGAATGTGAAAGCTGTTCCTCACTGCATTTTGAGAGATTTCGAGTTAGTTTTGGGGGGGACAGAGCCTTGCTTTAAGGCTGGCTGTAAAGGTGCACATTGTGGGATGCCACAGCTGCATCCATATTCATCCAGCAGAGATGATCCATTTGGCTGCTGCCCAGCTCCATGAGACACAGCCTTCATCAGACTGGGACTGTTTCACCTCAGTTCCAAGAAGGAGCTCAGAGTAAGCCTTGAGTCACAACCACTGCCTAAAAAAGGTGACCTCAGAAGCAGCAAAACCAGGCAAAGAAACCATTTGAGCTGCAAGTTGTTCATGTCTGAGGAGGAAGTCCCAACAAAAGCAGAGCTACACTGTTATTCCTACCCCAATCCCTGCAATACTCCTTCCCAGTTCCTGCAGACAGAGAAAGGGAGAAACATTTTCAATTCTGAGGTGAAGAAGTGCAAGAAAACTGGATGCTGGAAAGATCCTGAGGAGAAATTGTCTCGTGGGAAGAGGATCCAAAGGCTTGGAGTTATCCCAGCGTGCAAAGATCATCCAAGGCACCTTCAGCCAGTTTGTGCAAGTTCCCATTTTCTAAACCATCCACTGACAACAAGCAGAGCAGAAAGACAGTCCTTAAATCAGGAGTTACCCAAACAAAATGATGCCCCATCTTCCCATACTGAGAGATTACTGAGAGATCAATAAAGCTGCCACGGGTAATAAATACTGTGTCCTTTCAATATTCCATGTAATGGCCATGGCCAAGGACTGGAGGGGGAAATGGTGGCCATGTGCAGTGAACAGTCCCAAATAAATTGAGGGAACAGGAAAATATTTCTAGTACCTAATGGGATCCTACAAGAGCTGGAGAAGGACTTTTGACAAGTGATAGGACAAGAGGGGAATGGCTTTAAACTGACAGAGAGCAGGGTCAGATGGGATATTGGGAAGGAATTCCTGGCTGGGAGGGTGGGGAGGCCCTGGCACAGGTTGCCCAGAG
>NW_016690353.1:957083-980604 GCF_001604755.1 Lepidothrix coronata | reverse complement strand
GACTGTGAGGAACCACAGCAAGGCCAGAAGCTCCATTAAATCTACTCATCTGGGAGAAACCAAGTGGGAAGAATCAAAGCCAACTGCTGCACTTCCTGCACTCAGCTGCAGAGTGCTGACCCAGGATGATATTCTGCCTTACAACAGAAATTGTGTGGTCTGAAAGTACACTGGGAGATCCAGCTCCCAGCCCAGGTCTGGATGAGGAGTTCCTCCCAAATTTAAAAGACGTTTAGCTGACATCTCCTTTGAAATAATTATCAATATCCCCAAACTCCTCTTGAATTCAGAATGATACAAATGATACAGAGTCCATCTGTGAAACAGATGAAGGGATTTGAAATTTTGGTCTCTGAATTACTCCTTTGGAATTCCTTTGAGAACTGGAAGTGGAAGAAGCAAAAAAGAACTAAATTGTTCCACACAAACTGCCTGCATTTCAGCCCCTCAAGGGCCGGGAAACATCAGCATAATTATGTGTAAGCAGTAGGAAATCAATTCTATTTAAAAGGTTATTCTGCACGAGATATTCGTGTCCAGATTCCCATCTTGCCTTCATTCCCTCAGGACAACTAGAGGGAAAGGAGGCAGCGGACCACGGGAGGAGCAAACTGATCCTACGAGCACCATTTCTGAGAATTCAAATCCGTTCCTGCAGGGCCACAACAGAAGGAAAATTCAGTGAGAAAAGCTTTTACACTTGTTCCCAAGTCATTTGCAAACCCCATTTTCCAGTCTTTAGGTTTCCCTGGTGTGACAACAAAATGTGGGATGACCTGTAATAATTCCAAGTGCTCCAAAGTAGTGAAAGGAAAGCTCCAGCATCAGAAGGGATGCTGTGGGTAAGTGGACTCTCAACAGGTTTCTCCGAGCTCTGTGTCTCAGATAGCATCCCAGAAACACCCAGGAGGAACCAAATGTGTTTTCCATGGAGCAGAGAACGTGGATAACGAGTTCTAAATCAGCCCTGGGGCCAGGCAGTTAATGAGAACGGGCAAGAAATATTCAGTAATTGCCCAGTCACTGGGAGAGGGGAGGAACTCGCAGAACAAACCTCGCGTGGAATCACGAGCCAGAATTCCAGGGCAGCGCAGAGATGATTGAGGTCACTCCTCCAGTTCACTTCTGGAGCTTCCCAAATTAAACTGTGAGCAGTAATTGTGTATTTAAAGGCATTTCCAGATACTTTGAGTGCTGGCACGTCTGGATTCACTCGCTGATGCACTTCAGTAATTATGGTCAATTTTTATGTATATTTGTCAGAAATTATGTTCCAAGGAACAAGCAAATTCCAGGGACTCCAGACTATATCTGGGATACCAGGGAAATCCTGGTATAAATAAAAAGGTAATATGTTTGGCAGTCAGGGGGAATTTGTCTGATATGGAAATGGTACAATGTGAAAAATAAAAATTCAAAAATTAAATTAAAATTTAAAAATAAAAATTAGAAAATAAAAGTTAAATTAAAAATAAAAATAAAAATAAACAAAAAATAAAAGTAGAAGTAAAAAATAAAAGTAAAAAATTAAAAAGTAAAAATTAAATTAAAATAAAATTAAAATAAAAATTAAATAAAAATTAAATAAAATTAAATAAAAATAAAAATTAAAATTAAAATTAAATTAAAATAAAAATTAAAATAAAAATAAACCTCCCCACACTGGGCATATCCCACAAGCAAGAGAACTTTGCTGCAACTCTTCACAACCAACCTGAGTCTCCCTTTTCAGCTCAGCCCTTTGTATCCCAACATGACCAGTAATAAAGAACACCCAGAGCCCCTCTCAAACTACTCCATCAACAGATGCTCATTAGAGTTAATCACAACCAGAGCAGCTCCAGCCTGAAATGGAGTTTCCATCTGTCTTCAAAATGCACGTGGGCTTGCTGTGCAATTCCCACATCCCACCTACTTCAGTGGGTCTGGAGTCAATATTCCCAGGATGATACAGGGCACAACTACGTGGAAACGATCAGAATTAGAACAACAGGGTAAAAAAAAAAAATCTAAAAAACAAAAATCAGGAGATTTAACTTCATTTCCAAGTGTCACAAAGGTGCTCGGCTATAGAATAAAATCTCAAAAACAAATATGAATAATGATAGTTGAGCAAAAGTAAATTGATATTTCCACTAAAAAAAAAAAAGAACATGCCCATGAATAAAATTTCCCCAGCAGATAAGCAGGACCAGAGCTGCCCATTCCATATAAGACAACAGAAAGTTAATTAGGGGCAAAAGAAGTCAAAATCTGGCCGAACCACCATCTCTACCCTGCCTGCACTTGAATTTAGCAGGACTCATGTTTTCCCTTGAATCCTGGGGCAAAGCAGGTTTGAAAGGAGGGGTATGAACATGAGTTGAAGGGGCATAATTAGGAAAATCAGGGAATTTTTTGAGTTTTAACACCTCCCAAGATGGGCTCTCCCCTTGGTTTCTGGTACAAGTTGACCCAGAATTCCCAGAGCTTCCAGCAAATCCCTGCAGGGCCACGTTGCTGAGGCAGCAGCTGAAACCCAATAGCGCCGCCACGAAACTTGGCCACGTCCTTCTCCTGGGTTTTACGTCCTGCCCTGGGAGATGGGATCACATTCCCCAGCCCCCTTTTCTCTGTCGGAGCTCGAGACTTTCCAGTTGGCCCCGTGTCAAGAGAACTGTCCCACCCCCCCAGCCTTGGTGTCTCACCTTCTGCCAAGCCCTGCACCGGCCGCCCTGGCTCCCTCCGGCCCTCCCGGAGGTTATGGAGGCATCCAGCATCCCCTGAGCTGCATTCCCGAGGGACACCATCCCACAAGTCTCACACCTCACTTCCCTGAAGGGCAGGTTACGGCTCTGGAGGCCGAACCACAGGAACAAGAGCGGCAGGAGCTCACTCGCTCTGCCGGCTCTCGCTCCGCCACAGTCCCCGGAGTGACATTTGTTTTCTTGGTGGTGGAGAAAGGAATCCCTCCAGTTTACCCCTCTCCAGCCCCAAAATAGCAGTGGTTTGAGAGTGCCCCAACAACATGCAGCTGGAGCAAGAAAAAACACTGAACCTAAAAATCAGAGAAAGGCATTTTACAGCAAGGGAGCAACTGGGAGACATTCACTTTGTTGTTACAGGCCGACTAGCAGGTCTCGGCATGAAGGGAGCAAGAATAACCCATCCCAGCACACAATTATTGTCATTTGTCATCAAAAATATTCATTTCTTTCACCCTGTGACAAAGAGTTTAAGCAAGTACTCAAGACTGGTCTCCTAAGCTCACGATTTCCCACCCAACTTCTTGCTGAAGGACGTCCACGTTGAGAGCCTTGACATTCCAATGACAAACTGATCTATCCTGGAGCTGTCAAGGAGCAAAGCAAATGGCAGCTTCAAGGAGGAAAGTAAGGCCCAAAGAACACAAAGATAAGAGGAACCCTTTCTGCTAGGGCTCTGCAACATGATTTCTTCGTGAATCAAAAGCATTCTTCACACTGGAATTTTCCTCCGAGGTAAAGAGGGCTTGCAACTAATTAAAAAAAAAGCCCTCCAAGTTTCCAAAGTATTTCAAGTGATAAAACCAGAAGTTACAGACTGAAAATAAATCATAACAGTAATATGCACACACTTGAGAGGAAAAAAAACAACAGATATAAACCTACACTGGAAAAATCTTACACTTAGCGCAGCCAAAATGCCAGTTGATACATGTCACATTTGGGCGCTCCAGGCAACGCTATCACAATGGCTAATGCAGGCAGGCAGGGCTCCAAGGCGAACGTCCGAAGCCCAAGAGGACACACAGATGCTCCCTGGAGCCTTAAGAGAACAGTGATGGCATCTCAGGCCTTTTGCTGAAGCTTTCACACACACGTCCAGCATCTCGGGCGGCGGCGCAAGTCAAAGCAAGGCTGCGACCTTTGAGACGCCGTTACCGGCTAATCCTTCCCGAAGGAGGGCCTCCCAAAACATTTAGATTGAAGTATCCATGAGATTAAGATGTTTATCCCTCCCGTGTTTCTGCACAGTTGTGATTTCAGTGTCTCCTGGCTGCGAGAGCTCGGGAGGACCAAGGGCCAAGACGGGGAGAGCGTTGCTACCCCGTCCCTTCGCCCGGGTCGCCCTAACAAATGTCCCCATGTTTGCTGGAAACCTGTCACCAGCCTGCAGATAAAAGAGGGAAACAAAACTAGGGGAGGTTTTGCCCCAGATGGAAATACCTTGTGTGGCCAAGTTGACCAATCTATGGGGTGCAAGAAGAACTAAGAGCAAAATGTGAGACGACAGAGGGGGAAATGTTAAGACTTTCCAGGTGTTTGGATGTGGCTTCAGCCAGAAGAACCCCTTTAGGTCACCCCAGCCCATCAACAGCCCAAAGCTGCCTCGGCACAAATGCTAAGAAGGAAGTCAATTAACTCCTGCTCTGACTGGAGAAAACTGTTGCAGCAACCACATGCAGAGATGAGGGTATTCCCATCTCCCATTCCAAACTGGAAGGGTGTTTGGCACCAGAGTCTCCACGGGGACACCTCATGGAGACACTCAAATCATAGAATCTCCTGAGTTGGGACTCACAAGGATCATCTAGTCCCACTCCTGGCCCTGCACAGACACCTCAACAGTCTCACCATGTCCAAACCCTCCTGGAGCTCTGGCAGCCTTGGGGCCGTGTCCACTGCCCTGGGGAGCCTGGTCAGTGCCCAACCACCCTCTGGGGGAAGAACCTTTTCCTGAGATCAAACATAAACACCCGCAACAGCTTCCTGCTGTTCCCTCAGGTCCTGTGAGTGGTCACCAGAGAGCAGAGATCAGCCCCTGCCCCTCCATCTCCCCCTGGGAGGAAGCTGTTGATGGCCATCCCTGGAGGAAAAGGCTGAGCTCTTCCCAACACAGTTTGCAGCAAGGGAATGAAGGTCTCCAAAGCAACTCTGGCCAAGCACCACAGGAAAACATACTTAATGTGGAGAAGAAACACACTTTATACAAAGCACGGAAGAATTCAGTTAACAGGAGGGAGGATGAACACACAGCAGCCAAGACCGTTCCTCAGTGCACATGGAAGGGGTTTATGACAAGGTGACCAGTCAAAGCCTAACTCTTCTGCATCCTAAAGCAAACAGGATTTGAAGAGTTCAGCAAGCACAGTTTGCAAACTCCAGAGTCAGGACACTCACACCAGACACGTCTGGTCGCAGATGAGACACCAGAACTTTGTTCCAGCACAGCAAATCCTCACTGAGTCACAGTGCCCAGAGATGTTGTGAACTCACCATCCCTGGAAGTGTCCAAGGCCAGGATGGAAAGGGTTTGAAGCAACCTGGGCTAGTGGAAGGTGTCCCTGCCCATGGCAGGGGCTTGGAACAAGATGATCTTTAAGGTCCCTTCCAGCCCAAACCATTCTAGAATTCTACAGTCATGCCTTCGAGTTGGATGCTGCAGGAGGGCATGGGATAAGTTATCCAGTGCTTCCATGAGGTCTCTGTGCCAATACCTGTTGCGGTTTGTTTAGGATGGGGATTTGGTCCTGGGCAAGGATGGTC
Source organism: Lepidothrix coronata (assembly GCF_001604755.1). Taxonomy (NCBI): domain Eukaryota; kingdom Metazoa; phylum Chordata; class Aves; order Passeriformes; family Pipridae; genus Lepidothrix; species Lepidothrix coronata. The sequence continues at coordinate 975,097 of NW_016690353.1, read as the reverse complement.
CCTAATAATTTTATATTCCTACACATCTGGTCATAATAAATGTGTGGGTGGATCAGAGGGAGAAGACATCAGGACACCACTGGCCACCCCCCAGACAAGGTTTTATAGCCCTCCCCCCAAAAAACCCCACTGATTCCACACTGAATGCCTCAGACCTTGCAAGGCAGGTTTAATTTTAGAGCACACTCACGGGATTTGCTTACATAATTTTCTTGATTTGGAAGGCTTTCTATTTTTCTTAGTGAGAAAAGCTGTCCAAATTTATCACGTTAAGCAGGGGGGGGCCTGTAAGGATCTTAAAATACATTGGCTGCGATTCCCCTTTGGAAGTCTGCATATCACAATTAGGGCAACATGGAATTAGAGCAGCTTTAAAAAGTGAGGTGGCAAAGAAACCATTAAAAAGGACAAATCCTTACCAAATTATATTGGCACCTAAACACAACGACCCACAGGTTGTCCAGAGGCTGCTGAAAACAGGGCAGCAAGAGATCAAGGAGTGTTCCAGTTTGAACCCTTTAAGCAGGATGCATACAAATCCCACAGGAGAGATTTTGATTGACTGGAAGAGTTTGAAAGTGATTTTGAGAACACCATCTTTCTGTTAAAGGCACATTTATAACTCCTGGAGAAGATGTTGGCCTTATCTAACCGGACAAGAAAGAAATTTCCCCTTTGGGTATCCTGCAAACCAGTCCTCAAAGTCCCAGAGACAGGACTTGGCAGCAGCCTTGGTACTACTCCCCATTTAATTCCAACCAAGGAGGAGCTGAACAGAATTAAATCTGAAGTAGTATCAGGATCACAGCAAGAACTTGGTCACAGCAAGGACTCAACTTCTCAGGTCTGTTCTCACCAACCTGCAATCACAAAAAGCCATAAAACCTTTACACCAACATCTCACTTGACCCATTACTCCCAATTTTCATACTGATCATTTTTGTAGGTGGAAGCTGAGTATCTCCTATAGCAGACATTTTCAACCCTGTGGACAAGCTGCAGGAGTAGAAGGAAGGAGTCGATTTTCAGAGCTTGAAAATAAAGGAAACTTCACCAATCCCATGAATGCCACAGGCCAGCATCCCTCAGATTGAAGATTCACAGGAAGCAGAATTCAGTTTAAATGTTGCCAGGTATCTTCCACCTACTGAAGACCCATCTCAAGGGCTACTCCAGCAGGTCCCTCCTGCCCAAAGGTCACAGCAATGCACAATGGAAGCAGAATAATTTAATTTGGGCCTCAAATACTACTCAAGTCTATGAAGGTCTTGCCTTTAGGTTTCCAGCACTTCTGAGTACTTAGAGAGCAGCCCTGGAGCTCCCTGCCACCTCTCCAGGAAGCCACAAGGGATGGGAAAGCAATTCCCACTTCCAAGGCAGCTTGTCAGACTCCCACTTTGGATGATGGTCACTCACACGAGCTTCCTACACTGCATGACCTCAGAGAGGCCTCCAAAAAGCTGTCCTAGAACGGTCATAGAATCACAGAATGGCCTGGGCTGGAAGGGACCTTAAAGCTCATCTCATTCCAACCCCCTGCCATGGGCAGGGACACCTTCCACTAGCCCAGGTTGCTCCAAGGCCCGTCCAGCCTGGCCTTGAAACATCTCTCAACAAGACCTTGGTGTCTTCTCAGGAGTGAAGGCACAACTTGGCTGCTCACACAGAAGTGATGTGTTCTCCACAGGCACTACTCTCAGTACTTCCCAGAGCAGTAGCCCCAAAAAGTCTTTAAGAAGCACCAGTGATGAGGTTAATGGCCTCGTGTCTCAAAGAAGGAAACAACAACACCTCATGGTGTTAAACTCACCAGGCACTGCCACCAAAACCTGGGGAGACCGAGCTCCTGGGGCAGGTAACTAAAAACCTGAGGATTTAATGCAGTGTATTTCTTTTTGAGGGTACTCTTTGAGCAAGAACAGAGATTTAGGTCAGATATTAGGAAGAAATTCTTTACTCCGAGGGTGGGGAGGCCCGGGAATGCATTTCCCAGAGAAGCTGAGGCTGCCCCATCCCTGAAAGTGTCCAAGGCCAGGTTGGAGCAACTTGGGCTAGTGGAAGGTGTCCCTGCCCATGGCAGGGGGTGGAACTGGATAGGTTTCAGGTCCCTTCCAACTCAAACCTTTCTATGATAAAAATAAGAAAAAACCTCCAAAATCCGACCGTTGATTTGCTGCAGGAAACTTAACCAGGGAAACCAGATTTAATGCAGGACCACATCAGCCAACGTTCACATTGGCACTGGTTGTTCCCACCCCGTGGCCAAGCCTGAAGGCAACCAAGGACTGAAGAGCAGAATGGTGATGTCCTTCAGGCATGGACAAACTGCTAGAGAGGGAAGGAGGAGTTCCTTGGTGGTAAGAAAATGAGAATTAATCAGCTTATGGTTCAGGCAGAGCCCTAAGAGAGATGCAGACTTTGCACAGTGGGTCCTTTGAGGGATCCTGAGCTGCAGCACAGAGGGGTCTCACAGCCCCCACACCCCAGGGCAGCAGCATCCATGTCCTGCTTGTGTGCAGTGCCTGTTCCCTTCTCCACAGCCTGTGGGGATTCTCCATGAGAACCATGAAAAAAACCCAACCTAAAGAAACTAAAGGTTTTTGTCCCTCCTCCCCCCCCAAAAAAATCCTTATATAGCTGCCAGCTGCTGCTGTGACCACCCAAACTGCTCCCCCGTTTCTCAAGTGATGCTAAACTAAGTAGAGGAGCTGAAATATCCCAAGCAGGAGGGGAGGGTGAAGTTACACAGGGCCATTAGTAAAATAAACCTTCCCTGGCAGGCTGGAGAAGCAGCACCAAGAGCAATGCTGGCACTTATTTCAGTCACTGGGTTTAACCCTTCCTTTCCTCAGCCACCACCCCACAAAAGGTGGCAGAGCTGTGCCAAAGAGCCATTCCCACCCCAATCCACCGGTGGCCAACCAGCAGGGATAAAATTTGGGCCCAGAGCAGCCAAACAGGGGTCTTAGGATGGTATTAAATCAGATAATGGGCTGCAGGGACACAGAGAGTGGATGGAGAGCACCATCTGCAGAGGGTCAGTGTTACCTCCTCTGCCCTTCAGAGAGCAGAGTCCAAATGTTTAGGGTCAGTACAAAGGAAAAAAGTATTGTGATCGTTTTTCCCTCTGCCCAGGAACCTTCCCTGGCACTGGCAGGATTCCCCTCTTCACCCCAACACACTCATCATCTGACTCTTAAAAAACAGAGGAAAACCCCATCCCACCAAAGTCCCTCCGGAGCAGGAATTATCCTGCCCGTTTGCCCCCGGGGCACCCCACATGTAATGACTGTTTTTCACTCAAACTTCAGGGAAACAGAGGCCAAAGGCTTTTACAACCACAGCTCATCCTCAGCTGCAGAGTTAAATTACTGAGCTGAGAGGGTGAGTGTGCTGTTGGTCAAGTATTCCCAGTTCATCCAGTGCCTTCAGGACAGCAGAGAAAAACTGGGGTGTGACTCACTGCCCTGCATTTTTTAAGTGAAAAAGCAAAAGAGCTCGGTTTGGGGAATTACAGGGAAAAAAGCACGATCGGGGAAAGAAAATAAGAGTGAAAAAAAAAAAAAATAAGGGAGAGCAAAAACCTCTGAAACACCCTGGTTGGGCAACTGAAAGCACTGGATCAGCAGATGCAGAAGCTTTTCAGAGGAGCTGGTTCACACATTAGCAGAGGTAAAACGTTTGCAGCTTTTCTATGTGAGAGGCTGCCTATATTAGTCATCTGTAAGGGGACACTCCAGCAATGCTAAGTGGAATGAATCGAGCACAGGAATGCAAAGTGGGGTGGTTAAACCACATCACTTTTGGAGTGCCTCCTCCAAACAAGGCTCTAAAGTGCCCCTAATTCAGTTTAGCCCGATTTGCATTGAAATCAAGTCTGTTAAAGTGAATTAAGGACCTTTTAATCCCCGAGGAGAGTGTTTCCACCGGGGCTAGTTAAGAGTAATTGAACTAATCCACTTTAAAAGTCAGTTCAGATTAGTTGTGCTAAGTGGCTGTGCAGATGAGGCCTGGGAGCACAGGGACTGTCTCTAGGCTGCAATAATCACATCAATCTGCCTCTAGGGCTGCTCTGGGAGGACAAGGAGAGAGGCTGGGAGGGATCCAAAACACTCAAATAAGAACACTAATAGAAATGTCTCCCTGTGCTTGACAGGTGCCATCTGGTTGCAACCAAAGGCATTTTCCACATGTATTTTCTGTACATACCATAGTCCCCGGGCATGGCCAAGGGGAAGCTGGTTTTTATGGGCAGCTCTGGGACCAGGTTACTGCTCCAAGAAGTGCTGGCAGCATCTCTCACCCAAGCCATGCTCGAGGCTCACACCCCTCACTGAAATAGGAAATATTCTCCATTCCCCGTGTCCTGAAGGAGTCAGAGGACGTGCCTGGGCTCAGTGGAGGGCTGAAGGGACCAACTCCACCACAAACCAGTGCTGGGGGTGGTTGTTATCCCCATTTAGTGCCATCACACCCACCCCAGTCCCAAATTGCTTCCCGCCGGTTTCCACCGCAGCTTTTCAACTGGTTAGAGCAAAAGCAGTTCACAATTCCCACGGAAACAGGGAACGGGAAGCCAAAGAGGGGCAACAGAAATCAAAAAGAGGGCTAAAACCCACCCCAAACCACATCCTGCCCCAGTTTTTACTCCACACACACACACACACACCAGGCAGCAGCACCGAGCAGGCTGAGCACAGGTTTTGCCTTTCTAGGAAAGCACCGAGAGCCCCTGTTCGATCCAAGCCAGTTCTTCCCCAAGCTAAGAATAATCCCCCCAGCTGCTGTTTGATGTCCACATTGCCATGGATGCAGTGTTTTTTCTCTGGGAGATCCACAGGGCACGGGGAGCGCGGGGGCTGCTGCGTGTGTTCGCCCCAGTTAATGTTTCCTGTGCGGTTCAGGGCCGTTTTACCTACAGGTATGTTTATTCCACTACTTTAGCAAACCAGCAGACTTTTTAATGGAACTGTTGATATTTTTCCTGGCTGCTGCTCCTCCTGGAGAGGCGAGGCAGCGTACAAATGAAGTTCATTCCCAGCTCCGGCCCGAAGCTACTCTTCTCCTCCCGGGACCGCGGGGAATTGAAGGTTTCCATTGCACTGGTCGGGTTTCTTCCCTTCTCCAGCCTTCAAGTTTTAGATACACAAACAGAGGCTCTGGGGCAGCTGACAGTAGCGAGAGAAATGTGTGGCTGGTGCTTTAAGCAAGGGCAGCAGCTGCCCTGGAAATCCAGCCACACATCCCCCAGCACGGCCCTGCAAAAAGGAGAGCAGGTGCAACGCTGCACCCCTAAAATGAAGCCTCCACTGCCCATCTTGTTTTGCAGGCAGGCCTTGCAGCCTGAAGCTTGGTGTCTCCTGCTTATAAACACTTCAGAGCTCGCTAAGCCATCAGGAGGACCCCCATACTTCTGTCTCTGAACCCCTTTTATTGCTGCAACAGGAGCAGGAACTCCAACCCAGAGGGTTCTGCTTCATCAGGCACCTACTGAAAGCACTTTCAGATGTGATCCACAGTCCAACAGCCCTTTGGGGCCCTGGGAGGAACCCAAGGATGTGCACCAAGTCCCTGACTCAGCTCACAGCCTGTTCACTGTGAAAACAGCTCTGGTTTACAGCTGAATCACCCTGAGGTGCCCAAAGCTTTGCAAATCCTGAGCAACCTCTGCACTCCCCTTGGGTAAAACTCACCCCAGGCCTCTGAACACACCCAGATAGACCAGACCGCACCTTTCGAGCCACTTCAATCCAAAGCACTTGAGAGGAGCCCTCCCAAGAGCTCTGGTAGCAGAGTGAACAGCCCCCCACACACAGGCAGGAGCATCAGCTGGGACAAGGCCACCCAACTGCCCCTGTGCTGCTCATCTGTCCCACAGCAGCTGCAGCAGAACGTCCCTGAGAGCAGCTCACCAGCCCCATCCCTCACTCCCTGCTGGAGCCTTCAGCCTCTGGAAGCAGATGGGATCACCTTCCCCCCCTCCACGAGGTGCCCCACTGCTGACAGGGAGAGCACCCAACCCCAGCCAGCTGAAAAATACACCCAGTGGCATCAGGGAACAGGGTCATCCAGCCCGGTGCAGGCCCAAACTGAGGGATTTTTGTCCCAGTGAGTCAGACAAGGCCAAGCTGTCGAGCTCACCTCCCCCCTCCCAGCGCCAGCTCCCGCTCTCAGATTTTCCATGAGCTTTGCAGCAGCACAAGGGCCTCAAGGGATGCAGGGATGAGGGAGGATGCCCTTCCTTACCCTGGTACCTCCCACAGGGCAGTGCCTGGGACAGCTCTAATGAACCCAGTCCACGCACTGGGGAAGACTGGGAACACAAAATCCCCAGGGACAGAACTGCAGTTACTTTTAAGGCATCTCCACTACAGCCAGCGAGACCTGTTGCTGCAGGGTTGGTGATCCCTCTGCAAGCTCAGCAGACAAAATGCAGGATTATTCCTGGTCCCACTCCCCTCCAAACACCTCCCGAGCCCAGCACGTGTCCTGCACCTTGCAGAGACACAGGACTCTGCCTAGAAACACATTTTCATCAGCTACAGAAATCACTGTGGACATCCCAGCCTGTACCACGGACCACAGGCACTGCCCAGAGCTGCCTTCAGCCCAGCTCACGCTCTCCCAAGAGCAGCTCTTCAGCTTCAGTCCTCCCTTGGAACTCATGCTAAGCCTCTGGATTTCCAGAGTCAACATGGGACAAGCCAGAAGATAGAAACAGTCACCAGGGATGCAACACAGCTGTGCTAATGAGCCAAGGGAAGTGTTGGATCTTTGGTCAGACCCTGTAATTCAGCTCTCAAGTGGCTGTTTCACCTCTGGCCTGTCAGATCAACTTGTTAACCACAGAGAGGGAAATCGCTCCCTGCTTGCTCCCAGCAGGAGATTCATCTTTGGCAGGGGCTGAAAACATCCCTCCCCCCCTCACCTTTGATTACAGAGAGGCCCAGGGATGCAGAGAGAGAGAGTTGGGCTCTAAGTTTGCCAGGTATTTCAAGATCTCACCTTACACTGGAAGAGGATTAGAGCTGGAAAAGAATTTTGTCAAGATTAAGCCGAACAAGTCAGTTCTTTTAAATCAAGTCTCAGTTCTGGTGAACTGTCCCCAGAGGGGTTTGGGCTCCAGGATTGGGTTTCTTGGCACAGGAGAGGGGCAGCACGGGAGAGCTGTAAGCTGAACTCTCTGTCCCTGAGCTGGGAATGGTCCCCTGAAGGCACTGCCCACACTGGGAGAGGTCCCTGGAGCCACCACCAGTGCATCCAGCTCTAAGTGGACCCTCACCCCGAGTGCAATCACTCAGCTGTTTCCCAATCCCACCAGCTGCTCTGACCCCCAGCTGGACACCTCATCCCTGAGCTGAACTTGGCTCCCAGACACTCTGATGTCACAGCTCACGGATTCACATCCCATCTCACCCCTGAGCCAGCCCAAAGCTGGGTCAGCACAAGAAGCTCAGCCCTACAAAAGGCACCTCTGCAGGAGTGCTGTGATGTCCCCCAGAAGCCTCCTTTGAGAGCACTGAAGGAGTTATCCAGGTCTCCTCAGGCCTGGGAGGGTTGGGATCCTTGTGCCTGAGGCTACAGAGCAGTAGGACATAAATAAGCTGAGAACCCCCAAAATACAGCGGCCTTGCTGTGTTAAACTCCAGTGGAAGCACATTTTCTTTGCCTGCCCCAGTATTGTGCAATGCTTTGTCTGATGTGCCCTCAGCCACGCTCCCCTGCTGCCTTAGAAGGGGCTCTGCACCCACAGGAGACAGGATTGACTGGTTTTCCACGGGAATCAGGAGGCACTGAAGTCAAAGCAAGATTTGGGGGGAACCAATCCTCTGGGAAACACTCTGGCAGAGCTCCTGCAGGCACAGAGAGGAGCTCCAGTGCCAAGGCCGGGGAGGGGAGATTCCCACCAAACCCACGACCCCTGGTAGCTCAGGGCTGGTGGTTTTCCACACCCATTCCAAGCGTGGCATTGCAAAAGGAAGCCACTGCAAGCTCTGCTGCAGCACAGCCAAGGAGAACCACTTGAACAGCCAGAGGAATGGAACATTTTGCTGTGGCAGCTCCAGAGAGCAAGGTGTGTGCTGACAGCAACCCTAAAGTGGAGCTGCAAAGCCCCACGGGGTCCTCTGGACCAGAAAGCAGCACCTTCACCCCCAATCTCCAGCTGCCATCTCGACAAAAAGTGCAGTTACACCCCCCAGGGCCGGCTGGCTTTGTTTTTGTTGCGATACCAAGCATCAGCTCGCCGCTCTTTTAAATAAAAAATAATCAATCTTGGGAGATGACATTCAAATGAGGATATTTAAAAGCCTGAGCTCACCATAACAGTGGAAAAAAAAAAAGAAAAAAACAATGCACCCAGCTGAGCAGGGTGAGGTTTATCCTGGGAATTAGCTGTGGGCAAACAGGGAGCGGGGCACGGAGATGCCTCGGGGGCTGTTTCTCTTCAGGGATCAGGTCTGGGAAGGCTGCAAAGATCCCAAAAAGCCCCGAGAGGAACGTGCCAGGCTGTGCAGGCCAGAGCTCAGCAGATGGACAGCCCTGTGGGGATCCTGCAGCCGGGGGGTCAGCGAGCACCAGTGGCCTCCCACACACCCTGCAGCAACACAGGGCTCCCTCCCACGGGCAGGGCTGGGGACCTGTCACCTCCTGCTGATGGATGGCACCAGGGAACACTTGGTGGAGGTGCAATTTAAAGGGTAATAACTTGCTCTGACTGGGAGTTAGAACAGGTTTTCTCAAAGATACGGGTGAGCCCCCCAAGGAGATGCTCGGGTGGCACCACTGGTGGGTTTGGAGCAGAGCCAGGACCAGTTCCCTGTAAGGAGAATCCCAGAATGGTTTGGGTTGGAAGGGACTTTAGAACTCATCCAGTCTATCCCCTACCATGGGCAGGGACACCTTCCACTAGCCCAGGTTGTTCCAACCTGGCCTTGGACACTTCCAGGGATCCAGGGGCAGCCACAGCTTCTGTGGGCAACCTGTGCCAGGGCCTCATCATCCTCACAGCCAGGAATTCTCTCCCAGTATCCCATCTAACCCTGCCCTCTGTCAGCTTAAAGCCATTCCCCCTTGTCCTGTCTCTCCATTCCCTGACCCAAGTCCCTCTCCAGCTCTCCTGGAGCCCCTTTAAGCACTAGAAGGGGCTCTCAGCTCTCCCCAGGGCTGCTTAAGTTCCAGAAGCAGAAAGCCCAGTGTGAGCTGTGGGCTCTGAGTATCAAAACAATTCATCTTTGCTTTCTGTCTCACCTGCCTGCACATCACACACGATCCATGGGGTCAGACTCCAGACCCACCCTCGTGTACTTCAAAATAAACTCTTAATTTTCCACTATTAACAATGGAAGGAAAAAAAAAATAAGTAGACCAAAAGTAGATGGAACTCTAACACTTTTGCTCATCAGCTGAACTCTTCCAGAAGCCCCTGGCCTTGAAAACAACAGTTGCTTGACCTCACTTGTTTTGGGAGGCTGCTCTACCACGTGGTTTCAGAGATTTTCAACAGCAGACCAAGGTTCTGGCTAAACTTCTGCCCCGTTCCTCAGCCAGACAGGACCATCTGACAGGTTTTTTAAGCTAAGCTCAGACATTATATGGGCCTCCCAGGGCTTCATTCACATTTAGGGGAAATGACACGTCGCTCCCCAGCACCAGGAGCCACCTCCTGTTCCACACAGTCAGTGGCCAGTTCTGCTACTTCAGGCTCTGGGAAGACTCCGAGCAGTTTTTCCAGGAAAGGAAACTTTTGCTCCCGTTGGGAAGCTCACCCCTCCAGTGCACAGCAAACTCAGGAGGAGTCAGAGCGAGTTTTGCCCCGCACTCCACGAGCACCTGGCAGCCCAATTAATGCTGTTTTAATCAGCCAGGCCAAATCTGCTCATAAAACCCACGTCAGCTCCCATAGAGCCCCAATATCCCACCAGCAGGAACTGCCCCCTCCCAGGCCAGCACAGACTCAGCAGTGCTGTCACATACTGTTGAGTTTGCATGTTCTGCAGGGCATGCACAGAAGAGCTGTTTTCCTCCCATGTTCTTTCCAAAAGAAAGAGTTCAAGTTTTTTTAACCTGTCGTTTCCCCTTCCCCCAAAAGAAACCCTTCAGCAACCTGAATTAACAAAACACTCCCCCCACCTCAGAGAAGAATGATTTAAGGTCACGAGCAGACTGGTAGAACTACCAGAGCACGGGCAGGGGCTGCTGGATCCATTTGGAACAAGAGCTCCCTGCAACAGCTGAGAGGGAAGAAAGTCAGGATAGGTTTTTTTTTTTCTATCAGCTCCAGCAAATCTTGTAACTGCTGTGTTTATCCATGCAGTCAAAATACTCCCTGTTCCACTCAGAGCAGTGCAAACATGCATTACAATAAAATGTAAAGCTTGCTGAGCTGATAAACTTCATAAGTGTATTTTCTGACAGTATCTTGAGAGATAAGACTCATTAGCACTTAGAGCCACGGTCTGAGGGAACCTTAAAAAGCGCAGTTAAAAATGGGAGAAGAGGGAAAATTTGTAATTAGATGTCAAAACCCTGGCTTCTAAAAGGGTTAACCCTTTCCACCCAGCATCATCATAATGTCTAGCCTCTATTCAACTTGACCTGAGCTGGCTCCTGAGCTCTGGGGCCAGTAAGTTAGGAAAATATATTCCACCAGTCCTGGGTTAGACCAGGACCTGCAGCCACGCTCTGCAGGAGGAGCAGCAACCCCCTCATGGATATTTAAGGGTGCAAACAACAGGCCCCCTCTGCTCAAGGGCTTCTCCTCAGATTGAGAAACCAATTGTATTAACACACTACAAGCCACCAGAGAGCTTTTTTTGGCTGCAGACAGCAAGGGCTGCTTCAGCGTGGAGGGGAGCCAGAGGCTCAGCGTGTTTGCAGTCTGGAAAGCCAGGTGTGGGAGACTCCTTGGATTGCTTCAACACGCCCTCAGGGAAGCTGGCAGGTTGCTACCTGGATAGTTTGGGCACTTGGGGTGAAGCTTGTGTCTAACAAAAGGTTGTGGCATGAATTAAGCAAGCGCCGTGCCCACCCAAGAGCCAGCTGGAACCACACGGTTGGAAAGAGGGAGAGAGCAGATCAAGACAGTTTTAATGCACTGAATCCTCTTATCCAACACCACAGACAGCAAAAATTCGGATGAGACCTGATCCAGCCCAAGCCTTGGAGGTGCCACATCACTCTGTGTGACTGGAGCAGAGATCTGGAGCTTCTGGCAGCAGAAGTCCTTCCACCTCTGGTGACCCAACCCCGTGTTCAAGGCTGTCACCCCAGTGGAGATATTTCAATGTAACATCTCCAAAATCTTCAAAATCCCCTTCCAACTGAAGCCCCTCCTAGAAGGCATCGATGCACAGGGATGCAATAGAGACAGGGCAGGTTAAGTCCAGTCTTCAGCTCTCCTGAGCCAAGATTTGCAGGTCCCACCACCCCTGTGCAGCTCTGATCAGCTCTGCCCCAGGAATTCCCTCCTGCAGTGGGAACACCAGTGATGCTCAGTGGTTCAGTACCTCCTCTGGCTACTCAGTCCCCTCCACGGGATCTTAGCTCAGCAGTGCCTTCTGATGAGGATTTTCCATCAAAAAGAAGATCTTAAGGAGTGTTTAATTATTAACATTTATTAGAAATAAAGACACTGTCAGCATCTCCTTAAGTGAAGGGAATGGAATGGAGCATCCCTGGGAGGGAACATCTATAAGAGAGCTGGAGAGGGACTTACTACACAGACAGAGTGACAGGAGAAGGGCAAATGGCTTTGAATTGGAAGAGAGCAGGGTTAGATGGGATATCGGGAAGAAATTCTTCCCTACAAGGGTGGGGAGGCCCTGGCACAGGTTGCCCAGAGAAGCTGTGGCTGCCCCATCCTTAGAAGTGCCCAAGGCCAGGTTGGAGCAACTTGGGCTAGTGGAAGGTGCCCCTACCCATGGCAATGGATTGGAACTAGAGGACCTTAAACCCAAATCATTCCATGATTCTCCAGGAGGGAATTACACCCAGTCCTCCAGCACAGTGGATTAAGTAGAAAAATGAAGCGAGCAGCAAAGTCTGACAGAACTGAGCCTGGTCAGAAAGACTCAAACTAAGCAGCATCACAGTGACTCCTCAATGAGGTCTCCCAGACCTTCCACTTAACTTCCTCCCCCTTCCCAATCCCACAACTAATTCAATTACCTGCCACTGAATAAGCCTCAAGGCAATTCTCATTACCCCGGATAAAGCACAAGGCCTTTAATTATTAAACACTCCCGGGCTTTTTGTGTTGGGGTTGTGGGGTTGGACTCCCTTTTATTGTTGTCAGCAGCTTCCAGAAAGCAAGTTAATCATTGACCAGGCCTTTCACCAGGAGCCCAGAGTCCTGTGGATTCCTGGTCTCTAGTCCCGCATCACACCAGGCTAAAGAACTGCACGCCTGCTTTGCCAATTATACATTCAATATTCCCCCTAGAACAAGCCATCTTCCACCCTCAGGGGGTCATTTACAGCACTGGTGACCCCTGCAAAAAAAAAAGCAATATTTGGACACGCAGGCTGTGAAAGTTCTCCCCACTGAGTTCAGAGAGAAACAGCCCCCAGTGTCTTTCCAAGAGAGGGAAACTGAGGCACAAGGCAAATCTCAAGCAACGTGGTCAATCCAGTACTTAAGGCATAAAAAATACCAACCCCTATCTAAATTACGGGTTGTTCCATCCTCTAAGTACACGGCAGGCAAGAGGAGCTTTCAGGTACTTCCCAGCCTGATCTGGGACAGATCCTGGGCCCCAGGGATGAGGATGCAAGGCCTGGCAGACCTCAGCTGTTTTTCCAAGTGTTCCTGGGTTTGCCACCACCCTTATGGCCACTTCATCAAATCCGGTGCCACTTCCAAGCACCTCCAAAGCAAATGCTGCTTCTGGGCACGGGGCTGCCCGGGGCCAAGGAATAGAGGTTAAACACTGCTTTGAACTGACCCAGAGAGGCCAACTTTGGGAGAGGAGCCAGGCAGGACTCAGAGCAGTCCCTACGTGACAAGAAAAGCAAAGGGGGGGGGAGATAAAACACTCAAACCAAACCGGGCACACCCTTCCCAGGAAACCCTAAAAACCCAGCACCTTAAAAACCCACCTAGAAGAGGGCGGAACGCGGCGGGGCAGGATGGCAGAGCCGCCCTGGCAGCCCCCGGGAGCCGCCTCTGCAAGGCTCCAGCTGTGTTTGCCTGCGCTCTTGCATTCCTGCCTCGCCACCCGAGCCCAGGTTTTTTGTTTTTTCGGGTTGCTCCGAGAACCAGCTGCTCCGTCTCACACACGCCAGAGGCGAGCGAGAGGCGCGCCTGGAAAAGCCGACGCGCAGCAGCTTCCCCGGGAGCTCCCGCGCCTTCGGGTGGCCCCACACCACCATCCAGTGACAGGTACAGAAATCCTGGATGTGCAAGAGCCCCTGCTGGCACCCAGCGCGTCCCACGGGCTGGGAAAAACAGGCGGCGGAGCCCGCGGGATTGCTTTTATTGGAGGTGACATTCGAGGTGACGCCACACGCTCCGAGTGACAGTTCAGACACGCGTGGCAAGTCTCGCCCCTGGCAGGAACTCGGAATCACAGGATATGCCGACTTGGAAGGGACCCACAGGGATCATCCAGTCCATCCCTCAGCCCTGCACAGGCCCATCCCCAGGAGTCACCCCCTGTGCCCCAGAGGATCATCCAAACCCTCCTGGAGCTCTGGCAGCCTTGGGGCTGTGCCCACTGCCCTGGGGAGCCTGGGCAGTGCCAACCACCCACCCGCTCAGTGATCACAGCCCCCGAACACCCCTTCAAATCCAATATCCAACTCTTTTCCAAGTGCTTCTAGCAAAGTTACACCCCGAACTACAAAGTTTCTACCCGACAGCACCTACCTATAGTTAGCACATAACCTATAGTTACGTCCCTGGGCACCTACTCTGCACCTGCCAAAGGGAATTAAAATATATTGCACTTCCCACGCTAAAAACCCCCCACTGGGCAGCAAAGGACCTGATCTCGCCAGGGGTGTGTTGGTAAATTAGGGCAAGCTATGCTTCCCCTCCCTCCCTCCCTCTCCCCCTCGTGAGCATTTGAGGGTTCCTGTTGCCTGCGTGCAGAGCTCAGCTCGGTTACATTTATGAAGAACATTGCAATCTGTCAATATAAACACTATGTAAGCATGAGCCACTTGTAACATTACTACTGTCTTGACAAGTGTTTGCAGAGGGGGCAGAGCTGCTCGGCTCCTTCTGCTGCTCTGAGCAAAGCCGAGCAAATCCCGACACGCTGAAAACGCTCCTTCGGCAAAGAAAAACAAGGAAGGGGCGCATCCAAACTGAATCAGACTCTAAATCAGAACACCCAGAAAGAAGCAGAGGGAGGGTGTGATTTATGGCCTGCACGGGTTGTCACCTCAGCTCCACAGATCAGGCAGCTCGGGAAAGCAGCAGCTCCTCCAGGCTGGTTTCTCTTCCTTCCCACCAGCACCGGGGCGCAGCAGGATTGAAGTTCCTCAGCCTGCCTGTCACCCCAGCACGGCTAATCTTGTCATCTGCCACTTCCACAGCCCAGTAAGTGCAAGACCCGACACAATTCCCAGATGCTGCTCTGGCATTTCCACCACCCCCAGCCACATCTGAGAGAGGAAAGGGAGGAGGGGAGGTGCCCACACCCAGAGCGTGCAAGGCACAGGGAAAGCGGAGCAGGAGGAGAAGTGAAATGCAATGCTTTCTCAGGGATCCCAGCAGTCTGGGGCTGCTCCAAACTACCCCCACCAGCCAGTTGGAATATGGTGCAAATTAGTTTTCAGACAGCCCAGCTGCAGAGGCGATGGCTGAGCATAAAAGCTCGGGGAACTTTTGGAACAGCCAGTGCATCTCACACTGCTCTCAGCTGACACTTCTCTCAAGGCAGTGCTTCCCCCTCTGGTGCAGACTGAGCCTGTAACAGTCTCCTACACGTTCTCCTCCCCAAAATGCACCCATCAGCATCATCAGCTATCCTGATGTGCAGCTCTAAACACACAACAAGCCATCGGGGCCGTGCTCAGTTTTGCAGACACGGGTTTTCCATTTTAGCATCAAGAAGTCTCTTATCAGACAAGGCTTGGGAGTTGTAGCACCAGCACATCCCTGCAGCCACTCTCTTCCAGTAGTCAGGGCTGACTATAACCCCTCAAACCCCTCCTGAGCAGGTGCCTGCAGGGTCTCAGCTCTGCTCATGCCACACACCAGCATCCCCTCAGGTCCTGCCATTGCTGGGGATCAGCTCCGGGTCAACCTGGCACCTGCTTCTCTCCTGCTCCAGGGAGGAGAGCAGCAGCACCCAGGTCACCCCCAAGGCTAGGGAAAAACCTGTCCCTCCCTTCACCCTGGACACTGAACCACTTCCTTCAGCACATCTCCACCAAGGCAGCAGCCAGAGCCCCCTCTGCACCACCATTACCTCACACACACACCAAGCTCGGCTTCCAGAGGGCATTTCTCATTCTTGGCTGCTTGTGCATCCCTCCAAGAACACCACAGCCAGACTTCCAGGGAAGCAGCAGCCTCCAGCCGTGCTATTCCCACCCCAGCATCCCCTCCTGCCCCTCAGGACAGCCCCAGACATAACTCCATGCTGATACAATCTTGTTATCGCGTAACCAGGGCCCCATTTCTGTCCCCACTAATTCCCCACCAGGCCACACATTTGGAGACACCGAATTCTTTCCCTGAAATAAGACATTGGGGATGGGGAGGGGGGGGGAAGGGGATCATCCACAGCTGTCCCTATCCCCCTCCAGACTGTGGAAGGGAGCAGCCAAGCTGCAGCTACACCACGACATCTGTTTAACACGGTCTGTGCCCCTCCACCTCCTCTGACAGAAGTGGCAGCGCCCAGAGCAGAGGGTCCAGCAGGCCGCCAAAAAGTGTCCTGGTGGCTTTGGTGATGTCTCAGACTGGGAAGGAGCATCCTTCCCCCTGCCTGGAGAAACTGGTGCATCAACTGAGCTCAGTTCAGTGTTTTAGCTCAGGTGACACATTCAGGTGCTCAGGAAAGATTTATCAGACATGCTGGAGCAGCTCTCTCTCCTGGAGCAGCTTCTCCATAGGAAGAAGGATCAACACCAGGCTTCACAGGGCGCTGGCAGAGAACACCGAGTTCTGCAAGAACATCCAGCTTTTTACCCTGGAAGATTTCCTTCCTTATCAATTCACAGGAGCTCGCGGTGAGGAGGGCTCAGCTCTTCCACACGCACTTGTTAAATCACACCAGGGATTATCAGGATCTGGGATCTCGGCTCTGACTGCTCCCAGTGCCCCCCCCCCGCAGCTCAGCAAGTGCAGCCTCTGCTTGAGGCCTCTTGGAAGAACAAAGAGCAGATTAACAGCAGATGCTGCTCCTTCGCTGGGGCTTTAAACTCGGGATGCTTTGCATAAGCAAACTCCACACCACAGCAGCCCCGGAGCACTCGGAGTGCACATCTGGCTGGGTGCACATCTGGAACCTCCTATCCCCTCCTTCTTGCCAGAGAGGGAGTCTCAAATCCGAAACAGCAGCTGTACCGAGACAGAGAACAACCCAAAGCGCTCAGGACAGACCCAGCCGTGGCTCAACGTGTTCCCTCTCAAGTTCAAATCTCCCCCAGCCAGGAGAGAAATCCCAGAAGGAGCTGGAATGAGTTACCTGCTGCACTCCAGCAGATACCAGACTGCACAGATTAATAGGGGAGTTAGAGCCAAGCTCCTTACAAACCCCATCGGTCCCCACGGCACAATTCAGCTGCTCAGTGCCGGTGGTCTTCAGCAGACACACGAGCCACGGGCTCAGTGCAGCCCTCCGTGTGCTGCCGAGGCAGAGGAGGGCTTTTCCTAAAAACCTGCACACGCAGGACAAGGCTGTTTCCTCAGAAAACCAGCCCCAGCAGCAGGAAGTTAAATGGTTGTGGAGTTGGAAACAGAAGATGTAAGTAGCGCTGTTTGGAAAACTTTGCCAGACCACAAGCAATGGACAAGCCTCAACAGCAGGATTTGTTTTACTGGAAAGAAGGGGGGAAAACCTCAAGTCTGCTAAAACATTCTCCAGGGCTGGTCCAGTGGCTCCTACCAGCGGTCACAACACAACATCCCCCCCCTCCCCAAAGGAAAAAAAAAAAAAAACGAAAAGCAAGAATCACCACTCTGGAGAAAACTTGCACCAAACCCTCTTGTACGACTGCTCGCGTCCTACTCCCCTCACAAACCGACAACGTTTTGGGACAAATAGTTTTAAAATGAAGGATAAGAGGCAGTGACACCCCAAAAAAAGCGGAGAGGGAAAGACACTGCGAGCTGAAGCCCCGCGACGTGGCTGCGGGAGGGAGCGGGTTCTATTGGGGTCCTCCAGCTCAACGCCGCGCCCACGGAGGGGGGATACGGGGGAAAAGGGGGCTAAAGGGGATAATTGGGATAAGGGGTCGGGAATGGGAAGGATCGGGATCCACCTGCCGGGCCGGGAGCGCCCCCTGCCGGCCACACCCTGCCCCGCGCACAGGTGAGCGCCGGGATGCGGGGACCCCCCCGCTCCCTCGGGAATCACCTTCACACCGTGGGATGGTGGATACGGCACACACCCCTCCAAAAAAAAAAACATCACCGGGGTGATGCCGGCACCCGCTGGCCAGCACCTGGGGTTGAGGCGTGAGGTTAAATTGGGCGAAAAAAGAGTTTTCTGGGGTCGTCCCAAGCTGGCCGGGGTTACACCCGCACCTGGCGCGCTACAGGTCCCCTCCATGCGGGTCACCCCCTCGGGAAAAGGGGGAACAGAGCATTCTCTCGACCTCAGCGGCTGCTTCCCGCAGCCCGGCAGCTCCGGGTGGGCTCCCGGAGAGCCCGGCAGCGCCGAAGGAATTCGGGGGGTCGCCCGGCTGGGAGCGGGTGGGAAGCGGGACGGGCGCGCCGGTGCCGGCTGTCATCCCGGGATGCCCGCACCCAGCGAGGGGAAGGAGCGCGGCAGCATCCCCGCCTCGGGCGGGACGGACGAGGCTCATTAAAAAAAAAAAAAAATAAAAAAAAAAAA
>NW_016690353.1:951375-955908 GCF_001604755.1 Lepidothrix coronata | reverse complement strand
GGGGGGGGGCCCGGGCGGCCGGGAAGGATTGGGGGGGGGCCCCCCGGCTGGGAGCGGGTGGGAAGCGGGACGGGCGCGCCGGTGCCGGCTGTCATCCCGGGATGCCCGCACCCAGCGAGGGGAAGGAGCGCGGCAGCATCCCCGCCTCGGGCGGGACGGACGAGGCTCATTAAAAAAAAAAAATAAAAAGTATAAAACGCATTAAAGAAAAAAAAAACTAAAATAAAAGTTGAAGAGCAGGAGCACGGGGGCCACCTACCCGAAGTAGGCGGCGGAGGGCCGCGGGGCGCAGGCGAGCAGCCCTAGGAGCGCGCAGGAGGAGAGCCATCCCAGCAGGACGTGTCCATCCAGCATCTTGCAGCGGCGCCGGCGCTGCTCATCTCGTTCCCCCGCCGCGCCCGCTGCGGCCCCGCCGCCCGCCCCGCTTCTTATAGCGCGGCCGGCACCGAGAGCGCGGCCGGCCGGGGCGGGCCGGGGGCGGGACACGGCCGGGGGGGAGGGACGGCGGCAGGGGACACCCCCCCGGGGGAGGGACGGAGCGCCGGGGCGGGGAGAGCGAGCGGGAGAGGGAGAGGGAGCCGGGAAAAGGGGGGCACCCAGATGGGTGCGGTGCGGATGGGCGGGGAAGGGATGGGGGGGGGAGAGGGGTGGGCGTGCAAAGGTGGGTGTGCGAGGGTGGGAGTGCGAGGCGTGGGTGGCACAGGGATTGGGAGCCGGGGAAGAGGTGGGAAACAGTGCGAGGGGCGGGCGTGAAAGGGCTGCGTGTGCCGGGTTTGGGTGCTTGTGAAAGGATCGGGGTGTTGTGCAAGGGGTGGATGTGCCAGGGATGGGCAGCTGGGCAAGGGATGGGCTGTAGTGCAAGGGCCAAGTGTAAAAGGGCTGCGTGTGCCAGGTCTGGGTGCTTGTGAAAGGATCGGGGTGTTGTGCAAGGGGTGGATGTGCCAGGGATGGGCAGCTGGGCAAGGGATGGGCAGCACTGCAAGGGCCACATGTGCAAGGGGTGGATGTGCCAGGGATGGGCAGCTGGGCAAGGGATGGGCAGCACTGCAAGGGCCACATGTGCAAGGGGTGGATGTGCCAGGGATGGGCAGGTGGGCAAGGATCAGGAGCAGGTGTACAAGGGGTGGATGTGCCACGGATTGACTGCTGGACAAGGGATGGGCAGCAGTGCAAGGGCCAGGGATGGGGAGCTGGGCGAGGGCCAGATGTGCAAAGGGGTGGATTTGCCACACCTGGTCAGCTGAGAAAGGGCTGGGGAGTTGTGAAAGGGCTGGATGTGCCAGGGATGGGTAGTTGTGCAAAGCCTGGCTGTGCCACAGCTGGGCTGGGTGTGCAAGGGCTGGATGTGCCAGACACGGGCAGCTGTGCAGGAGTTGGGCAGCTGTGCAAGGGGTGGATATGCCACATCTGGACAGCTGGCAAGTCGTGCAAGGGTTGGGCAACCAAGGGGCAGGTGTGCCAGAGTAGGGAAGGCATGGAAGGGGCTGGATATGCCTGGGATGAGCAGCTGTGCAAGAGCCAAACAGTCATAGAAACCAAATGTTCCATGTCTGTGTGGTCACACGAGGGCTGCAGCCACAAGTGCTGACCCACCCTGCAAGAACTGGGCAGTTGTGCCAGGGCTGCACTGTTGTCCAAGGGTTAAACGTGCCACTCAATATTTCAGGGACTCCACAGCCATGGAAAGGCAAGGTGGGCAAGGGCTGAGCCAGCAGGCAAGAGCTGAGCAGTGATGCAGCGGCTGGGAAGTGGTTAATGCCCTAAAAGTCACCCTTTGTGGCAGCGTTTTTCCAGGTGACATCGCCGGCATCGTCATCCCCGGGGTGATTTCAGCGCTGCTGCCACCCAGGAACAAAAAGCTTTCCCTCCTGAGCGTGTGTGTGTGTGGCACTGCTGAGCCACCCCCTGTCCCCACGGGGACAGATGGCAGGAGGACACACTGGGCTCTCCTCTCAAAAGCCACCGTGCCCGGGGGTTTAAGCTCAGCTCCACAAAGCCGTGCCCAGCAGGTGACAACTGGGCACCTAAATGAGACCTTGGGTGATCGTGGTGGTGTCATCTGTGGATTTGGCCCCCAGAGTCTGTAGGCAAACCAATTCAGGAGCCACAGAGGGGGTGGGATAATGAGGATGAACCTTTTGTCCTGGAATAGCTCCTGGAGTGACACCGGGAGCTTGGGGAATTTATTCCCAGCACTGGCCGTGCACTCAGGCATTTCCAGTCTCCCCAGCGCTGCAAACCATGTGGATTCTGCTTATTTTGGGAGTGAGAGGGGAGAAGATGTTTTAATTTTTAATGTATAAAACATCTCAACCCGGTTCCTGACCAAACCTTTTCCAAAACAAAAAAAAAGCCTTATGGAAAAACACCGTTCAAACTTCACCCATCCAGCCCTGCATGGGATTTGGGGTTCCCACAGTGTCCATGGATCAGCACCCTTGGGGTGGGGGCTGAAACATGCTGGGAGGGGTGTCAAATCCAATCCAGCTTCCACAACTCCACGTGATTCAGCGGGATCTGGGAATATTTCAGTTCCCTCATCCCAGTGGTTGGGGTGAGTGGCACCATGCCACCCCCCTGGGTGCCCCCATGGGTGCTGGGAGGAGGGTGGCTCCGGGGGCCATCCCAGCCTGGCAGAGGCCTGCAGCAATATTGCATTAAAGCCCCATCTAGAGGCCTTTCATTGAGGAGAATTTGGGAGATAGAACCATCTCTGGGGTCGTGTTTTGTGTCCTTATCCTCCCCCACGAGTTCTTCCAGCTTTGGAAAAGGGAATAAAAGGCTGTTGATGGAGGGAAGGGCAAACAGTGTCATATATTATCACTGGGAGGTTTTGCCTGAGCGTTTCTCTGCTGGAAAAGACAGCTGAGGAGTCATTTTTCATGCGGGTCCCCAAGAAGCTGGTGATCCCAGCACGTGGAAGGAAACTCCTGTTCCTCCAGGCAGCCCCAAGGCAGAGGGTCATGGAAAGGCAGCGACCCTGCTGTTACTCATTTCCTCTGCCCACAGGAGGTGCCGTGCCCGGGGTGATGCTCCGGGCTCTGTGTGACTCTTTCCGAGCTGAGGCAGCACCAAATATAGTCCCCACTTCTGCTTTCAGCCCGGGAAAAAGGGAAGCCCAAGAAGGGCTGACCCCGCCAGGGCTTTGCTGCCTGTCATGCTTGGGGACCATCCAGCAGTCCCGGGCGCGGCATCCCCCTGGGACAGCGCTGTGGCTTCCCAGGTGCCTCAGGTGACATAAATCCCGGTGTTTTCTGCTCAGCCCGGTGTCCCCACAGGCACCGACAGCAGAGGGCAGTGCCACACAGGCACAGCGCCTTGTCCGGGGCGGCGTGGACACCTTGGAATGCTTTGGCTTTTTAAGTGGGAATTTTTCAGCAGGGTGGTTTCTGTCCAGGATGGAGGGGACACACCGGGGCCGGCGGGAAGCAGCCAAGCACTCCTGGGGTTTTGTGCTTTAAGTGGCAATTCCAAAGGGTCACGACCACCCCCGGGAATAGTGCTGCTGCCAGCAGCACACTGCCTTCTTTAGGGTCAAAAGAAGATAATGGGGTACAAGGATAACGCCGGGAAAAGAGCCTCAGAGTGATTGTCACCTCTGGTTTGGCATCAGCAGAAACCCTGTGTCCTCCTAAACCTGACCCCACCGTTGTGCTGCTGTAATTAATATGTGATATGTCATATGCTCCTGTGCCAAAACAGTCGTGGGAGTGAGCTGTGAGGGTCCAGGTAGAGGGTCTGGCATCCTGCAAGAGCCCTGACATCCTTCTCCCGGTGCCAGGGTGCCTCCCAGCCCCGTGGGTGGCACCGTCCCGTGGCAGCCGATGGGATCCTCATCCAGCACAGGCTGCTGTGGCCACCCCATCGGGCTCTTCCTCGGACCACAGGGGGATCTGGAAGGTGACTTCAAGTTTTCCTTCTCCATGACTCAGCTCTGGAGCCTGCCTGTGTCATTCCAAAGGCTTCCCCACCCCAAGGAGCCCTCACCACCACCCGTGTGTGGGTTTTTTTGCAGGACACCCAGCACCTATTTTGCTTGGGGCGTCCCCTTCCCTCCCCGTGGTTCTTCTGAGGGTGTTTTTCTCCTTCCAAGCAGCTCCCATTAGGGAGAGGAGGATTCTGACCAGCTCACCAAGGTCCTTCTGCATGAACCAAACCTCTGCAGGGCAGCAGCTCCAGCTCAGTGGGTCGATTGACTCATAGGAGTGGAGAGGGAAGGAAAATACCCGTGAGTTCATCTCCTTCATCCCTCCTTGCCGGTCCTGCTTGGGTTCCCCACCAGATATTTGGCACCGACTCCCAGATTGGAGCAACTCAAGTGAGGCAGCAAGAGGTGGGGACCTCACCAGGCTGGGGCTGGGCTGGGTATCCCAGGCTGTGCCCGGGATAACTGGGAATCATCCCCAGGCTGTGCCCGGGATAACTGGGAATCATCCCCAGGCTGGGGCTGGGCTGGGTATCCCAGGCTGTGCCCAGGATAACTGGGAATCATCCCCAGGCTGGGGCTGGGCTGGGTATCCCAGGCTGTGCCCA
>NW_016690353.1:934171-951028 GCF_001604755.1 Lepidothrix coronata | reverse complement strand
GGATAACTGGGAATCATCCCCAGGCTGGGGCTGGGCTGGGTATCCCAGGCTGTGCCCAGGATAACTGGGAATCATCCCCAGGCTGGGGCTGGGCTGGGTATCCCAGGCTGTGCCCGGGATAACTGGGAATCCTTCAGCTTCATCGCCTCCGAGAGGAGCCACTCACATTTCCCTTCCTCATTTCCCTTAATTAGAAGTGGGCCTGGCATTTCCCTGCCCTCGGGATACAGCCTGAAATAACAGCCCAGGCCCGGGAATGCCGCCTGCCCACGGGCACATGGTTTGTTCCACTGGCCCTGGCATCACACTGGGCAAGTCTCCCCTGCCACCTTCGGTTCCAGTTACTCCTTTTCCGCCCTCACGTGGAATTCCAGGGTGTTCCCTCCCTCTGAGTGACCACACACGGGCTGGGAGCCAGATTCCTCCTTCTTTTCCATCAGGCTTGGATGCAGTTTAAGTCACCCCCGGGACAGCTCTGAGCTTCAGGCGGTGGTGGTGTGTCACACCTCCATCCCTTCCCTCCATCCTCCGACCTGTGCCAATGATTCCAAGAGGGAATGTGGTCAAAACATTCCTGTTGCTTTCAGCTGGGCTGCTGAGAGCCAGGCTCAGAGCCTCCCTGCTTCCCCAGGGCTCTGGATCATGCAAATCACTGGAATAAGGAGCAGCATGGCCTTGATCCCCACTCCTGCCCCTTCCCAGTTTTCCAAATGAAGAACCAGTTGCAGTGTGTTACTTCCAGAGGCCTGTGAGTCACACAGGGTGTTATGGAAGCAAAAAGCAAATGAGAGCAGTTTTCCATCATGGAGCCCTCCCTTTCCCATCCAGGGCAGAGCTGGATGCAGGGATATGGGGATACTGTGAGGTTGTGGGTGTCCCCTGCTGCAGATGTGGGGCCACCAGCTTTGCCCTCTGAAATCCATCTGGGATCCACGTGGGGCCCAGGCTGGAATGAAAGCCACAACCTGTTGGGCTGCACATGTTCAGTTTGAGCTTGTTCCTCAGCGAGTCTCCCCAAAATGGGGCAAATGGAACCCAAATCTGGTGGAAACAGAACCACCCGAGGGCACCAAACTTGTCAAAATGACCCCAAGCAGGAGCTCTCACACCGAATTTCAACAAGCAGTAGATTTCCTGAACTTCATTCCCCTCAGAGATCCCCTCTCTTAACTTGTTACAGGACACATAATAAAATATTTTGGAATATCTTGTGCAGGAAGGGGAAGGGGAGATCTTTAGGAGCACTCACTTGTTTCCCCTTAATTTAAGAGGGACATCTCTTTTTACTGGTTTTTCCAAGAGCTGGCAATTTATTTTTTTTTTAAAGTCCCTAAAAATGGAATTTTTTCACCTCCTGTTTCCCTGCACATCTTTCCTGAGTTGTGCTCTGCTCTTGCAAGGGTTTTTCTCCTTCCATACACAAGTACTATCAAAATATCCCTTCTGAGTAAATCAAGTTCTTCATGCGGAAACCACATTTCTCCTGGTAATTTCGTGGAGAATCTGGGACTTTCTAGTCTGGGCCAGAAAGACTTTTAATGCAATTCAATCCCAGTGCAAAATCATGTCCTCGGTGTCTTTATGACAACCAGGCACGTCAGGAATGAAAGTGTTTTTGTTAGAGCTGCAGGAGGTATTTTTTAGGCCTGAAGGAGCAGTGCCAAGGGCTCGTTTCACCTTCTGCCAGAGTCTGTACTGTAAAACACATTGATGAACCAGCTTATTTGAGGGATTTTGATGACAATTTGCTCCCTCGTGAAAAATCAGATGGGAGGGAGGGACCTGAACTCGAGCAGGGTGGAGGGAGAAGCCCCTGTGTGAGCTCAGCAGCTCCTCTCAGCTGATTAATCCTGCTAATGTGCTGCCAGTCCTGAAGTATTCCCTGGCTTTGCTGCTCCTGGGGTTATTGTGGACTTCCTGGAGGTGGCAGGACAGTGACTGGAGGAGAGAAATGAGGAACTGAGGTTGTGCATGTGTGGGGAGCAGAGGGTGACACTTCAGATGTCTGCAGATCTACAGGAGACCTCATTAGCTCTGCTCCTCCAGGACCTCTTGTTTACCTCACCCCGAGGGTGACAGGAGCCCTGGGATAACCTGTCCCTCTATCTTTAAGGTCACCCACCTCTGTATCTCAGGGGCTGGTGGCAATGACCGGGGACGTGCCCAAGTCAGGGGTCTTTGACCTTGAACACACATTAAACCCCTTCCCTGAAGGACGCTCACAGTCCCTGAGAGGGAAAAGGAGAGATCTGATAATGGGAGAAAAAAAGAAGGGAAGGAGAAAAGAAGGGAAAAGAAAAAAAAAAAAAGAGAAAAGAAAAAAAAAAGGGAAAAGAAAAAAGTAGAAAGTGGAGTGTTGATGCTGTTTTTATGCAATCCAACCATCCCTGGCTGTGGTCACTGCTGTCACCTCGGAGAGAGCTGCACAGAAACCTCTTTAGATCCCAGCAAATTACTATCTGGTTTATGATTTGTACCAGTTTCTAATCATCTCAGTTGTCTGTGGGTGCTGCATTCCACCACGGAGTTTGTTTTTGAGTTCCTCTAATTGATTACTGCTCTGACAAAATAATTATAATTAAAAAATCCTCTCATTGATTCGTAGTTTCTCGGCGCCGTTTCATTGTGGGAAATGAAAATTCCCTTGATGGGAAATGACAGGTCACAGCATTTCCAGCTTTTCCTGGGCTGTGTTTCTGCGCGTGGGGTGTAAAAACATGGGGCTGAGATGGGCTGGTGTGTGTGGAATGTCGTTGCAGGATCCTGGGAAGAGAGGGAAGGAGAAGGGTGTGGGCTGGAGGAAGGATCTGGGGATGTGCATCCTGGATCCAGTTCCCTCTGTTGGCTCCACTGGGAAGGGATACAGGATGTTTGACCAGTTTTTAACATGGCAGAGAACAAGAAATCATAATAATAGTGGATAAGGAGCAGCTCTGGGCAGTGTCTTTTTTCTTTTTTGTTTCTGGGCTTCTTTTTGTTTGTTTTTGTTTGGTTTTCGTTTGGGTTTTTGTGGGGGTTTTGTTTCATTTTGAGGGGTTTTTGTTTGTTCTTAAACAGCAAATTTTCTGGAAACGGAGATCGAGAAGGAAGAGAAGACATTCAAAAACTCCAGTTGAAATTCCTTGGGCTGGAGGAAAAGGTGGGAGAAAATTTCTCGGGGTCGGGGGGGGAAAAAATGAAACACTTCCCCTGCCGCGTTCTCGAAGGCGGGTCCGAAACGTCGACAGATTTCCTTGGATATTTCAAAATATGACCTTTTTGTTTGAAAATTACGTGCTGGCTTTAAAAAAAAAATAAAAAATTAAAAAAAAAAAAAGTTCCCTGTGTGCAAAGGGAAAGGCAGCAAAGGGTGGAGTGAAATGCCCTCAGAAGGGAACAAAACCATCAGCCCAGCTCGAATGGACTGTCAGAGCTGAGCCAAAAGGACATTCGCTGTTCTCCAATTTCGTTTTTTACTGAAAAGCCTTGGGGGGGAAAAAAAAAAAGACCAAACTCAGCTGGTATTTCCAATCTACCTGAACTTAATTCTGCCACACCTTTCCCAGCCCCTGGTTTTTGGGTTCGGTTTATCCCTTGGGAGATCCACCTCTCTTCCCCCCGCGCCGGGGCCGCGAGCGCTGGCGGAGGGGAGCCAAGAGGGTTGTCCAAAACCGCTCACTGACAACTCTTGGAGGGCAGGAGTCTCTCCAGGGGCTTGTCCTGCTCTGTTCCTCCATCCTGTGAGCAGCCACACTTAATTAAACAGAAGGGAAAAGTGCCGCTCCTCAATCCTGCTACGCCCTGTCCGAAATCCGCAGCGAGAGGCGACGTTGGTTCACAAAATCCCAGAATGTTCCGAGTTGGGAGGGACCCACAAGGCTGTTTTTTAAGCAGCTCTGGGCAGTTTCTCCGGAGCTGTTGACAGTTGCAGTGGCTCAGAACAGTGGGATATGTCTGGGGGATTCACCGAGGGGGGGTTATTTCTACAGCTCCACCGTCCCTTCGAGCCGTAGGGGGGGAAGCAAAACCCATCCCATGGAATGCCGGAGGAGAAGGGATCCAGTCAAGAGATCTGGCACCCCTTCAGCTGCAAAACAGCCAGAAACAAACTGAGCAAAAATATTTTCGTAGTCACAACATCAAGCCCACCCATCGAATGTGTGTCGGGGATTTTCCAGCGCCGCTGAAAACCCTCCCGTTGCTTTTATTTTTAGATGAAGGGCCATTTCAGTCGTGTTATTGCACTTTTTTGGGGTTGTGTTTTTGGTTTTTTTGGACGTTTCATGCTAATAAAAGTGTTTTATTTCACAGTGTTTAGCTTTCTTTTAAAGTTGGGCTTGTGATTTACTGCTGGAACTGAAATGTCATTGTCTTGAGGGTTGTCATCTGTCTGGGCTTCAGCCAGAGTGTCTGGGAGCCGGGTGTTTTCACCTGTTAGTGCAGGAGCAGGCTGCCAGATTTTGGAATAAAGTTCCTCTGAGTGAGTCCTCACCCCTGTGAGTAAAATGAGCCCTTTGAAAGAAAACTGAAGTTCAAAAGTCCTTTTACAAAGGCATAGAGTGACAGGACGAAAGTGAACGGCTCCAGAGTGACAGAGGGCAGGGTTAGATGGGATATTGGGAAGGAATTCTTGGCTGGATGGGTGAGGAGGCCTTGGCACAGGTTGCCCAGAGAAGCTGTGGCTGCCCCTGGATCCCTGGAAGTGTCCAAGGCCAGGTTGGAGCAACCTGGGCTAGTGGAAGGTGTCCCTGCCCGTGACAGGGGGGTTGGAAGGAGATGATCCATAAAATCCTTCAAACCCAAACCATTTTGTGATTCTGGAGTATCTGAGTGCAGGGGATCATTCTTGCTGTGCCACCCATCTGCTGCCAGTCCTGCTCTCTGCTGGCTCCACGTCCTACCTCCCTGCACAGCCAGAGGAATGAAATAATCATCTTACAAAGTGCCAGGTGCTGCTCAGGCTCTTGAAGCCTTATCCCCAGCCTGCTGCCCCTCTGAAATCCTTTACCACTTCTTTCCATCCAAGTAAAGGAACAGAAATGCCAGATCTCAACAGGTGACTCACAGCTGGGGAAAATCTGAACATCCCTGTGTCCTTCTGCTCTCCCTCTGCAGCCCATTGCCTTCTGTCTTAGATGATAAACTCAACACCAAACACAGTTTGGGAGGTAACCTGGAGTCCTGTCTTCTCCCAGAATCCAGCTCTGTGTGCCCACAAGGCTCTTCAGATGGGCTGGATGTGCCCAGAGGCCCAAGGCTGTGTTGTCTGGTTGATGTTTGTGATGGGACATCACTGTGAGGGTGGTTGGGAAGCAGAGCCCTGGGAAGCAGAGTCCATCCAAGTGTTAAACTGTGATGTATTTGCAGACCATAGAGCAGGATACTCATCCTAGATGTACCAGTTCCAGATCTGGCCCAAAATCCAACAGCTATCATGTATTTGGTTAATCTGCCAAGGAATTTTTCAAGGAATTTGTGGAGGAAAGCAGAGATGAAGCTTAATACTTAGAAAAGTTTGTCTCCTTCTTTGTTGCAATCAGATGTTTTGTTTCAAAGTTTCACTTCACAAAATCACAGAGTCATCGAGGTTGGAAGAGACCTTCAAGATCATCTACTCTGACCATCAACCATCACCCCTAAACTACATCTCCAAGTGCCATAATCAAATGCTGGACTTTCCTCTCTTTTTCACCCTTCTTCCCATCCCCAAAATGAATATTTTGTGCTCTGTTCTCATCTTCAGTGCAGTAAAGAGCTTTGGAAATACGACCCACAGGAACTTCAAGGATCCCAGATTTAACTCTGCCTTTGGGGGGGACTTCCTATTTCAGTATTCCTGAGAATCCTGAGGTACACCAAGAATATTCCATACACCAAAGGTGCAGAACATCCCCCCATTCTACATCCATGCAGCCTGGGAGGGGCAAAAAAAGGGAATCTTCCCATCACAGAATCAAGCCTTTCTGTCACATTGTGACTTTTATGACAAAGTTTCTTCTTTCATATCATCACATCACCAGTTTTCCTTCTCTTTTGAAATCAGAGGGTTGGGAAATTCAGCTCCCTGAATTTCCAGTAGCACCCCCCCAAGGAGAATGACAGGTAATAAGTACCAGAGGGCTGAGCAAGCTGAGCAAGACCAAAACCACGAGAGTGATGGAATTAGATGGTCTTTAAAACACAAGAGTGATGGAAGCAGATCTTTAAAGTCCCTTCCAACCCAAGCCTTTCTATGATGATTTGATTGGGAACGCATCTGACAGACAAAACAAGGATGGTTTCCCATAAATAATCCCAAAAAAGGGTTTAATTAGTAACAATCAGAAAGAAAGGAATGAATCAGAAATGCAAGGACTGATGGGTGTTTGGCCAGTGCCTCTGGGTGAGTGAATTTGGGTGATCTGGGAGCTCCTGAGCTCAGACCCAGCATTTCTGCAGACCCGTCGCACGCAAAAGCGAGGGTGAAAAATGAGTGGCAGCTATTAAAACCTCCTGGGGGTTGTTACAAAGCCTGGATTTGGGCAAGATTAGTTGCCAAGGCCGGCCCAGTGCGGGTGGAAACGTGGGCAGCACCAGCGGCCTCGGGCACGAGGTTGGTGGCGTGAGAGCCCCAAGCAGGTCATTATATCGCAATATCCTCACAGGGCTGTCAGAGCAGCTCTGCTGGGATGGACAGCCCGGGGTGATTTCTGTATGGGACCCATTGTTCAGCAATCCAGAGGGCCTTCCTCCTTGGTTAATGGGTCAGCAAACTCTGTTGCTTTAATGGTTAATCATCTACTTGCATTGTTCGCCCGAGTAAAGCCAGGCAGATAATGCTCCTTGCCTGCGGTTCATGTGACAGCCTGACTTCCCAGCTGGGAGCAGGGAAAGTATTTAACACCGGGAGAAGGAGGGAGAGAGGAAAAATGCCAGGCTGGGAGGCTCTGACTTCAAGCTGGAGCTTACAACATGGGCAATAACACACAGAAATGCAGAGGGGGGGTGTGTGTGCATGACTGCAGTGCTTGCACGTGCAAAGGTGTGTGTGTGAGCAGACACGCACACAGAACCACACCAAATTAATATTTCAACCCCAGCTGAACAGTTAAATTAGCTGTTTATCAGATATCACAGGAGCACAGAATGGTTGGGGTTGGAAGGGACCCTAAAGCTCATCTAGTTCCAGCCCCCTGCCATGGGCAGGGACACGTTCCACTGGAGCAGATGGAAACATTTCACACAAAAGGCCGCAAACTGACATGCAAAACTCACTCCAAACCCTTTTAAGCAGCAAGTCAGACTGAGGGCCAGCCAGGATTTCAAGTTCTTAGTAATATCTCTTATTATGATTGCTTGAACATCATGCAACTCTTTCCTTTTGGATCCCAAACTCCACATCCCACCCCTGGGCCCTGTGCTGTCTGAACAGATCCATCAGGGGTGTTGTGGAGGAGTTAGGTGGCCCAATTCTACCCACTGGTGTAATTTTGGAGGTGTCTCTTTCTTGGATAAGTCTATTACAGGGAATGCACCACTACTTTATTCCTGGAAGAACTTGGAATCATAGAATCATTGAGGTTGGAAAAGCCCTGTAAGATCACTGAGTCCAACCAGCACTGCCAAGGCCACCACTAAACCATGTCCCTAAACACCACATTGATGTCCCTGGGGACTCTACCGTGGTCCAAAATCACCTGGACTCATCCAGATGAGAAGTCAGAGCTTGGCAGTGTCAAGTCAGGAGCCACTGGGGCAAATTTTCTCGTTTACTGATGTCTGTGAATTGATGGAAGGACATATCAGCCACCAATGTGCTGGAAGATGTCCTTTATAACCATCCTTGATACATTCCCATCACAAGGACTTCATTACTTGCTCAAACACTCAGCCTGGCAACCCAACACCAGGAAAGCCACTAGAGGAAGGACTGACACATCTCAGACACTCAGGGCTGCCAGACCAGACACAGGACCCCCCACAGCAACCTTGACTCAACAGGGTCAACACACTTCAAATCCACTCCAGGAACAACAGCCTTGACTTCATGTCATCACCCAGGGTGGAAAGAGGCAACGGGAGAATGGTCTACAAACACTTGGAGTGTTTGTTCCTCCCTGGAGGATACTTGACACTTAGGAAGTACTTCCAGCCTTCCAGGGCATGGATGAGTAACCTTTGAAGTACAGGTCCCCTTCCCACCTGGAGAGGCACAAACCAGCCCAGACTCCCGGGATTTTTTGGTTGTTAAGCAGTGGATGTTGCACTGGATGGTGGGGAGAGGTCGTGGCCACCAGGTGAGAGAAGAGGATCACGAGCAGAAATGAGTCCCTATCTCCAGTGGGGAAATGTGCCTAACTCACATCCTAAACACAGGGAGAAGGGGACAGTCTGCCATTTCTCCTTGAGGAATTAGGCTGAGATAAACAACACATGGATCTTTTTGCCCTTGTGCCAGAGCTTTCTGCACTCCTGGAGGAGCCTGTGGGACAGTGCCCACAGCCCAGGCACCCCAGATGATAATAATCACCTGGCATCACGATCATCAATAATCATAAATCATAACCATAACAATTGTAATAATGTATAATAATATTGTAACCATCATAATCATGTCATAATCATCAATCATAAAGGTGATCCCACGGCCTTGGCCAAAATATCCAACCCTACAAGTGAAGGACAGCAAAACAAAGGGATATCAAAGAGATATCAAATACCAACAA
The DNA here is from genome assembly GCF_001604755.1 of Lepidothrix coronata. Classification (NCBI taxonomy): domain Eukaryota; kingdom Metazoa; phylum Chordata; class Aves; order Passeriformes; family Pipridae; genus Lepidothrix; species Lepidothrix coronata. The sequence goes on along the minus strand of NW_016690353.1, from coordinate 942,344 downwards.
AGAGATGGCCTTTCCTTTGCTCAGGGACAATAAAGCAGAGCCCTCTCACCCTTAGTCCTGAATTTGACCTGTTTCAGAACCTCATCCTCATCCCACAGGAATCCACGTGTCCTTCCTTAGCAAAACCAAGCCTTGACCAGTGTCAGGCTTTTCCCTGCTCCAAGGAAGGATGTGTCCCCTCCAGAGAGGTCACAGCACAGGAATTAAGATGGAAAGACCCCTAGGAAGACAATGAAGGGCAATGGGGGAACAGACTTGTTTGGTGCAGGGGAGAGCGAGAGGTGATGGGGTCAGTGTGTCCACCCACCCTGCTAGGAGCAGAGGGAATAAACTTCTTTTCCAGAGGGGAAGCAACAGCGGGCTGTGAATGCAGTGACACAGGCTGGAGTTAAACATTAGTGTGACCCGTCTGCAGGCCTGGCTGGCAGCAGCAGGGACAGGGCTGGAGTTTGAAAGGGTCACTCAAAAATCACCAGCCTGACCCAGCCCCAGGAACACGAGCACACCCACAAAACTCATGGGGGCCTCAGGAGCTAAAACTCACCAGGGCAAAGAGTTTAGTGCAGCAAAAGAGTGTTTTACTCGAGGGAGAAAAGACAAAGTTGACAAGAGATGGATGCAAAACACCTCCCCAGCACAAAAGGTTGATTTTGAATACACACAGTTCACCCCTGCCTGTCTGTACCCTCTGTCTTAGCCCAGTTCTCTCCATCCAGTGCCAGCACACCCTCCAGCCTCTGGGATTTTGTGTCCCTGGAGGACACCTGTGCTTTGATGGCTTTGATTTCAAGCCTCTGTTACCAGGCTGATGTTTTATAAACGGGAACCCAGAAAAATCCTGGAAGCAGCTGCCTGTGGAGGTCCTTAAGGGCACAGTCCTGCCCCAGGGGTGACCTGGGCAGATGCCACACTGTTTTGGGGCAGGGTGACAGAGCACAGAATCCCAGAATGGTTTGGGTTGGAAGGGATCTTAAGGCTCACCCAGTTCCAACCCCCTGCCATGGGCAGGGACACCTTCCACTAGCCCAGGTTGCTCCAAGCCCTGTCCAACCTGGCCTTGGACACTTCCAGGAATGAGGCAGTAGATGGAACGTCCAGGATCTTTTCCCAGTCTGACCAGTTACATCTTTGTGGGAGCCACCCCTCCCTTTTCCAAGGGCCCCAACCCAGGAAATGCAGTTTCAGCTCAAATCCCAAATCGTTTTCTGCTCGTTACATCTGCAAGGTACAGAAAATATGTGATCAAGCCACTCATCAGTCATTTCTGCCATCATTCCACCCTGCAGATCCCTCTGCTGCTTCGTGTAGCCAGGCTCCAGTTTCCCCACCTCGCTCTTTTAAAGCTTCTCCCTCCTTTGCACAGTCCTAAAAAGTGGAAGCTGAAATCCATGGCTGTGCCAGGGAGCACAAAGGTGGACAATCCCCCCAAAAATGCCCACTGGATGTCACTGTGATGCAATGCAAAGTACCAATAGGTCTCTCCCCACCCAAATTCCTCTCTCCAGCAGATCCAAGGGGTTTGCCACACTAATTTTCAGCTAAATAAGAAGCTTCAGAGTTTAAACTTCCATTCCTTTACGGTGTGGTTGCTCTCGACAACGTGATTGCTGCTGCAAAAACCACCTTGACATAAAACCACTGACTTTGATCCTGGGGGGTTCCCCTTCTGAATGTTCCTGCAGTAAATGGTCCTATTTTAGCACTTCCTAAGTGCTCCACATGAGCTCTGGGGCTGGTGGGTCCGTGGCCAAGGGCAAAACTGGCAGCAGCCCAGGGCAGCTCACTCAGGGCTAACCAGGACACTGCTGGCCAAGAAAACCACACAGAGGGTGGAAAACCACCTCCAAGTCCCAGCTGTCGGATATTCACCAGTTTGGCTCTTTTCCTCTCCTTTCCCACTGCCTTTAAAGCTGTGCTGACCACAGGAAGCCTTGGGATTAACCCTCACCTTGAAAGAGCCGTGGAAGTGGGATCTGGATGCACGTTAGGACACCTAAATCTTGGTGTCTACACCTGGAGGGACGATGTGGTTTAACCACAGGTACTTCCTGCCACCTGAAATGCTCCGTGGGATGCCCCCACCAGCCTCCAGCTGCCATCCCACCTGAAGGCAGGCATCCAAAAGCCCCATGTCCTGCAGGCCAGGCTCATGTGGATGCCTGGGGTGCCCCGTGGTGTCTCAAACAACATCACACACCTACGCTGAGCTTCGGGGTCTCCATCTGGGTGGATATCTAAGGTTGCATTGCAATCTGTGGAGGTCTGATCCGTGGGGACTGTGGAGAGGTTCAGGAAGCCACACTCTGGTATCTCTTGAGTCTCTTGCTCATACCAGCATGGGGGAGAACAGCCTGGGCTGTGTGAGGGTGCTCATGGCCCTTGTCCCCATCACCAAACACGGGGGCAATCACTCATCCCATCTTGGCTTTTCTCCTACTCGTGTGTCTGAATCCCCTCGAGCCACGTGGAACGGCCCAAGTGTGAGGAAATGTTGTCTGGATTTTCTGGATTCAGCAAAGCCTTTTCCTGGGAGGTTTGTGGGACCCAGAGGCCCACAAGTGGCAGGATAACTTGCACTTGATACCCTCAGCTTTGACCTGGAATGAGAAGCAAAATTCAACCTTGGAAGGAAACCACAAAACAGGCCAGCAGTGGTTCTGCATTTGTAGAACCTGCCAGGGAGGTCATGGGAGCCCTGATCCCTAATTTCCAGTTTATCTCCACGTTACCTTTCCTGTCCTTCATCTTCTGGCTTTTCTGAATGAATTTCCAGGGATGAGGCAGTAGGAAAACGTTCTGCTGAGTGCGCTGGAGGTGCTGGATGCTCAGGCCTCCTTCTCTGTGCTGCTTTAAAAAACAGTCACACCCCAACACTGGGCCACGTGCACGAGTCACAGCTGGGGTGGTTTGCTTGGGAATGTTTGCTTTTATTTTATTTTATTTTACCTGGAGCAAAGGATCAGAGTATGTCTGTATGTATATATATATATATATAGGGGGAGAGAGAGAGAGAGAGAGAGAGAGAGAGAGAGAGAGAGAGAGAGAGAGAGTACATATTTTTTGGCTGGGCTCTCTTTTTTTTCCAGACTATTNATATATATATATATATATGGAGAGAGAGAGAGAGAGAGAGAGAGAGAGAGAGAGTACATATTTTTTGGCTGGGCTCTCTTTTTTTTCCAGACTATTTCTAGGTAAAAATGTAACTTTCCCAGGATCCAATTTGGGGCAGCCACCCTGTTTGGAGGGGGGACACCAGCAGGTATCTGGATGTGCTTTGTGCCACACTCAGGTGCACAGAGAGCCTCCACCTTGTTGGGTGCAGAGGCACAGGTATTGCCACAGGATCCTGGCTCAGATTTTGGGTGAACATGGGCAGCGTTGTGGCCAGCCTGGCACACCTGAGCTCAAAATTCAGTGTGAGGTTCTAAAATTGGTTCTAAAATTCGTGTTTGATGGGCAGGGTTCACCCCCCACAGCTGAATCACCACCACCCCGGGCCCTCCCCTTGTCTCCCCTGTTTTGGCTGTTCCTGAAGCTCAGTGCAGAGCAAGAGGGAATCAAATCTGCTCTTCACCCTCACCTTGCACAGGTAATGGCACTGGACTGGAGAGGAAAAGCCCGTCCCCTGCCTGGGCAGCCCAGGGGATGGAGTGCAGTGGCAGCTCCATATCCAAGGGCATTTCAGACCTGTGAGTGTGTGTGGGGGGGCATTCAAAACCCACTGCTGGCCTGTAAATCATTGTCAGCTTCCCCACACAGCAGGGCCATAGTTCAGGGTCTGAGCAGTGAAGCATCACCTCTCAAACAGGCCGCCTGCCCCCTGATTTACGAGCACTCCTGAGATGCTTCCTCAGGCAAGTTCAGTGGGATATCAGCCACCCTGGGGGGCACAGGATGCTTCCAGGTGCTTCTGGGGGCGAGAGGAGGTGCAGCTTTGTCACATTCAGATGCCTCACACGTGGAAAAAGCTGATTTCAGCTGGCAGAACAGACCTACATCACCCTTGACCACTCAGCACTTGTCACTGCACGGCACAAAACGCAGATATACTTATTTCTAATAAAAGAAATAGCGTTTTTGAGGGGGTAAAAACCCCTAAGATTTTCCTGGATATTGCTGTCCCAAACACGAGGTTGCTAAAAATCAGCCATACTGCTGTGAGAACACGTTGTTTGTGATTTATTAAAACACACCAGATCATTGAATTCTAGAAAAAAATGCCTCATATTAATGTAAAGGGCTTTGCAATATTGCTCCCTTTCCAGGTACTGTACTCTCTGCAAAGGGAAACACGTGCAAGGGACACAAACTGCTGTCACGGGTTTTATTCTTTTTATTTGTGTGGGTGAGAGACCAAAAGAAAACACATGTAAGGACACAAATTGCTGTCACAGTTCTTATTCTTGAGATTTGTGTGGGTGAGACACAGGCAAGGCACAGCACACCAGGGGCCATCATCCCTTTGCCACAGGTCTCCTTTGGGTTATTCAGAGAGATTTTGTGCTTCTTCAGCACAATGTTGGTTGTTAAAGTGATCCAGGCAAAGAGTGGATGGAAAGCACGAAGATCATCACCATCACCCCACACGAGCCTCTCTTAATCCCCTTCTTAACCTTTTTATCAGCCCAGGTCTTCTCTTTCCCCCATTCCCACATTCTTTCTGCATCCCAGCTCCAGGCCAAACAAGTGTTCCTTGTCCCCACAGCCAGCACCTCCTGAGGTCCCCCCCAACCTGAATCATTGAGCTACAGCTTCCTCACAAGGGGAGGAAGAGGAGCAGGTGTCCATCTCTTCTCCCTGGTGACCAGGGACAGGACCTGAGGGAACAGCTGGAGCTGTGTCAGGAGAGGTTTAGGTTGGATATTTGGAAGAGTTTCTTCCCCCAGAGGGTGGTTGGGCACTGCCCAGGCTCCCCAGGGCAGTGGGCACGGCCCCGAGGCTGCCGGAGCTCCAGGAATGTTTGGACAACGCTCTGAGGGACAGGGGGGGATTGTTGGGGTGTCTGTGCAGGGGCAGGAGTTGGACTGGATGATCCTTGGGGGTCCCTTCGTGCACAGGATATTCTGTGACTCTGCCTTTCTGCCATTAGCACTAATTGCAGTCCTAACCTGACCTGGCTAGGACGGGGTTATGGTTTGGTCTCACACCCCACGGGGCTCACAGGGGTGTCCCAGTGGCTCCGTGTGGTCCCACCTGGAGGGAAGGCTGCAGCTCTCACATTCCCTGCAGAGAGGAGCCTGTGGGCCCTTGATTTCTCCACTAGGGCGTGTTAAAACCCCAAAAGGCATTCCAAGGGCTTCCAGGAGCGTGTTCCTGCTGGCCCTTTGCTGCTGGGCAGATAAAAGTAATTCCCACCTAATTTAACCGCTCACTTTAAATCCTCCCAGGTATGTGCGAGTTGGCCGAGGCTCGTGGGCACTTTCAGCACAGGCTGGACCAAGTCCCTCCTTCCTTCAGGTCCTGTCTTGAAGCAAAGCCATTCTGAGATTTTTTTTAAGGGCTCCTGCGAGTTGCAGCAAAGCCTGGGGTGGAAAAGTACTGGGATAAGTCAAGAGCAGCAGATGATTTTTGGATGGATGAAGGTTTTACCTGCTGAAGGTGGCCTTGATGCTCAAAGGAGGTGTCCTTGTAGTCTTGGTCAGAAAAAATAGCCCAATATATATTATATATATATATATTAAAAATATATATTTTATATAAAATATATAAAATATATATTCATTTTTATATTTATATATTTACATAAAAATATAAATTTACGTATTTTTTATATATTTAAATATATATTTATATATGAATATGTGTATGTATATAAAAAATATATAAAAAGTAGTAGGAGCCTAGAGCTTGGGAAGAGGCTTTTGGGTGAACCAGTTGGCCCTGAGAGAAGGTGAAGGACAGTGGGACTGCTGGAAGAGAAGAACTGTGATCACACAGCCTTCATATGGTGCAAAGTCGGGGTATTTTCTCCCTTATGGTGTGATTTTTAGGGTTGTCCTGTGCAGAGCCAGGAGCTGGACTCCATAATCCTTGTGGGTCCCTTCCAACTCAGGATATTCCAGGATTCTGAGCATGACTGGCAGCAGCCTTGTAAAAAATCAGGACCAGCACTTACCTGTGCTGCTGGGTTATGGTTGGGGGACTCAGACCCGTCCTGGGTTAAAATTGAACTTTTCTGGGCTATTCTTTGATGTTTGAAGGGTTTTATTTTGGTTTGGGGGCTTTCTTTTCTTCCCACGGGACGTGAGTAACTCAATGGTCCAATTAAATCCCCACATAGGATGGTACCAGTCAGGCCAAAGCCAGACACAGCACTACTCTTTTCCACTTGGCCTTTTTTGCATCGTATTTAAGGATAATTAATCAGCAGGAAAATTCCTGCCATAAAAAAAAAATAAATACTTTTATTTTGCTTTTTACATGTCGAGGTCTTAACGCACCAGGGATTAAAATGATTTTTGGAATTAAAACTCTGCAACTAGTGATTCTCCATTTTCCCTGCTTTCTTAAACGTGGGAAAACTGAGTGTTTCTGCCATTCCGATGGATCCACTGGTGGTCCCAGATTCCCAGCCCTGGGAATCCTGTGATTCACTGGTGAGCATCTGACCTCTTCAAAGTGCCGTGGCTCACTAAATTGTTCATAACTTAATTTTCTCAAGGCAGAGAGAAGTCCTACTTCGGAAAGTTCAAGAGCAGGGTGGATCATCACCTGGTGGGGGTGGAAAAGGCTGGGAAAAGCTCTGTGCTCTTCCCTCCTGGAGTCTTCTCCTTTGGCAGGCTGGGAGAGCTTTGCTTCTCCTCTGAGGAACCAGCGCTGCCCTCGGAGGTTTTTTGGGGAGAACCTGAAGGGTTTAACCGTGAGAAAGAAGAGGAGGAGCAGGATTTGTTGGAGACTTTGTCACGACCTTTTTCACTGACCTTCCTCCTGACAGCGTTTCCTAAACCTTCATCCCAGGGACACAGGAGCCACCTTCCTGCGGGCACCGGGAGAACCTGCTCTGGAGGACCTGGAGGTGGTAGGTGTGGAAATGGCCCCATCTATCGGCCACAAAACCTTTCCAGAGCACAGCGACCTCCAAATCGGGCCGAAATCACCCAAAACTGCTCACCTACCAGTGGGTAACTCAGTTTCCTGCTTCTCCCGTCGTCTTTGGGAGATTCTGGGAGCTGGAATGGGCAGCTGAACATCTCCAGCGGCTGGGAGTGGAGAGATAAATAGCAATTAAATAAAATAGGCCTTGCCGAGTTGAATATACTTATTTCAAGTGCTTTTTCTCCTTAAGAAAGCAAAGCTTTGAGCTGAGGGAGTGAAATAACGACAGGAAGGAAAAAAGGGGGCGGGGGGGGTTTGTAGGTTTATGAGTGAGGAATCCACCCTGCACGGTCTGCAATCCTTCCGTAGGCAGAGATGTGAATCTCCAGGATCTGGAACCTGGCCAGGTGGGGATGAAGCTGCCCTTGTGCTCCTGATAAGGCAGAAACCGGCAGCATTCCCGGGAAGGAGCGTCTCCCAGGCTGAGGGATGGGAAGGGATGGGAAGGGATGGGAAGGGATGGGATGCACCTGTTCCCACAAGCGGCTCCATGGAGAACCAGTGCCACCTTCTGGCAAAGGAGACCTTTCCCAGCACAGCCCGAGCGTCGATGGCTGGACGGTGCAGAGCAGCACATTCCAGGGTCGCTTTGGACAGAGAAAGCTCCAGAAGATACACCAGCATCGTATCACCACCACGCTCGGGGCTGCAGCTCAGTTTTTCTAGGCTGCATGCGGGGGTGGAATAAAATATTGCTCCTGGAAGAGCTGGAAATCCACCCCTTTTCCTTGTCCGTGGGATCAAACTGGGTTGTGCCAGCTCAGTTTTGGATTTCTCAGAGTGCTATGAAGACCAATAACACAGACTCACCTCAGCTTTCCCCATGAATGACCCGGGGACTAATTGTAGTTCCAGCCCCCATTTCGCTAATCCACTGAGAGTGAGGCTAAAATTTGGGATTTGAGAAGTGCCTCGGGATTTTCCCGAAGTAACTCAGCTCATGGGAAGCTGAGGGTGAATAGCTGGCAAGCAGACTCCCGAAATTACAGTCCTTTCTAGGCGTGGGTTCCTCCTACACTGCAAAAGACAACGCTAGCACTTAATTTAATCACCTAGCACTTAATTTAATCACCTA
>NW_016690353.1:931144-933972 GCF_001604755.1 Lepidothrix coronata | reverse complement strand
TCTCTTCTCTCAGGGAACAAGGGACAGGAGGAGAGGGAACAGTCTCAAGCTGTGCCAGGGGAGGGTCAGGTTGGACATCAGGAGGAATTTCTCCCTGGAAAGGGTGGTCAGGCCTTGGAAGGGGCTGCCCAGGGAGGTTTGGAGTCCCCACCCCTGGAGGGATTTCAAACCTGTGTGGATGTGGCACTTGGGGACATGGGTTAGTGGTGGCCTTGGCCATTGGATCAGCCACAGTGTGGGCACAGGAGCAGGGCAGGGATTGTCCCCCTGGGCACTGCTGAGGCCACACCTCAAATCCTGGGGACAGTTTTGGGACCCTCATGACAAGAAGGACATTGAGGGGCTGGAGCGTGTGCAGGGAAGGGAAGGGAGCTGGGAAGGGGCTGGAGCAGCAGGAGCAACTGAGGGAGCTGGGGGGGCTCAGCCTGGAGAAAAGGAGGCTCTGGGGGGACCTTCTGGCTCTGCAACCCCCTGACAGGAGGGGGGAGCCGGGGGGGAGTCGGGCTCTGCTCCCAGGGAACAAGGGACAGGAGGAGAGGGAATGGCCTCCAGCTGTGCCAGGGGAGGTTTAGGTTGGATATTAGGGAAGATTTCTTCACTAAAAGGGTGGTCAGGCATTGGAACAAACTGCCCAGGGAAGTGGAGGAGTCACCATCCCTGGAAGTGTTCAAAGAGGTGTGTGGATGTGGCACTTGGGGACGTGGGGCTGGGTAAACAGCTGGACTTGATGATCTCAGAGGGCTTTTCCAGCCTTAACAGTCCTGCTCCAGAAATGCCAAACCAATGGACAATGAAAGGCCATCTCCGGGTGCAACCCCAGATCAGCCTCAAATGTGCCTCCACCCCGGCTTGGGGGCTCCATCTGAGGGCAAGGGGGCACCTGCTTCCTCCCATCCCCTCCTCAGGCGGCCAGGGAAGGAATTCCCTGGAGCCGTGAGCTGTTCCACGGTCACTAGATGGCAGTGGCTGTTTACATTTCACAGGTGAGGAGGAATAAAGGCTCTCAGAGAGGAGGACGCTCATCCCACCGGGATAAGAGCCCTGGGGACACAGAGAAGCACCTTCTTCGGTGGTTAAGAGGAATTTTGGATCGATATAGCACAGCGAGCCAGAGCTGGGGGCTCTGAACTCCTTCCCCCACCCCACAGCTCCGAACTGCTGTGCAGGGATTAGCTCTGCACGGGGACAGGGCCGGGGGTCCTGCCGGGAGTTTGGATCTGTATCTCCAGAAGCTCTGGCAGAAGATGACATGGAGTGTTCTGAGCTCACCCAGGAGACACAGGGCTCAACCCCAGCACTGAGCAGCCTCATTCCATTGGGAATTGTGGGTTCACATCCCCATCACACCTTCTGGGCTTCAGCTTGGCTGGTGCTGCCCAAAACCCCAAATCTGTCTACACTAAGAGAGGGAGCCAAATATTTTGCTGGTGATCCCTTTTTCCCTCTGTAAATCCCAAATCCGTGGTCACATTCAGGTCATACTTGTGACTGACAATCTGAGAACCATTAATTAAAAGGTTTCAGTGCTGTTCCTGACACTATTAGATGTTCCTACTTTCTTGAAGAAAAGGTAAGTTTTGCCATTCATTGTTCACCAGAGGATCTCACTGCTGCAAGATACTGAGGAAAAAGCCCTGCCAATAATTAATTTGAATAAATAAAATTAATTACACATTTATCCTGTTTAAAAAAGCACAGGAGGTAATAATGGAGTGAGGGAACAAGGGGGGATGGCTTTGAGATGGAGAAGGGTAGATTTAGATGGGATATTGGGATATTGGGATATTGGTTGGAGCAACCTGGGCTAGTGGAAGGTGTCCCTGCCCATGGCAGGGGGTGGGACTGGATGATCCTTAAGGTCCTTTCCAACCCAAACCATTCTGGGATTCTGTGATAACAACAAATGGGAAAAAAATATATATTGTGATATGTTGAGAAACATTCTTGTTCCAGTGACCCATTGCTCTGTGTGTGAGTGCTGTCCCACAGGATCATTCCCCAGGAGAAGCCTTAATTGGGCACAATTTGCAGACAGCAATTAACTGAGGCAGGTCGCTAATGTGACCAATTATTACTGACCCAATGGCTGCATTCTCACCAGGAGTTGTTATTTCCTGAGGCAGAAGGAGGAACCTTTCACTCCCTGGGTATCCACCACCTGGACATCCCTGGAGAGCTGGGGCTGAGGGGCTGGAGCACATCTGAACACAAGGCTTTGCCTCTCTGAACACGGAACATCCTGGACGTGTCCCCTCCTGAATTTGTCCTTAATTTGGTGTCTGACAGAGGTATTTCCAGCTCTACAATGAGGAGGATTTCTCTGGGATCTCAAGTGAGCATCTCAGTGTCTCTGGAGCTTGGGAAGAAGAGAAGATGTTGGGCAGTGTGGGTGGAGAGGAGGTGGGGGAAGGAAAGGATCCACTCCCCACTCCCCCTCTGCCAGGGCACCACCTGACCACTAGCAGCCCAAAGACACCCAGACAGCCCTGGAAAAGACAAAAAAAACCTCTTAAAAATGGCCCTTTTTTTTGACAGTTATGGAACATCCCTCCCATCCTCCTTTTTCTCTCGAAAAACTTGAGACGGAGATTTAAAAATTTAAAATAAAATAAATAAAATTGAAAATTAAAAATTCATCAGGCTCCAAAGGGTAGCTGCAAACAGCATCCCTAATCTGTGCCACAAAGTGGGAAAATTAGCTTTTTTTTCCCAAAAATTATGTGCCTCAATGTGATTTTTCATGCAGTGGTACATTTTCCTGTCCAAATCTCACCAAGTAAGGAAAGAGGGAAAGAAAGAAAGAAAGAGGAGAAAGAAAGAAAGAAAGA
>NW_016690353.1:896440-929052 GCF_001604755.1 Lepidothrix coronata | reverse complement strand
TTTTCCTTTTCCTTTTCCTTTTCCTTTTCCTTTTCCTTTTCCTTTTCCTTTTCCTTTTTCTTTTTCTTTCTTCCTTCCCTTCCTTCACTTCTTTCCTTTCCTTTAGCCCTTTCCTCCTTTCCTCCTTCTTTCCTTTCTTCCTCTCCCTCTTTCTTTCTCTCTCTCTTTTTCCATATGCTTTTACCTCTCCTTTTCCCTACTCTTCCCATCTCTCCAGAAGAGCTTCAAGGAGGTGTTAGAACCCCAGTTTTCTTCCAACCCCCAAAATTTTTCAAAGAACTGCTGTTCTTTGTGACCAATCTCGCCAACTCCACCTGAATATACCTGTCATTTCCCCCTCTTCCCCAAATGTCTGCATCTCCCAATTAAGTAACCAAATATCCCAGTGTTTGATGGATATTTTGGGGGTTTCTTTGGTATTTGGGGTTTCTTCTGGAGTTGTGTTATTTTGTGCAAATATTTGTCAAGTTTCAGGGCGGGCAAAATATTTCAGAAACCACCTTCCCTGCCCATTTTAAAGTCCAGAAACTCGAAAGTAACTCGTGGCTTCGAATATATTTAATTTCCTTAACATCTTACAGGTTCTAGGAGAAGGCACAGGGGCAGCAGGAGCTGATTCCTGATGCCTGGAGTGCAAAATTACTCGATGCCTTCTGAGTTTGCAGGTTCAGACCTGTGCAGCTTCAGCTCCCAGGAGCCCACTGGGGGAGAGAGAATATTCCCAGCCCTGGGCAGTGCCCACATCCCACTGGGCTGTGGGCACAAGGTACCTCTCCCCTCCAGTCCCCTGGGAAGTTCTGGGACTGTGAGGGGTAAGGATTGGAGCTCAACAAGTGCCTAAAAAGTGAAATAACCTCTGTCATGGCTCCAGGATTTAACCCTTTTCCAGCCATTGGACCAGCTCACCCTTGGTGTGACACCATCAGGTGGCCTGGGGGGTGACCCAGTGCCTTGTAAAGCACTTTTTCTGCCTGATATGGCTGCAGAAAAAGAGTGTAATCCTTTTTGCTTCCTTGGGGGGAAAAATTTATATTTAAAAATATAAAAATGTATTTAGAAAATATAAAAATATTTAAAAATGTATTAAAAAATACCAATTTTTTTGGCAGGAATTACTGCCAGTGGGGGCCAACCCCTGCAGATTTTTACTCCCTCCTTACTCCAGCGGAGCCAACAGGATTTCTGGGCAGGATGGAAGCCAAGTAGGGCTGTTAGGAGGCAAAGTTTATCAAGCCTTGTGATTTCCTTGCCATTCCCATGAAAAAAAAAAACCAAAACCAACTCCAGCAGAGCCCCAGCTCTGCTCCCTGGCAGGCTCCAGCCAAACCCAACCCACATTAAGGGAGTTTGCTCCACATTCATATCGAAAAGGGGGCTCTTGCCAACCTGAAGTGCCTCAAACCCCTCGTTTTAAACTCCTCAACCGCCGGAAAGGATCGGGCTGGGGAATATGTTCCCGCAGTGCCTGGCACTGGGGGGGTGTTTCTGGCTCGTGGCTGGGATTTGGAAGCAGCTCCTGCAAGGCTTTGGGAAGGGCTGCAGGAGCGTTTGAAGCCTGGTTTTCCTTGGGAAACTCTCGGCAGAGCTGGTTGTGTTCGGCGTCTCCATCCGCTCCTTTCCTCCCCTCCCAGCTCCTCAACCCCTCGGCCAATCCCGGCCCACGCTGGCAGGAAGATGAAAGTTCCAGGGAGATTAAACTGTATGAAAATAAGTGCACAGGTAGGGAAGAAGAAAAAAAAAACACAAAAAAAACCCAAACCAATCTTATTACTGCGCTTCCCTCCTTTCCCCCGGGAGAAAAAGGGCTGGATGGGAGCTCAGCCTTTATTAGGGAGCCCACATAGGAAGGGGGAAGGTGCACTGAGCACCATTGGCACCTTTTTTCCCACTGAACTCCTCTGTTTCGTGCCCAGGGCTTGGAAACAAAGGTTTTTTAAAGTTTGAAGGACTTTTTTAAGTGTGAAGAATGGGAGGGCCTGGGCTTAATTTTGGCGCCCAACCAAACATAGGCAGCCCCTGCTGTCACCCTGCTCCAAATTCCATGGCAAAAATCCCTCTGTAGGATCACGGGATCATAGGATGGCTTGGGTTGGAAGGGACCTTAAAGGTCATCTCGTTTCAACCCCAAACCTCAATCCCCTCAGAGATCCCCCTCTCTTAACTCGTTACAGGACACATCATAAAGTATTTTGGAAGTGTCTCGTGCAGGAAGAGGAAGGGGAGATCTTTAGGAGCACTCACCTCTTTCCCCCTGATTTAAGAGGCTGTTGATGCAAGAGAAGCTGAAGGAAGGTCCAATTCATCACCTTTTTGTATGAAGTGACCTCGAGGTGGAATCATGGAATCAAAGACAGGTTTGGGTTGGAAGGGACCTTAAAGATCATCTCATTCCCCCCCCTGCCATGGGCAGGGACACCTCCCACTAGCCCAGGTTGCTCCAACCTGGCCTTGGACACTTCCAGGGATCCACAGCTTCTCTGGGCAATCTGTGCCAGGGCCTCCCCACCCTCCCAGCCAAGAATTTATTCCCAATATCTCATCTAAACCTCCTTTCAGCATCCCGTGGCTATTGCAGATCCGTGCACTGACCTTCCCCATCCCTTACACCGGAGCAAAACAGACACAAAAACGCCGATTCCTGGCGTTTTTCCCCATTTTCACACTTAGTTTGGATGCTGAGCAAGAACCCATCTGCAGGTGTCACCCCTGCACACCAAGTGAAGGCGCCAGAAGAGGGCCCGGGCCAGGTGGCCACCCGGCAACTACATTAAGACATCATAACTTGGACTAATTTGTAAACAGGCTGAAAGAGCATCCACCCTCCCTGGAAGGGGGAGAAGTGTCTCTTTAAACCCTGGGGATATGACCTCTTGTCCTCTCTGTTTATAAGAGGGAGGGGAAGGGGGAAAAGGAGAAAAAAAAAAAAAAAGGAGGGAGAAAAGGAGAGAAAGTCGGACTTGTTGCCGTGTTAAAACCTGCCCCCCACCATCGGCTTTTGTGATGAAAATGCTCCGGGACACTCCGCAGCTCCCGGGTCTCTCTCTTTGTCATTCAGGCTTTGCAAGGGAGAGCTGCTTTCTGTTTATTTATCAGCTCGGATCCCTTGTCAACACCTCACTTGACTGAGGTTTTAGCACCTTGGTGGGGTTTTGTGCTTTGCTTTTTTAACTCTCTCGGCCAAAGCTGTCTGGGTTTTTTTTTTTTCTTTCCCCCTCCGAGCGCAGGCAGATCTTTTCTTCCCACCGATTTTGCAGGAATTCATCTTCTCCCGCAGGAAAACAGCGGGCAGTGTCCCATCCAGCCCTTGGCACTGACAGTGATTTTTGGGGTGATTTTCGAGATATTTCATTACTCGTTATTTCTCGTTTCGCCGTTTCCCACCTCGTGGCAAAGCCCCGACCCGGCTCGTGTTCCCCTCTCCCGTCCTGCGGGATCGTGACAAATTCCCCACCGTGATATTCCGTATTGAGCTGGTTTAAAATCAGCTTAATTCATTAAATAATCTGAAAACCAAATAAATAATCTAAACAATCTTGCTGCTCTGCACTTTTAAAACACATTTTAAAGGGTTTGGAGACCTTGACAAGGGCACTGTTGCAATGAGAGTAGACACTCCTGTGCTTTCAAATTGTACCCTGAGCTCCTATTCCTGATTTTAATGTATCTTAATTAACTTGCTCTGTGGCTGAAGAGAAGACACTCCAGTCTGGGTAGTTTTTTCAGTCCGGTGCTTGTCAGCGGCATAAAATAATCCCTGTTTAAAATGCATATTGATTTGCAAACACGAGGCTGAATCCCAGCCTTCATCTGGGGCGATGGTATCACTTGAGTTTCAAAGGGGTGGGTTAGGAGCGAGTTCACAAAGGGATCAAATTCTGGTTTAAATTTTAAATTTGTTGTGTTGGTTTTTTTTTCCTTTCCTTTTGTTTGCACCTGCAGCAGGAGTGTGGCCAGCCCTTTGAAAATGGCTGATTTGAATAGGATGTTAGAAAGGGATTAGAAAATTTCAACATCAGTGCATCGGTGATTTAATAAATAACTGTTTCTTTTATTGTTCCTTCAGTCTCACCCCCCAATCCAATTTATATCTCCACCCTCAAAAAACATAAAGAGAGATTGGATGGAGCAAAGTAAAGAAATTACAATTTTAAAGGAGGTCCTTATTCTAGTTTGGAGGGAATCTTCATGGAATAATAGAATGGTTTGTGTTGGAAGGGACCTTAAAGATCATCTCATTCCAACCCCCTGCCATGGGCAGGGACACCTTCCACCAGCCCAGGTTGCTCCAAGCCCCCTCCAACCTGGCCTTGGACATCTCCAGACCCCAAAATCTTCCCCCCAAATCCTTGTTCTGCTCCTGAGGTTTCCTTCTGAGAGCAGCAATATTCCATTTGTAGGGATGCTCGGGGCAATATTATTAATGCCTTAATTTTCTCCATTTGGGCACATAGCTGAAGGTAATTAATAAAGCAGTTAATGAAAGGGGGGGGGCAGAAAACAAGGACCCCCAAAGGACATTTCATTCCAGCCGTCAAAGGCTCTCCACTTCCAAGGACATGAGATCCCTTTGGATGTGCACAGTTAACAAGGTGTCGCCCTTTTAGAGGCTGAAACTTGGCAAAACTGGATATCTCCAGAAAAGGACGCAGGATTTGCCTGCAGGAGACAAAATACCAGACCCTAAATTGTCTCTCTCAAAGAAAGCAGGTGATTATCATTGTTATTATTCTCTTGGGAAGATTTTTTTTTGTGCTCTGTTATTGACATCTGAGCCTGCATTGTCCCATGAATGGTTGGTTGTGTCCCTGAGAGCAGGTTTGGGCCCTAAAAATTATCAGCTTCCAGTGCTGATTAATAGGGTTTTTTAATCTGAACCTGGCCCAGAGAAATTCCACACAAGCAAACACACTTTGCACACCCAGGGCTCAGGTTACGTGTGCATTTGCCGAATTGGAGTCCTCAGGGGGAAAACTTCCACTGCTCAGAGTCTCCAGTTCTTGTTTTGGGTTATTTCCTCTCTGGATCCGGAGTTCTCGACGTGCCAGAAAAGCAGGACTGCTCCTCATGGGCTCAGGGAGTTACATCTGCCTTCAAATGGTCAGCTTGCCTTCAAAATAAATTGATTTTCCCCCAGATCTCATCCCATAAGGAAGATCTCAATTTATCCTTCACGGAATTCATTGTCCACCCTTTGCCACAGCCCCGAGGGGAAGTTCTGGAGAAGATCATAGAATCACAGAATCACAGAAGGGATGGAAGGAACCTTAAAAATTATCTAATTCCACTCCCTTGCCATGGGCTGGGACATCTTCCACTAGACCAGGTTGCTCCAAGCCCCGTCCAAGCTGGCCTTGAACTCTTGTTGATGGTTGAAGGTGACCAACTCGGTGGGTTTAGGAGGAAAGGACAAGAAAAGGGAATATTTACCTGAACACAGACCTGGCAATGTCATCTTGGCTGCTGCTGCAGCCTGACAGGACTGGATGAGCACGTTCATTCCCTTCTGACATCAGTTATTAGGGGAGATTTGGGTGAAACCCCTGTTATTTCTAATTAACAGCATCCCCCTCAGAAGGCACTTTGCTCTCCCCCGGGGCAGAGGGTCAGGGCCGGGGGTGCTGTTCATTGTTTCAGTGGGCAGGTGACAAGGCAGGAGCTGCCTGGTGACACCATCCCGGGGCACTGCTCGTGCCTGGAGGAGCCGAGGGAAGAGGTGACACCCACAGTTCACCCTCCCAGGGCAAGTCCCCGCAGTCCTTCTACCCACCAGGTCTCTCTGATACCCCCGTGTCTCCAGCAGGGACACAGAGACGAGCCCCTTCCTCATTCCGGGCTCTGCCAGCTGCTCTGGAGAGGGGGAAAGGAAAGCAGAGCCCTGCTGCTGCAGGATGCGTTTTCCATCCCCGCTTTTTCCTCTGCAGGTTTGTTCTCCCGCTGCACCACTAGGTGGGCCAGAGCTACACCGGTGAGAGTCCTCCCTCTCCTGCGGGACGCGGGGAAGGCAGGTGGGTCCGGGGCATCCCAGGGAGCAGGAGATGGAGGGAAGGAGCAGGGAGAGGTGGCAGGGAGCCCCAGGTTTCACCTGGAGTCTTGCTGCCCTTCAAGCCCTTGCAGGAGAGGTGTCCTGTCCTAAAGAAGGGACCATCCCGGGGGGGAGGAATCCAGCTGGGACATGACATGTGCCAGAGAGGTCTCTGGCACAAAGTCATGCTGCCCTCCTAAAGGAGGTCATTGATGGCCAGGACGTGCCCAGCAGAGCCTGGTAGGGAAGAAACAGAGCCAGATCCAGAGCCTGCTGGAAAAACTGGAGGCACACACAATATGAGAGGGAATTCTCCTTAAAATAGCACTTTTTCACTCAAGGTGAGGCGACAGAAGTATAAAGGTCTGTCTATGAAAGTCCAAAGGAAAGGATCATCACCCAGGACAGATCTGAAAGGGGCTGGTGCAGCTTTTTGGGGGCTCTGCCCCGCTCACACCCAGAGCCATGCCATGGATGTCACCCTTCCTGCCCTCCTGGGGACGTGCCAGCACTGGGTTTTATGCCCTCAGCCATCCTCCACTTCTCTTGTGAGCTCTGTGATCAAACAGTAACACATTGCTATAGATATTTTTTATGGGAATCCAGGAGCAGCCAAAATCCCAGTGTGCCACTGGCATGGAATAACCTGGGCACGGCCACAGCCAGAGGTGTTTTAGGCAGTGCCAAATGCCTGCTGTTCCCTTTCATGTCTGCAGTTCCCTTCCAGTTGAGGACATGTCTTTGAAGCCTAAAGAGCTGAGAAACCCACCCAAAATTGCTCTTGATTTGCTCATTGCTATCAGGGCCTCTTTAGAGCCCGGAGAGAAGTTGCCTGTGGGCATCTCACCCAACTGCAGATTAGGCACCGAGTCTAAAGCAGATCCCAAAGACAGAGGAATGCAGCTGCAGGAGGAATTCCCCCCACACACCTCCCACAGCCTGGGATCTGCTGGGCTGAGCTGCTCGGGGCTCCACAGCACCAGGGACCAACATCCTACAAGGAGGGTGGGACAGCAGTGGCAGGAAAGGTGAAGTCCTTTTTTAGGATATTTGATTTCTAAAACCCCTCCAGCACCAGTCCAACCTCCATTTCTGGGCAGCAGTGGCTTTTCTACAGCAAGGCCAGCTGGTCACAGAGACCTGGTCTTGACAGAGGGACACGAATTTAGCCCCCAAACCCACCATTTCACCATTTCTGCCGCTGAGTCACATCATGAGCCAGATGTTGCCCGTCTTCTGCCTCGTCCTCCACATCTGCTGAGGTGGATATCAGCCCACCTTGTCACTGTTTGTACTGCTGGGAGCCCTGGTCAGGATGTATGGATGACATGCCTGAGGTGGATCTCGCTGTGCAGGGACCTTCCAAGTGAGAGAGGGGAGCAGAATGACACGTCACAAGCCAAAAGGCCAGTGGAAAAGCCTGGCCTCCACCAACCCAGCACCCAGACACCCAGGATCCCAATATTTATATGGTATTTTCCTAGAAATATAAGAGGTTTAGTGCTCACAAGCATGTTTTGGTATCTGGGTCCCCAAGTATCTGCAGCAGCTCCTGCGTGCTCTTGGGGTTCCTCACCAGGGCTGCCCTGTGGGCATTTACTGGTGCTCCCAGTGCTCCCAACAAGCCACAGGGTGGGAGCATAGAAGGAAAAAGAGGCTTCTTGGGATAGGAGGAAAAGCAGGCAGTGGCTTTCTGACACTGCCATGGTGGCTGTCCCAGTCCATGGAGACCAGAGAGGGATGTGTGGGGAAGACAGTGAGCGAACCTCAAGTGGGGAAGATCAACCATGTTCCAGTAAGGTCCAGTTCCAGCTGCACTTTGCAAAATCGATTCATTAATTCGATTTTCCCGGTGGGATCTCAAGTGTGAAGGAGGGAAGGGGCAGAACTCTCTGGTGTCCTGCACTGACTAAGCAAAACCTTCTGCCCCACAAGGAGCCTTCCCAGGCTCGGTGTTGGCTCTCCATGAGGATCATCTTCCCATCCTGCAGCTGCAACAAACCTTCTCCACGCAGGGCAGAGGGGGAAGGAGAGCAAGAGGAGTGACACACAGAGTATTTGGGAAGTGTCACCTGCCTGGATCCCTCCAAACCTCTTCCCCTGGCCCCTGAGCCCTTTCCAGAGACTTCTCTGGGGTGGGAGCATCGGGGATGTGCCTTTTTTTGCCCCTGGGTGAGCGCAGCTGTTCCCTGGTGGCACTGACTGCAGTCATGCTTCTAAATCCAGCCCTCTGGACACGCTCCAGAGGACCCTGAAGGTGCCAGCTGGGCCTTCCTCCTCAGTAAGCAGGACAGCACCAGCCTGCAGTGCCTTCACAAGGCATTCCAGCCCCGGGATGATGAGTCCATGCCCTCCCATCCCCTTTTCCCCCTGTGCCAGTTTGATAACTGAAGTTACCCACCCGCTCTGGCAGCAGGATTATCATGGAGTAATAAAATCCTGGAATGGTTTGGCTTGGAAGGGACTTTCAAGATCACCTTGTTCCAACCTCCACCTCCCTGCCGTGGGCAGGGACACCTTCCACTGGATCAGGTTGCTCCAAGCCCTGCCCAACCTGGCCTTGGATGCCTCCAGGGATGGGCATCCACAACTTCTCTGGGCAATTTGTTCCCTCAGAACGTGCCCCTTGGACACCAAAGAGCAACAGCAAGAGAGAAGAAGCCAAAGCCACGCTGCTGTCACCCCACTGAGGGTGCTGTCACCCCAGACCCTGCCCAGTGCAACATGGGTGTCTGAATGATGCACAGATATTGGGGGAAAGGATGGGACACAATGGATCAGCCTGGAGGAGCTTGGCCAGGTTTTGCCATCAGGCCCTAAATCAGCTGTGGGGAGAAAAACCCCACAGATCCAAACGCCAGCAGTCCCACATCCCGAAGGCTGCCCTGCATCCCTAAGGCCCGTGGCAGCCTTTGGAGTGATTCTAATGGATTGCAAAATCTGCCCCTCGAAGGTCTGGGCTCAGAGGTAACGTTGATAACAGATAATTAATCAACGGGGACGGGAATGGCCATTACACACCCCCTGCTCCCTTTTTATCAGAGTCATTAAAAGCAGTCGGTGGCAGAGGGAGCAGGGACGGTGCCGCTGAGGGAATCAGTGTGTGTGTGTGTGTGTGTGTGTGTGTGTGTGCCTCCGACAAAGTGGATTATCTCCATCCTCCCCAAACAGCAGCTGCAAAGCAAAGAGGAAAAGGGAGAGTGGCTGAATTTGTACCTCCAGGTAAAGTTGCCTGGTGCTTCCTGGAGGGAGGGGCAGAGGCTTTGGGGGATGTTTAAACCTCTCCCCGGGAACAAAAGGACGGGAGATTAGCTCGACCCCTGGAAGGGATGGATGTGTCCTGCCCCATCCTCCTCCCCCTCCATCCCTGCTTCGGCGGGACCCCCGCGCCCAGCCAGGGGCTGCCGTCTGAGGGTCTGTGTGTGTGTGTGTGTGTGTGTGTGTGTTCCAGTCTGCAGTGTGAGCAATTGCGCTTGAAAAGACGGAGAAATCCCCTCCTTTGAAAGTCGCAGTGTTCGGTTCTTTCCAGTAATGCTATAATTGGATGGGATTTTCTCTTAATACACAGGGAAAGTCCTTAAGATGATTTTTCACACACCACCACCGCCGCCACCCTCCTCCTTTTCCTCATCCTACCTTATGCAATAAAAGCTCCCTCCCTCCAGCCTCTTCGGCTCCTCCGGGGTGGGGGAGCTGCCGGAGGAGGCGGCGGGGGGATGGATTTAATACGCTCCGTATAATTGCGGCATCGACACCGCGGGGATTCGCTGGGAGAGCCGGGAAGAGCATCCGTTCCCCCTCTGGAAGCGGGAGAGAAGCCGCTCGGATCGACTGGAGCTCGGCTGCGCGGAGCGATTAAATCTCGGAGCACTTGCCAGAGCTCACATTTGCAATCACTTGTCATCCAACCCTAAAGAAAATAATCAGGGCCCGACCCCTGCCAAATTCCCAGTGATTTAAATATCCCCGAATGAACTGCATTTCTAGTATAATTTCACTAGAATGAATATATCTCTCCATCTCGCTCGACACAAACATATCTTTATATATATGCATATAAAGCCCTGCGTGTGTGTAAATAGGAATATTCCCTACTAAGGGAAAATATATATGCAGCTCTTAATGAGAATGAAAGCGCATTTTGATTTGAGCTCATGCGAGGTTGCAAGCCTTCCTCCAAGAAAGTCATTAAAAACTGTACCTCTCTTTGTTCCCTGGGAGCCACAGAAATTTTCTGATTCGCAGATAAAAAATGAAAAGAAACTCAAAGAAATAAATAAGATCTCATCCAGCTCTCTGTCTCCTCAACAACAAACAACAACAAGATAAAAAAAAAAGGCGACAAAAAACAGAAAAGGAAAAAAAAAAAAAAAAAAAAAAAAAAAAAAAAAAAAAAAAAAAAAAAAAAAAAACACAGGCAGCGAGAAGCTGCGACAGCCCCCCAAAAAAATCATGTTAAAAGAGAATCGTTGTTGTTATTCCAGGGAGAAAATATCTCCACGCTCATCCAGTGCCTCCATCCCCTCGTTTTCGCCTCTCCAGCCCCCTTTCAAATGAGCCAGGGGAAGGGAAAGCCTGTCAGCTGGGTGACACTTGCTCCCAGATCCAGCAAGCTTTGAACAATATGTTCCAGAGGAGCAGCAAATCCAAGCACGGACCCACGATCGAGGAGCTCCGTCTTTATAATAACGTTAATAATGATTTTTTTTCCCCTTTTTTATTTTTTTTTCCCCTTTTGTTTTCACCCCATCGAAAACCTGCGGATTTTTTTTTTTTTTTTTGGACCCGTGGGATCCACCCCGAGTCACCCCCCACCACCGCCACTGAAAAGGGAGGAATTGGTACAATATGTAAAGAGAGAAATTAAAAAAGAGATCAATTACTAGTGCCCTGTGGGGTGGATCTGGTGGATGAAGTCGTTTGCAGCAGCGCCTTCGCAATGTCCGGGGCTGGAATTCCTGGAAATTGGGATGATCTGGATGAGCCTTGTTGAGATTTGCATGGAAGAAGTTGATTTTTTAGCAGATGTCTTCAGTGGAGCCCTTGGATATCTGGCTGGTTGGACTGGTGGGGAAGGAGGGGGGGGGGGTGCTGTGAATGTCTGGGTGTAAATCCTCTTTTTTTTTAATGGAAAAGGGAGGAAAAAAAAAAAAACCAACCCAAAAAGGAACGAACCGAAAGTTTCTAGAAAGTTATTCAAATGCGTCCCAACCGTCACCGTGAGGAAATGGGGATCTGAGAAGAAGACAGAATGGCAAGGAGGAGAAACTGGAGAAAATAATAATTGCAAAAAAAAAAAAAAACCAACCCAAAACCAAAAAAAAAAAATTTCCCCCTTTTTTTTTTTTTTTTTTTTTTTTTTTTTTTTTTTTTTGCATTTTAGTAGCTTCGACCCAGGGAGTGAAATCCGGGCAGGTTGTTATAGCTACCCAAATCCACAGGGGTCCCCCCTGTCTATTTAAACCCCCTAAATCTTCCTTCCCCTTTTTAAAACTACATTTTATCCCTTGGCTTGTGGGCCAACGTGCCCCCTAATGAGTATTAAAACACTATCTCCTCGCAATTAGCTCATTCCTGACTTCACGCTCCTGATTGACAGAACAAGCCAAAGCATCAGAATTCTCCCTTTGGCAATAAGTGCTGATTGGGTCCTTTTTAAGAGAGCTACTTCAAACTTTTTTTTTTTTTCTTTTTTTTTTTTTTTTTTTTTTTTAATATTTGCCTTCAGTGTCTTGGCTGAGAGAAGAGTTTTTTACCTCTCTGAGATTTTTTTTTTTTTTTTTTTTTTTTTTTTTTTTTTTTTTTTTTTTTTTTTAATATTTGCCTTCAGTGTCTTGGCTGAGAGAAGAGTTTTTTACCTCTCTGAGATTTTTTTTTTTTTTTTTTTTTTCCTTGAGAGTAGTAGAGGAAGCGAGAGAGAGGATTTACCTGGTCGGGGTTGAGTTCACTTCATTTGACTTTTTTTTTTTTTTTTTAAATTATTGTTATTATTATTATTATTATTATTATTATTATTATTATTATTATTAAAATAATCATCCTGCCTCAGAAGAAAGGAAGGTTTTTGGCAACTCTGGTTAAAAAAAAAAAAAAAAGAAAGACAACTTTTCATCAATGGCCTCTTTTGGATATTTCCTGTTTCTTTGTGGGTTGAGTCAGGCTCTGTCAAGTTACCCAATCTGGTGGTAAGTTTTATTCTTCTTCTTTTTTTTTTTCTCTCATTTTCATTTATTTTTCCCCTCCTCTGTTTTCTCTGCAACCCCTGCGCTTAAGATGACTTGAAATTCTCCTTTCGTTGCCACTCAGCTAAAGAGGTGGGATTGTTCCAGCGCCAGCAAGTTCTTAGAACCTGCATTTCACCTCTTTTATTTATGCATTCACTTTGTTTATTTTGACTGGGTTATACCTGATCTCTCCTTCTCCTACTGTAAAAGAGAGAGAGCGAGAGGGAGCGATCGGAAAGTTATTTTTTTTTTAAGTGCTTTGATCCTCTCCTGTGAAGAACAAAAGGCGCTGCCTGAATTAAAGAGATAATGATACAAGTTGACATGAGCATTTCAAGGTGATTTCGAGCTAGTCAGGTGGAAGGAAAGGGGTGTGTGGGGGGGAAAGGATGAAAAGTTTTGGGAATTTTTTCCCCCCCCTTGGCTTTAAGGAATATTTAGGGGAAAAGGGGGAAAAAAAAAAAGGGGGGGGGAAATGAGAAGAAAGAGAAAGGAGGTGAAGGCTCCACAACCTGGGTGTTGGGAAGGCAGAGCAGGGAGCGGGGACGGCGCTGGGAGAGACGAGCCCGGCGCGGGATCGGCGGGTCCCTCTCGCCCCTTTTCCCGGGGATAACGCACTTTTTTTTTGGGGGGGGGGGGGGATGGAGAGGAGCGAGGTCGCAGCTCCTCGAGGGGTTCTTTTTTTTTTTTTGCCTTTTCCGCGCTTTAGCACCCTACGCCTTTAAGAGCCTTTTCTCCCTCACTCCCCCACAAAAAGCAAATGGTGCTGGGCAAGGCATGTAAGCGCACGATCTGCTCTAATTACCCCGCGGAGGTAATTGGGCTCGGGGAGGCTCCGCGGAGGCTCCGCCGGGTGGGAGAGGGGCTGCTCCGCCGGCGAACGGCTCGGGAGCGCCCACCGAACAAACCGAAAAAAAAAATCCTCCTCCTAATAATTCTTTTTTTTTTTTTTAAAAGTGCGTTTATTCCCCGCTCCTCCCTCCCCGCCCCCCCCCCCTCGCCCCCCAGCCGGTCGCGGGGTTCGGGAGGGATCCGGGCGGGATCCGTGCGGGATCCGTGCGGGATCCGCCGTTCCCCCCCCTTGCCCGGCGGTGCGGAGGTTGAGGGTGTTGAAGGCAGCAGCCTCTCCAACTATTTCAGGTATGTCTGAAAAAGCAGGGAATTCGTTGGGATGGGAGAAAAGCAATAAAATGCAAATGTGTTCTTGGGAAGGCAAGGCAGAGAGAGCACCTGGACGGGGAGTCATTAAAAAGCAATCTTTTATTCCCAGCCACCATCTAACTTATAATTAGAAACTCCGGTTGCATTCCTGATTGGAGAAGGAAGCGCATTCCTCCAATACCAACATAAATATTCCCTTGTCACCCGAGCGAGGGGAGCGAAGGGACCCCCCCCGTCCCCCGTCCCCGGTCCCCTGTCCCCGCTCCCGGAGCTGCGGGAGAAGCGGCTGTCGGGGGGGAAAAAGGCTGGGAAGGAGGAGATGGAGAGAGGGGCAGGAGGTTTCCCTTTCCGAGCCGGGGGTATCAGGTGTGTGCAGGTTGGGGGGGGGAGGCAGCGGCGACACTTTGGGGGTTTTTTGGGGTGTTTTGTTTTTCTTTTCCGTCCTTCCCCGGTGCCAGGGAGCGGTTTCAGACGTTTCTTTCGCAAGGAGAAACCCCCCTTAGGCCATGGAAATGCAAAGGAGGGTTTGATTGGGGTGGGGGAGTCGGGGGAGAGGCCGGGAGCTGTTACATTGGCTGCCTAAATTCCCTCTCGCTCCCCACCACCACCCACCCCTTTCTCCCTTTATTTATCCTCAACCTTTCCCTCTTTATTTATCCCCAAGCAAGATATAAACCCACGGCCACCCCCAAGGCTGGAGCAGCCCTGGAGACGTGGGAATCAGGGCCTGGAGGTTGGCACAGGGGTCCCCTGGCTACATCCATGCACATCCCAACATCGGGAGTAAAGTTCCTTGTCTCCTAGTCCAGGGCAGTCCCAAAACACCTGATTTAGTGTCATGCTGCTTTATTTTATTTTAATTTAATTTTCCCCTTGTCTTTCTCCGGGTTGTTTCTTTTTTTTCTGTGTGTGGTGTAGTGGTGTTATTTTCTTTTATGAGGAGAGGACCAGGAATTTTTCAGTCTGTCCATGCAAACAGCAACAATCCCATCCCAACCATCTCTGCCTAAAGCCTCCCCTGTGTCACCTCGCAGTGATTTGCTTGCTTTCAGCAGAAAATCTCTCACTGACCCTCCCCAGACTGTGTCCCCTCCGCAGTAATACTTTCTAATTAAAGAGTAAACTCATCCTGAAGCACACGGGGGCTGTGGAGAGTTACACTTGGGAGAAAATCCGTGCCAAAGCAGGGACTGAGAAACTGTATTTTCCTGTAGGTTTTGGTTAATTATTCTCCCAAAACAAGGGGAAATATAAAGTGTGCATTTGTCAGGGGGAGCAGGGGACGTGTCCCTGTTGCCCTGAGTTCTGTCCACCTCTTCCAGCTTCTTACTTGGCTGAGCTGTTGAAATTCCTGTTCCCACCATGGCACGGGGGCACCTGTTTAAATCAGGCCAAGCGGCGCTGGCGGATCCGGGTGCCTAGAATCTTTGGGAAAAGTTCGGTGGAGCAAAAGGGAGACGATCCCTCAGAGCAGTGATGCTCCCGTGCTCCATCCACGTCCTTTCAGGGATGAGGGAGGAGGAGGGGGAAGCAGTGGGAGCTTCTTAAAAGCAGAAAATAAGGTATTTACAGAGCGGGATAAAAGAGGCTTTCAAAACAACGATTTAAAAGTGATAAAGGCAGAGGGACCAGCTCCCTTTGGAAGGGATGTGCCGAGTTTTTAGGGATGTGCTGACGTGATTTATTGTGCCACAGTAACCCCACGGGACCTTCTCCAGCACAGCAGCAACTGAGCTGCTCAACCTAAAGGAGCTACTGGGAGCAGCAACAGGCTCTTCCACACCCAGGGGGCCAGATTAAGAGCAAAAATATGTTGTTTTTTGGCGTTTTTTCTTTTTTTTGTAAGTGTTAGTGCTGTTCATTTTTTGGTGTGTTAAAAAAAAAAAAAAGAGAGAGATTGGAATGAATGAAGGAAGACTTAGGAAATTCAGAAGCAGAATTCGTGGGTAAGGGAGGGTTTGATGCAACCTGTTCCCTGTCCTGTGGGAGTCTGGGGTCCATGTGGAGTCACAGTAGCAGCATTAAAAAAGTAAAACTTTTTCCAGCTAATTTGCACTGCCTTGACTGACTCCACATGGAACAGGAAAAAAAAAAGGCGTTTAATGTTATTTATTTTATTGTTTGATCAGTGGTGTCTGGCCTGACTTGGTCTGAACACAGCCAGAGCGCAAGAAATGATTCAGAAGGGAGAAGGGTTTGGTTCAGGAGGGAAAAAAAAAACCAGCAACAAAAATTAACACAAAAATTCCGTGCTGGGAATCTCCACTTCCAGTAGCCCAGGGTGGTGGTGCGAGGGGACATAATCCCAGGAGAGGCTCTTTGGGTTGAATTAAGTGTTAGCTGGCATCTGAAATGTTATTTTTCCTGGGTGTGAGGCAGCTAGAGGTTTGCTGGGGATGTGTGTGGTCGAAATGTGTGACTGGAGAGGGGCTGGAAGAGGATGTCTCATGGGAGGAGATGGGCACTGGCTTGGGATCTGATGTGGTGGCATCACTTTGGGGCAGGAATGTCTGTCCTTTCCTGTGTTCTGTTGGTCATGGTGGGGCTCCTGTCCCCTCTGCTGCTCCCTGTAACACCCCTGTCACACCCAGAGTGGGGTGGGATGGGATCGGCCCCGTAAGGAGCAGGAAAAGGAGGTGAGCTGGGAGCACCAGTGTCTGAGTGGACAGAGTGTTCCTGGAGATGCCAGGCTGCTCTTTGGAAAGAGGACATGAAGGATGTGAGGATGTGTGTTGGAAACCTTTCCCTGGCTTTGCTCTTGCTTGTTCCCCACCACTGGTCACAGCAGCTCTGTCGGGTTTGCTCATCCACGTAGGATAAAGCTGGAAAAGCCTGTGATGTTCTGCAGGATCCACTTTACAAGAGGAACTGGGGAGGATGATCCAACTGATTTTTCCATCCCTGTTTTTGCAGTTCAGGAGGTGTCAGTGCAAGGAGAGCGGGGTGGGAGGGAGCTTTGCCCACAGGCACACGAGTAATCCGGTGGCATTTTTCCAGCCACACTCCAGCGCAGCAGCTGAGCCTGTCCCTGGTTGGTGGCATCATGCACAGGGGAAGTCCTGGCTCATGCTCTGGTCCAGGTCTCTCCTGGGATCTGTCCCCCGTGAGGTGGGTGGAACAGCCCCTGACTTACACAGGGAAAAGCCAGGCCAGGTTCTGGATCCCGCGAGAAACACGATTCTCCTTCGGCTGCAAATCCCGCAGAACTTAAAGCTGAGCCTTGGCAGGCTCCGCTCTGGAGAAAGCAAAGCTTAGTTTGGCAGAGAGCAGCCTAACATGATGATCCCTTTTTAGCCAGGAGGGAGGCAGAGCCCTGGAGGGTCACCCAGGGGACAGCCTGGGCTCCTAAAGCAATCCCTAGAGCTGGGAAGCAGGAACTGCACCTCCCCACTTCCCTTCTCCATTAGCTGGGAGTGAGGATTTTGACATTTCCAAGGTGATGACATTCCTGTCCATCCCCTCCCCTCCTGCAATGAAGGGATGTTAAAGTCCTTCAGCACACAGTGCAATCCCTCCACATGTGGCTCTCTCCCACCCTCGCCCCAAGGCTTGGGAATTGTCTTTACACCCGTTTATCTGTGTTACAACAGGACCTGACGTGGCCCTGCTGTTCCAGGCAGTGTATAATCATGGAATGTTGGTTCAGCCTGTGCTCAGGTACCAACTCACCCACCGGTTTGGATTTTCAGGAGGGCAGGATGGGTGATTTGCACCCAAACTTCAGTGGGGTGGAGGGAACTGGGTCAAGGGGATCTTGCTGTGTGGATGTAAGTGGTAAAAAAAGAGCTCTGGCCCATTCCATGCATAGAGTGTAGCGTGCAAAGGACAAGGGAAGTTATTTCCCACCTCCCTTTTTCATGGAGAAACAGGCACCAATGGTATTTGTGTTGCTCCTGGCACAGCCCAGGCATGGAGGAACTGTTTGCTGAGATTCAGTGACTGGGCCAAGCTCACACAAGAAGGTTTTTTTCCCAGCAGGAACTGAAATTTTTCAAGGCAGGAAGCCCCCGTTTCAAACCTGGGGAAGGCTGGGACTCTCCCAGAAAGCCCAGTGTGTACTGAAGAAAATCCCTCATCTACTCAGATTTCAGACTCTTTTTACTAAATTGTGTTGTCCTGCTACGTATTAGTTGATTTGTTTCTTTCAATTTTAAGAGGACTTGTTAGATAAGTTACCCTGAAAACCAGCCATGAGATATTCAAAGCTTTGGGTGAAGGCATTGCATCAAACTGTCTCCTAACTAAGACAAGGAAAAGTGAACAATTTTAGTCCCCAGCCCTTTTCTGGTAACCCTGGAGGTGAAACATCTCCTGTCCAGGCATCTGAACACCTCTGAGACTTCTCACCTAGAAACTTCTGAGCATTTGGAATCACAGAATGGTTTGGGTTGAAAGGGACGTTTTAAAGGTCATCTAGTTCAATCCTTCTGCAATGAGCAGGGACATCTCCAACCAGAGTAGCTGGAACAAGGGGCTGGGCATTGCATTGCTTTCTGTTGGCCAAAAAAAAGGCTTTTTGACCTTTCCCTCTAAAGATCCAGCCTTGATTTTTGCTGTGAGTCCATGGTTTCTTCTAGGAGAGGAAAGTCAAGGACTGCTGACTGTACCAGGGGAAAGCAGGCTGAGTCACTGGTGTCTCCATCCCGAATCTCTGGGATCCCTTTCCTGCTCCCATCCCTCTTCCTGCGGGATGAGGCAGCTCCGCTCCAGCCCTGCGGCGATGCTGCCGCTTTTCCAGGCGGGGATTGCTACTCTCTGCACCAATTCCTGCCTCTCTGGTTGTTATCATGGGTGCAAAGCAGCGGGGGAAGGAGCTCGTTCCGTGTTAGACCCCACGAGGAGCACAGATTTTTTTATTTTTTTTCCTTTGCGCGTTTGGTTGCGCAGGAAAATCCCAGCGGGACAATCCCGGGATGATGTGGCCGCTCAGCGTTCCTCGAGTGCGTGACTCAAACAGCCCGGCCGCATTTCAAAGGGCTTTATTGGGCTTAATGACAGCACTTCACGGGCCTTGCTCAAGTGTGTCGAGGGGGGAATCCTTCGGGCTCTGAGTCAGGATGCTCTCTTTGGACAGCTGAGCTGTTCCCGGGATGGTGAGAACGTTGGGTGTGAGCTCACAGCCTCCTCCCTCCATCCCACCAACATCCGTGCTCAAATTCCCTTCCAAGAGCAGGACCAGGCTCAAGATCCTCTTCTGAATCCCAAAGGAGACCCTGTGGGGTGTAGCTGGGAGGAGGAGCACGCAGGAGGTCTGGAGATCGTGGCTGAAAAGGAGGAGGAGGTTCAAAACAGGCACCCGCTGCCTTCTGGTGATGTGGAGCTTGGTGCCTTCTGGCCAGTCAGGTGATGGCCAGTGCTGGGGTGATGTTACCAGTTAAACCCACTAAAATATAGTGGAAAGGAAGGGCAAAGAGCAGGGGGAGAAGTGCTGGGCAGAGTGTTTTTGCCTTCTTCACACGCGGGATGAGGCAGAGCCCCAAGGCTGCAGCAAGAGCATTCCCAGCCTGAAAGGTCTCACTAAACCCACCCACCTCTGCTTTGCTGCCACCACTTAGAGCCAAATGAAGACCCAGAGCCAAGACAAATTCAGTGGGACTGAATACTGCAAGGAGAGGAAGACTCAGGGATGCTCAGCCTCCCATGGTGTATCCATCAGGGCTTTGCTGGATTAGACCTAAGGTTGGTCTTGCAGAAAAGCCACCCCTGAGACTGTGCCAGCTGTTTCCATCTATCCCAGGCTGTTCATGATGCTTTTCTCCCCTTCTGTAAAAATGGAGGGATTTGCACCAAGCCCTGTTGTCACCTTTGCACAACACGTAAAAATTCATCAGTTCGTGGGTTCACTCCAAATTCTACTGGAACTCGCAAAAAAAAAGGGGGAGGGAGGAAGAACTGATACATTAACTCCCTTTTTCTGAACTCCTAACATAGGGCACAGCTTTTCAAAGCAGGCTGGGAGCCCGGGCAAAGCTGTTCTGCATCACAAAGGTGTTATTTGTCTCCCTTCCTGGTTTGTCACCTGCATATTCACAGTCCCCTTCCCACTTGGATGTTGCTGCTGCTCAGAGGGAGCTTTGCATTTATGGAGGCTGAGCCATCAAAGGACTTCAAGGTGCCTTTGGTCTCCTGGTGTCAATAATAGCCAGTTATGCTTTGTATTGGTATGGTGAGAATTATTGGCAGGGGTGCTGTGGCTCTTTTCCAACGTGGATATTCCTCCACGCTCTGTCGGTGTGAAATGCTTTTCTCTTCTGGCATCTTTGAACACTCTCAGGCCTCACCAAGGTCACGTTGTAGCACCGTGGGCCGGTTCCCTTCTTCCATCACCGGCCTCACAAGGTATTCCAGAGGTCTGGGATGGTCTGGGATGGTCATTTCTCCCATTCCAAAGGGCTCTGTAGGCTCAAAGGGCATTGGAGCAGGTTTGCCTGGAAGGCTCAGAGAGTATCTCAGGGGGTTCCTTGAGCTCAGACCGTGGTAGACCCTCACATTTCAGGCCTGGCCTCGTGTTCATCCCAGGTTTGGGAACTCTCCTGGTTGCCATGCATCATTCCCAGCGTTCAGTTTAAACACACCCTCCTGGAATGACATCCAGGCCAAAAATGAAGGTGTCCAGGTTCCCTTAAGGAGCCCCTGCATAGGTTCTACTGCCAGTTAAGATATTTGGTGGCATCCTGGATGTCCCCAGAGGCCTGGCAGGGATTGTCCACAATCCACTGATGACCTGCCCCTTTCTCAGCAGGAGATGGAGGCCCAAAAACCCCGGAACATCTCAGTGGCACTTCATGTCTGTCTGCAGGCAACTGAGCAAAGCCTTAGG
This sequence comes from Lepidothrix coronata, assembly GCF_001604755.1. Lineage (NCBI taxonomy): Eukaryota > Metazoa > Chordata > Aves > Passeriformes > Pipridae > Lepidothrix > Lepidothrix coronata. Next base: position 908,825 of record NW_016690353.1, on the reverse strand, counting down.
GTGGAATCCACTTCATTTATTACATCTGCAATTTTGGTGTCTCCACCCAAGCCAGGAGCTCTTGGCTCCTTTCTGTGATGGGGAGAAGTGGGAAGTTTCTTATGGTGCAGTTCTTTGACTGAACTTGACTGGTTAAGTCCTGTGGAGCAGTTGAGGAAATCAGCTCAGAAATATCTCCACCACTGTCATCCAGGATTATACCCAACACAGGGAATCCTCCTGGAGAGTTTGCTCACTTGGCTATTTCCTCGCTGTTAAAATCTGTAATTCCCATTGCCTGGCATCATTTCACATGGCTCAAATCAGGGGCTTTTTCTCCACTATTTTCCTGTATTTTGATAAGGTCTGCAGTGCCCATTGGTGAATTGGAAGGGGTGCAGCCATTGCAGGAACATTCACTCCATCCAGACTGGTACTAAACCCCTCCAGACCTCCTCTCTCCACAACAAATCCACACCAAGTGGTATTTTGTCATGTCTCAGCCCAGCTGCTGAAAGCCTGAGCAGCTTGAGTGTTTTGAAGCTTCCTCTGTAACATACCTAATCCTGCCTCTAATCCAGGACTCTCCAGAGCATAAATCCATTTTCCTCGTGCTCCTTATCCTCAAACACACCCAGAGTCTCCCACCATCCTCCAACCACATCCACAAGTCATCACCTCAAGATTGTAATAGAATTTTATCCTTAAAAACTTTTTAAAATGAGATCTGGTGCTCTTGTGTCCCTGTCACGAGTTATCTCAGCAGAAGGACATAGACACTGGTTAATGCCAGACCTGTATCTGCATTTCAGGAGCTCCCCTGATTTTGTTTTTCCTTCAGTTCTCTGAAATCCAAACCTTTTCCCTTTTCCCGGCCTGCACCTCTTAATTTCCCTTTCCAGCTTTGTGTTTCCTCCCCACCTCTGTGGGAACACGCGGTTTTATGGCCAAAATGATGCACATTCAGGTTTTCCGGGGAAATTTCCGGAAGAATTCCGTCGACGGGATTCCCGTTGCGGGATGGAGCAGAGTCCATCTCTGTCGTAGCCAGGCCTGTGAAACGAAGCCAAGCAGAGCAGGAGTTCCTTCTGCTTCCAGAGGGTTCACCTTGTCTAATAGAGATATTTCCCAAGGGGTGGGAAGGCAGGACTGAAGCTCCTTGAACGGATGCCAAGCCTTCCATTCAGTTTGTCCCTCTGCCCCCAGAGGAGCAACAATAGAGCCTGTTGCTAGACAGTGTTGTGTGGCATGACAGAGAACAACTCCAAATCCTTTGCAGGACGGGGGACACACACTTAAGGGAGAATTCCCAGTTTTTTAACGAGCCTGCAGGAGCTGGGAAGAAATGGAACGGTCTGGGCAGGTGGGACTCCATCCAAATCCCAGGGAAGATTGGGGAAATGCTACTGGGCATCAGATGAGATTTGTAGAATTTTCTGGGAGACCCACAGTTCCTTCAGAGGCACAAAACCCTGGATAAAGGTGTTTTTTTAGGAGATTCATGTTTGATTTCTATCCCTCCTGGAGGGAGAAGGTTCTCGAAGCTTTGGCATTCTCCAGCCAAGTGTCCTTTTAGAGTTGGTGGAGAGAAATAAGATGCAACTCATCTGCTGTGTGTCAGACGTTTACTTTTGGATGGGATGAATCACTTCCCAGCTGTGCCAGTTTTCTAACCATTCCCTGCAAGAGGATCCTGGATGACCAGGACAGTCAAAGGTATCTCCTTTTAGGCAGATGAATTTTTGCTTTGAATTTTCCTGAAGGCTTGGACCTGTGGAGTGCTGAAAGAGGATTTTTCCATTGGAAGGACCCTTCAAGGGGTGTCTTCAGTGACCAAATTACCTTTAAAAATTCTCCACTTGAAGCTCTGGTGTGTCATTCCACACATGTGAGGAAGAGCTGAGCAAAAATCCCAACTCTCAGAAAGGTGTTTAAAGGGAATTTTCATTCAGTATCAATTCCTTTCACATTCTTCCACGGGAAGAACCATCCAGGTGGATTTGACAGGAAATGAATAATCCAAAGCAGGAGAGAGCTGGGGACCACACTGATCCTGTGTGTCACAGGAGTGCTGCCTCTCCTTCTGGTTTCCTTCACAGTGGTGAGGAAGAGCATCCTGCAGGCTCTGAGGACAGATCCTTCTGTGGATATCAGGATCACAGAATCCTGGAATGGTTTGGGTTGGAAGGGACCTGAAAGATCATCTCTTTTCACCCCCTGCCATGGGCAGGGACACCTTCCACTAGCCCAGGCTGCTCAGAGCCCCATCCAACCTCTTGAAGTGCATATTGATATGGTCTATTATTTTCTTACCCTGAAGGATTCAGGAATTGGGATCTCATCCCATCCTAGCCCTTGAACAAAGTGTGCTGATTTTTTTCAAGGCCTGGATATGCTCCTATTTATAAATAGTATAAATGTATAGAGTTAAAAACTGGCAGCCTGCTCTCCAGGCCCTGAGAGCTGTTTTGCTGCAGCATTAGCAGGGATGTGTTTGGGTCATGATGTGGAAAGATTTGCTGGTGGAAGTGCAAGTGGAGAAGGAACAGGAGGGAAGTGCAAGGCTACTTAGACACATAATTCGTGCTTTTTGCCTCAGATTTATCGATGGCACTGCTGCAACCTGATCAATTAAGTGATTTTCTTGAGCTGCCCCTTGTCAGTGGATTGCAGTGGCTGCTCCATGAATATCCTCAGCTCATTCTGAATTTCCTCATCCTGAGGAAAAGTGGATTAGCTCTGTTGCTTTTTTTTTTTTTTTTAGTGCTTATTTCTTCTCACGTGCCACAGAGAGAACAGAACTCGAGCAGCACAGATTTAGCTATCCAACAATTAGGCACCTTGGGTTGGTTGAGATGCACCCCACTGCTGGGTTTGCAAAAATAGGTGCAACAGCTTCCACCACCATTAAATCATTTGATCCAGAAATTATCTCATCCATCCTCGCGTGCCCCAGGCTGGATTAAATAAACCTAAATCAGAATTGGGAAGAAGTAATGGATATAAGAGGTAGTTAGCACTGAGTCATTGCTAACAGGAATATTGTGTGGATAAGGAAGGAGCTTATTGGACCACAGCCTTTCCTAACAGGACAGGTCATGGGTATTAGTGGACTGATTGCAAAACCTCAGAGTCACAACAGAGAATAAGGGCACAGTGGGAACTGGTTCTTGCCTGGGTATAAGGCCCAGACAGATGGGGCAAACGACTGAGTTGAAAGGGAATAGATAAGGCACATTAGCAGAAGATTGGGAATCAGACAGGGAAATGCTAATTCAGTGGCCACTGAAACCCTTGGTGCAACTTGCCCACGGGCACATGGGAAGTCTGTGATCCAAAGGAGCAGCGAGTCCATCTGTCCTGCTGATGAAACCTGGATGAAAGGCTCGAGCTCAGCCCTAACACAGGGCAGTGTGTTCTCAGCAGGGCTTTCTATCAGCTCCACTGAAATGGCAGTTTAACTGTCACATGGACCAGAAGATTCTCCAAATTCTAGCAGAGAAGCTAAATTCAGGATTTATGTCGTCTGGGACATGTTTACAGCCACAGGTACCGTGCTGGTGCCTGCCAGCGACAGTGATGCTCCTGCTGCCTCTCGGAATAAATTGAGGAATTTGGTCCTGCACACGGGCTCCAAAAATAGGGCAGAACTGTTTGGATTCTGGCATGCAAGGGCCCAATTTTGGCAATCTCTAGAACCAGGAGGGTAGGGTGATATGCAAAACCTTGGCTATCTAATGAATTGCAGACTTTGTGATAAACCAGGGGGAAAGGATAACTCAGGGGTTAAAGCACATCCCTGGGACGTGGGACCTCTGGTCATATTCCTTCACAAGCCTAAATAAAGAGCTCGGTGACCTGGACAGATGAGAATCAGAAAGCTGGGAAACAAGAGAGTTTCCTGCAGTCTCTGGCAGAGGCAGGTGCCCACGTCCCATTTCAAAGGACAATTTGGGGTCACTGAGCTGAGCCCGAGGTACAGGAGGAAAAGCTGGGCTGGAGTTACCTTTGACTCACCGTTTATTAAAAAAAACAACAACCAGTGCTGGAGTGAGGCAAACAGCCAGGGCAGCTGGACACACATGAGTCAGTGTGACAGAGAGCAGGAGGGGGGGGTTTAGGTTTGTCCTCTGTGCTGCAGAGACAGACGCGCACGGCGCTGACGCACCACAGCTGAGCAGGGCTCGTCACACTCCATCTCGGGGCTGGACATCCCATCTGAGGGAGTCATCTCAGCTCCCTTCCCAGCCCATGAATGGAGGCTGACACTGCCTGGCTGTGACTCAGCACTCCTATCACTGGTGTCCATCTCTGGAGGCACTGACTCCCCGCAGCAGCCCATCTCCCTGTGCTGGTGGTCAGGAGAGCCAAGGTGACTGGTTGGGTGCCTGGGTGAACGAGGTTGGGTCAGATGCTCCAATTCCATCGTGCCCAAGTCCTCGTGCTCATCCTGCCCTGGGCTGCAGGACCCCATGGACGAGGAGTTTGTATTTCTGCAGATGTCTGATGGTTTTGGTTTGTGTGGTGTCAGCCTGCGACGCAAAGCCTCGTTCAAGAGAAGGGCTTCTGCAGAAGCACCATTTGGCAAAGAATTCCTCAAGTGGACTGATTTTTGTAACCACTGGTGAGCTGCCAAGTGGAGGCACCGTGGCAGAGACCACCCTCAAAGCCAATCATGGTTCTGAAATCACTGCAGAGAACTCAATAACTTATATTGTCTCTGAGCTTCAGGTTTGTAGGTTCTGCTGACCTTGCTGATAAGATCTGTGCAAATTTATTCATACACTTGTGCTGTCTAGTCCTCGAATTCCCAGACTGTTTCTGTTACTGTGAATGAGGAAGAGTTTGGTTTATCTTAAATTTCTGTGATCTCAAAGGCGTCAGAAAAGATACCTGGGGTTTTCCTTGATGCCAGAAGGATGCAGTGGCATCAGTACGATGGAAGAGTGAGGGAGGTGATGTGAACTCTAAACTGACTAAATATCAGGTCTCTACATAGGTTTTGCCATTAAAACTATCTGGGTGGTAAGTTAGGCATGAACTTAGCCTTAGGTGCTGCTGTGCTAGGTTAGACTTTATTATTAATCTTAGGAAAGAATAGATGGAGAGACCTCAGGTGTGATTTGTGTAGTTTTCAGTCACGTTGGTCCCTTTTTTCATGAAATTCTGTCCCTTCCAAAGTGTTCTTATGAAGATTGTAGCTGTAAGGGGAGAGTTTGTGCAAAAGAATGATGTCCTTTAGGTCATGGTCTTCGTGGTCCCAGAGGGGTTGGCGGACTGGGGGCGAAGAGGGACTTCATGGAAGGGCTCTCAGATCCATTTCTCCTCTATTCCATCTCTTAGAACTAGTTTCTACATGATCCCAGACTTGAGCAATCCTGCTGCCTGTTCATCCCTGCAATGACATTTGAACCTCTCGGCCCAACGAGCTTCACTTGGCAGAGGTTTTCAAAAGAGTTAGATGTCCACAAGTCATCAGATACCCACAAGTCTCACAAAAAGGGGCATTTAACTAGAGGAGGGACGTGATGTGAGCCCTCCCAGGGGCTGCAGTGTGTGTGCAGATATGTCTGTGTGCATGTGAGTGAGAAATCCTGTGTGTGCAATATTCCCGGGACATCTTGAATCCAGACAGAAGGACAGAGGAGTCAGTGCTCACTGGTTTCAGTGCCCACAGAATAACTCCTTGCTCTGGTTTTGTTTCCATCTGCTCATCTTCTGTGATAGAATAACAGAATGGTTTGGGTTGGAAGGGATCTCAAAGCTCATCTGGTTCCAATCCCCCCATCATACCCACTGCATCAGGTTCTCAGGGCCCCATCCAACCTGGCCTTGGACACTCCCAGGGATGGGACATCCATAACCTGATCCAGTGCCTCATCACCCCTCTGAGAAAAGAATTTCTTCCCAATATCTAATTTAAATCTCTCCTCATTTAGTTTAAACTGTAAAAATTCCCTCTCCCTCATTTTTATAAGCCCTCTTTAAATACTGGATTGGTGTCAGCAGCTCCCAGTGACATCTAGAAAAGTCCAGTTAGGAACTACTTTGAGGATTCTTTGGAGAGCAGAAGTATGGATTATGAAGGAAGGTAGTTAAATATATATATATATATATATATATGATACATATGTCTCTATGTATGTGCATAAGTAGGTAGGGGCACATATCCCTCTTAGCTTTAGCTTCTGCTTCAAAGACAGGTGGAACTCAAAGGAAAACTTCTTTTGACTGTTAACAGACTTTGGGACAATCTTTTTAGACTCTGAGCTCCTTTAGGATCCTACAAGTTGCTTCACACTTTGATTCTGGGCCAGGAAAGTGCTGCTTTGGAGTGATTCCTTTGTCTCGTGTCTTAAGACTCCGAGTTCCTTTAGGTCTTGATCCTACTGGTTGCTTCATGCTTTGACTCTGGGCCAGGAAAACTCTGTGTTTGCTTTGTGTTTATCCTCAAATATCTGGGCAGTTCTGTTCATTTTCTCTGCTCAGGCACCAAGTTGGGTCACACAGGTTGAGATCCAGCCTGAGAGCAGGGAGAGTCTTTCCTGTGCCGGGCTGATACACAGCACGTTATTATACATGTATTATATCAGGGACATCCAGCAATAATGTATGGAAATTGCTGCCATATCTCAGTCCCATCTCCCATCCCATTGCAGGAGAGAGAGGGAGCCCAGTTAAGGCTTGTACACATCTGACAACGTGCAGCAAAACTTGGCTTGGGGCTGGATGGGGTTTTGGGGCATGCAAAGGCAGAACTGCAGAACTTCTGTGTGTGTCCTACTGGGCTTCAGCACTTGCAAAACCCATCCCTGTGCTCCCTTATCCTGATCTGCACCCAGGTCTCGGGGGGTGATGGGTGTTGAGAGCTCCTGCTCTGAGCTCCAGAGGTTCCTGGCTCAATCCCCAGCGCTGGCCAAGCCTCAATCAATGTGACTAATTGATTAAGGCAGTTCCGTGGAACACCATATTCTATTGGCAAGGGGTGTGCTGCTGAGATTTTGGGAACGCTGGGTTCAAAACCCCTCCTCCCAAACCGAGCAGGAGGAACTTCTGCAGCTCGTTTTTCCCATGCCAGGGGTAGGTGCCCATAACCACCAAGCTGCTGACTGAGAGTTTAAAGGGGACATTTCGTCCTCTGACTTCGCTTTGGGAATGGCACTCCAGGGGATGGGCACATGAACAAACCACCACGAGCTAAGTTTAGGGTGTGAACTAACGAGGTGCCAGTTTTTCTGTGGTAACTGCCCGTGTGAATCCTCTTTCCCTGCAACAAACACGAGCTGGTTCATATTTACCAGGGGGGGGAAGAAGGTTCACGTGGGTGTTCACACGGCTCACACCCCGGCTTTGACTCCCAGTAACTTGGGCCTGTGCCTCTAACCTCAGTGCCCTTGAGAAACCGACCTGAAAAACAAAAAACAAACCCTTTTTACAAAAAAACCCCACGATTTTGCCATTTCTACTTTTCCAGTTACGGCTATTTCAGGGTGTTTTTTGGTTTTCCAGAAAGGACGTGCTGAGGTTGACTCCACTGCACTGTTTTTGGCAGAGAACTTGAGGTCTTTGAGATCCTGGTGTCCACCTTCAGCCAACATGGGCAGTTGCTCTACTGCCTCCACAGTCAGAGACCTTCTGGGCACTGACATTATATTAATATTCCTATTTCTCACAGCCAGCTCCTGAGCCCTGAAGAGGTTTAAACGTGTGGAGATATGAAGTTAAGCACATAAACCACTGTTTAGCCATTGGAAAAAAAAAAAGGGTGGTGTGGTTGTGGGATGGGCAGTGCTTGCAGGTTGCCTGGAGGTCACTGAGTACTCAGCATTTTTCCTTGTGCTTCCCACAGACCTGGGAAATGGCCACAGAGGAAGGCAGCAGTTCTGAAGGAAAGACCTTGATTTCATTTCTTGCAGTGCTAGTCTGGGAGCCTCCCAGGGTTGCAGAGATAGAAACCTTTCCTAGGAAAAAGGCTGAGCATAACTGGGCATGAGCCCAAGGACAGAACAAGGGAAAATGCCCTTAAAATTTACCAGGAACCAATCTGAATTTTCCAGTCAAAAAACAGCCAAAAAACACCCTAACAACCCACTTGCTTATGGGCTGGGACTTTGTCTCATGATGATGCCAAAGACTGGCTGACTCAAGTTATCTTGAGGCATCTCCTCCCGCGTTAGATGGGGAAGATTCAACTCATCCTTGAGGAACTGTCCTGCCAACTCAGGACAACTCCATTTGGAAAACAGGGTTTTCTCAGGAAGTTTGAGCACACCTGCTGCTTCCAAGCGTGGAAGGAGTTGCATCTGTGCTCTGTTGGGTGACAGAACCTTCCCAAAACAGACCTCTGGATGGAATCCTCACAATTTTAGCCGCATAATGCTCAACTATCTGAGCTAATCATCTTCCCTCCCTCTAGAAAGTTGGGCACCTTCTGAGGGAGATTCATCCTTCCTGAGATAGGAATCTTTCTAGTGGATGTGATGAATCACTGTCTGGAGTTGTGTATCTCTCTCCAGCCACTCCAGAAACAGCCTAAACAGCTCCCTTTTGGGCAGAGTTGGGAGCAGGACTGAGTTCCTGAACACCCCACAAATATCAATTCTCTGATGCCACTCAGTGTCCGGAAGGTTTTTATCCCTATTTTAAGAGAGGCTGATGAGAAGCCTTAAGTGTCTGTCATTCCTTGACCTTCCTTGGTGATCTTGCCTGGAGATAAGAGGTAAAAGACCCAAATCCTCTCTGGTGCAGCCAACAAAACTGCTAATTACAGAATCACAGAAATAACAGGGCCATGGAATGGGTTTAGTTGGAAGGGACCTTAAAGCTCATCTTGTTCCACCCCCTGCCATGGGCAAGGACACCTTCCACTAGCCCAGGTTGCTCCAAGCCCTGTCCAACTTGGCCTTGGACACTTCCAGGGATGGAGCAGCCACAGCTTCTCTGGGCAACCTGTGCCAGGGCCTCCCCACCCTCCCAGCCAAGAATTTCTTCCTAATATCTCATCTAAACCTCCCTTCCTTTAGCTTGAAACCGTTCTGAAAGGTGATTTAAAACCCTCTGCCTCTGAGCTGGCTGTTGGATAATTTTTGTGCGTGTATAATTAAATATCCAGTTTACAGCTTCCACGTTGGCTCCTTTTTTTAGGGAAAAACTTCCCCCAGAAGGCTCTTCATCCCACCTATCCCACACATCCACCTTAGGACAGAGCAACTTGCTCTTCAGTGGCCTTGATTGTTCTTCTGTGAGGTCAGACAGGGGCTAAGTGATATCATTACCTGGATTCCTAACTTTTAGGTGTTAAAGAGGGATTAGATAAACTCCACTGAGCACTGGTTTCTGCCATGAGCACCTGTGAAATTCCAGCCCGGGTGAATATTGTGGAAAATTCCAAACCTGATGAGGTTTTTTTGAGTTGTTTTTTTTGTTTGTTTTTTTTTTTTTCTTTTCAAATCTATTGAAGTCCTGCAGCCTTGGGAGCCCCTTCAAAGCTGACAAACGTCACACCAAGGGTACTGCAGAGCAGGGATGAGCCGAGAGGTCACTGAGGAAGCTGAGGAAGCTGCTTGCACAGTGTTGTGGCTTGAGAAGTTTGCCAGTACCTACATCCCAAAAATCTAATTGGGTTAATTCTGTAGCAACCCTGACTCCAGGGGAGTTTCTAACCGAGCTCTGGAAGCTTCTTTCTGGCTTTGCTTTGCTTCAAACCTCCCCAGTGAGAAAGTCTCTGTCTCCAGACAGATTTCATAAGCACAGACCTCGGTGTTTCATTAGGCTTTCGTGGAACCTGGAAACAGGGAGATTCCCTCAGAAACATCCTCAGATGTCATCACAACTCGTGTGGCTTTGCAGGGAGTGGGCCTGGTCTCCCCTGGCCTTCAAAAGCCCGTGGCAATTTGGGTTTTGTGATGATTATCCCATTCTTACCGTTAAGGCAAAAGTCACAACAATCGAGTTTCTGAGCAAATGCAAAGTTTTAGATTTGCAAGATTTAAAGATAATTGGGGAAGGCTGAGGGAGCTGGGGCTGTTCAGCCTCGAGAAGGGATGATTGAGAGGGGACCTCATCCATGTCTACAAGTATCTGAAGGGTGGGAGGGGGCAGAGGATGGACCAGGCTCTGCTCGAGGGGGCCCAGCAATGGCACAGGAGGAACGGGCAGGAACTGATGCCCGGGAAGTTCCACCTGGACATGAGGAAGAACTTCTTTGCTGGGCAGTGTCCAAGCACTGGGACAGATTTTCCAGAGAGGGTGTGGAGTCTCCTGACTGGAGATATTCCAGAACCCTCTGGACACAATCCTGTGCCGTGTGCTGTGGGATGGCCCTGCTTGATGACCCACTATGGTCCCTTCCAACCTGACCCATTCTGTGGTTGTTCTGCTGTGAATTGACCTCATTTTTCTCTGATTGAAACATCCACCTGCTCTCCTGTAACTCCACAATGTCTGAACACCTTTTCCTCTGCTTTCCTGCTCTTTGCATCCTGTTTCCCCCCTGGATTTAAGAAACTCTTTCATTAGTGCAGTGCATTCCACACATATGACTTATTTAGGGAGGTCCTGCTCCATGTTTCCAGGGCTTTCTTATAAATACTGAGATCTTGCTCCCAGAATTGACTGGGGTCCCCTGCAATCCTGGATAGATAAGGTTTAATTGCCAAATATTCTGTGCATTGTGGACTCAGTAAAGGCAGACTTAGCCCTGTTAGACATTTTTCTATGCAGACATTTATGTATTTATGTCTCAGCCTGTGAGCTGAGTCCCATCCTGGAGCATTTCAGTGCTGGTGGTTGAGAGTCTGTCCCATTTGAAAGCGGGTGTGGGGTGTGAGGCTCTGGGGGATCATTTTTTTAGGATGATGATGAGGATTTCACCACATTTTTCCCTCCTCACCCGAACGATCCATCCTTTCTCGTGGTGGACTTGGCCAGTTGGGGATTCAACATCACTGCAATTCAGGTCTCTTTCTGAGCTGAATCTGGCTGGTTTCAGTGAACCATTGGAAAAAAAACCCCTCATATCAACCAAGTATGTGGTTGGGAGTTTGTCATTTGGAGAGGACTTGGAGTAAATAATTTCAAGGGTGTCCTATGGAGCCCATGGACCACTGGAGGTCTGGGAAACAACTGTTTCTCTGTTCTGTCCCGGGCTGGTGAGCTGAGCAGGTCCCTCCTTATGGCCAGGACGCTGCTGATCATGTCTATCTTCTACCAGGGCAGCAGGAAACACAGATTGGGTGGGGGGAAAAAAATATCTCAGTGTCTTTCTTGAAAGCTGTCTCTTCTAAAAGGTGTTTGTGACTTAGACCTACCTGGACTATTGTGGTGACCTTTATTTGTTGTTTCCTCCCTCAGAAACAAGAGGGACTATTAACTTCTCTAAAAATTAATTGGTTTGTGATAAACAGATGCATTTATGGTTTTATATTAGGCCCAGCTCTGTTACGAGGGATGCTCTAGAACCAGATTTGTTGCTCTTAAACGCAAGGAGCTCTTAGTATTTCAAGATGGAAAAAAGCTTAAGGGATTTAGGAGCTTTCTTTGCTGTTATCACTCTCAGATTCTTGCAGAATGGAGGGGTTTGGAGCAGTCCACACCGATGTCCAGCGTGTCCTGGCACCTCCCAGCACGGAGGGCTCTGGCTGCAACTTTTAGTCCGTTTTGTACCGCCCGAGGCTCGGGGAGAAATCAGAACGCGGGTCTAAGGGTTTGCCCGTGCGTGGAAGTTATAGCAAATTAAACTCCTGATCGAGTTTCTGCGGTGCAACAAGTTACCACACATCAGCTGACCCCTGGGAGCCGCCTGTGTGCTCTCGGGTTGCCTGCAGCAACTGAGCTAATTAGGCTTTGCTTACCCACAATAAAAAAGGGTTAATTTAAATCACATTCGCCAGCGTTTGCTGTAGGCTAGGAATTCACATGCGTAGGATTGCTGTGGGTCAGCTACCAGGGGAGTCATTTGAGCTCCACTCGCTTGACCATGAGGTTTGGAGCCCTGAGTGGAGCCGTGGGTTTTGGCAGGGGGGTGTCTGAGCTGTGGTTCCTCCAGGACAGGCTCTGGGACATCCACCCTCAGAGATACCTTGTTTTGTCTCCTTGATAAAGAGGAGAAGTGGATGGTCATGGTCAGACAGGTTTCTCACAGTGAAGATGTCAAAAAAAATGAAGACTCATTAAAGTGTGCCCTGAAATGGTGGATTTCTCTAGATTGCTGGAAAGGAGATCTGGGTGACTTACTCAGGTGTAGAGCGTGACATTGTAGATGCCATAGAATCAGAGAATCAGAGAATCAGCCAGTTTGGAAAGGACTTCAGAGATCATCCAGTCCAACCCTTGATCCAACCCTGCTGTGGTTCCCAGCCCATGGCACTGATGCCACATCCAGTCTCATCTTAAAAACCTCCAGGGA
>NW_016690353.1:874357-894927 GCF_001604755.1 Lepidothrix coronata | reverse complement strand
TTTCCTTTTCCTTTTCCTTTTCCTTTTCCTTTTCCTTTTCCTTTCCTTCCCTTCCTTTTCTTTTCCTTCCCTTCCTTTTCTTTTCCTTCCCTTCCCTTCCTCTTCCTTTCCTTTTTTTTTAGTTTTAACATTTTGTTCAAAAGAAAGAACACTTGGTTTTGTCCAGTTTTCCTTTCTCTTCCATTGCCTTCCCAAACCTTCCCTTCCCACAATATCAATGCCTGGTGAATGATCCAAGTCCCGCTGCGTTCAGTGGAGGTTTAAGGTTCACTGCAGTTCTGCAGGAGTGGGTAGTGCCATTTGGGATGTTTTATGTCACCTGAGGAATCCACATGCTTTAGGGAGGCAGGCTGGAGCCAGGTGGGCATTGTAGAGCACCTCAAATGGTACTCAACATGCTCCAGCAATGGAATTCCATCCCGAGAATTCACCGTGTGATAAACTAAAGGAAAAAAAAAAAGCATCCCAATCATTTCAAGCAGGCACACACAATTTCTCCCAAAAGGCAGCTGTCAGGGTTGCTTTGGAATGTCTGTTCCTGACTGAAAGTGGTGTTATGTAAAGCAATGTGAGTTATGTGCAGCAGGGAACATTTATCTTGGCCGTGGGAACGGTGGTGGAGAACTCTGCTGGCCTGGCCATGGAGCTCTTGGCTATCACAGGGAGTCACTGGTCATGGAGACAGTGGGATGAAACATAAAAAAGAGAGTTAACCGTCCTCCTGGGTTTTGGCTCAGCTGATTTGGATCAGGCTGAGCCTCTGTTCAGGGAAGTGGAAGCTCTCTTTGATGTGTGGAGGTGAAGGAAGACCACAGCTTCCAGAAACTGGAAGTCTAGCACCAGTCACCAATTTTAAATTGGCTTGAAGTACTTCTCCCTCTCGAGAGTAATCAAGTGTTGCTGATTTAGATCTGCGTCTGATAACTGTTGAGGAAGAAAACTGAGCTGTTTGTCTTACCTAGAAGGATAAGTTGTGGCGTTGCACGGGATAATCTTCAATTTACCGCCGCGGCAGCTGCGCTAAACACGGGCGGGTTATCAAAGCACTTGGGATGGAAAAAAAACACCTCAGCTTCAGATGGCTGATCAAAATAAGAGTTGCTGGGGCTTGACACCAGCCACCGGCATCACTGCAACACCTGTGCATGACTCCAACTTCTTCTAATGTCAGGGGGAAAGGAAGAGGCTCGGGAGCCTCCGTGTCCTGGTGTGGGCTCGGAGCGCGCACACGGCAGTCGCGGCGGCTCCCCTGGCAGGCAGGAACTTGTGAATGACTTGCTCTCATTCACCGTGTGCCAACACCTTGCTTCTCAGTCACCCTGGAGAGTAAACAGAGGGAAGGTAGAGCCCCTACCTCCACATTTATCAGGAGCGTTGCCATGCCGACGTGCACAACCACACGGAGCTCCACGTGAGCGAGCGGGTGGGCCCTGCACGGGCACGCAGCCCTCAGCCCTCAGCCTGGGTGAGAAATGTGAGGTGACAGCAGAGCAGAACACCCGGGATCCAGTGCACTGAGCCCTGGAATTGAGCTGATATGATGATATCAAGGGGTGCACCTGGACTGCCGGTGTTCCATCCCCTGCCCCGTGCCAGGAAGGTATTGACAAACTGGAGGGTGTTCAAAGAGCCAGAGGGCTGGAAGGACTGATGCTGATGAGCAAAGATTAGCAGGTACTAATCCGGGCCAAACAGTGATGGGATAATAGCTCCCAAACATTTGTCAGGTGTATATAGTAAAGGAAACTCAGGAGGAATCATTCCACAGTGGGCAGAGCCAGGAGAAGGAAAGAAAGGGGGATATCAGTTAGATAACAGGGAAAACAACTCTCCTGGATGCGCTGGAATATCAAAGCATAGGGGAGTGTTTTTTAAATGGTAGAAATACCATCATTTGGCTTACTTAACATGATTCCAGGCAGGACCATGGGGAATGGGAAATGGAGGTTTCTGTTTTATGGCTGGGTGGAACCAAATGACTGATTTCTTACTGGAATTCAGTGAGGGCTTATCTTCAGCTGCTGGGAATCACCAGGGCTGCCCTGACTTCGGTGAAGGTGTTGCAGAATCCAGTCAATAGGATAGAATAGGCAACTGAAGAGCTGGAATTCAGGATGTGACTGTGTGGACTCTCCTGGCATTACTGTGTGTACTCAGCCCCAGGACTTGGGCACTCACTTCTTTAGATACAAAAGGGTGAAGCTGCCAATTGCTGACTTGGTGTACCAGGTATAACAAACTGTGTAAACTGATGATTTCCCACTGACCTCAGTAATTTACTGTGACCAGGTTTGTGTGCCTTCACACTGTTAATCATGAAAAGTGTCTTCTAGTCCAACGAGTAACTGTATTTTGTTCCACATAACATCCTTCTCTCTAAATTGGAGAGCTATGGGTTTGATGGATGGACTGTTCAGTGATGAGGAATTGGTTGGGTGGTCACATCCAGAGGGTGGTTGGTCAATGGCTCAGAGTCCAGCTGGAGATCAGTGACAAGTGGGGTCCCTCAGGGGCCCATATTTGTGTCTAGTGCTGTTTCTTTATCGATGTTTCCTTATCAGTGACATGGTCAGGGGGATTTAGTGCACCCTCAGCAGGTTTGCAGACAACACCAAGCTGAGTGGTGCAGTTGCATGATGGAGGGAAAGGATGGCATCCAGAGGGACCTGGGCAAGCTCAAGGAGTGGGCCCATGGGATCCTCTTGAGGTTCAACAAGGCCAAGTGCAAATTCCTGAACCTGGGTTGGGGCAAACCCTGGTATCAACACAGTCTGGGGGATGAAGGGATGGAGAGCAGCCCTGCTGAGATGGACTTGAGGCTGGGCATGACCCAGCCATGTGCCCTGGCAGCCCAGAAACCAGCTGTGTCCTGGGCTGCATCCCCAGCAGGGTGGGCAGCAGGTCGAGGGAGGTGATTCTGCCCCTCAACTCTTCCCTTGTGAGACCCCCCCTGCAGTGCTGCACCCACCTCTGGGGTCCTCAGCATGGGAGCACGTCCAGAGGAGGCCACAGAAGCCATGGGAGGGCTGGAGCACCTCTGCTGTGAGGAAAGGCTGAGATGGTTGGGATTGTTCAGCCTGGAGAAGAGAAGGGTCTGGGGACACCTTTCAGCCCCTTCCAGGACTTAAATGGGGCTTACAAGAAAGAGGGGGACAAACTTTTTAGCAGGACCTGCTGTGATAGGACAAGGGGTGATGGTTTTAAGCAAAGAGAGGGTTGATTCAGACTAGGCCTAAGGGACACCTTTTTTATGCTGAGGGTGGTGAGGCCGTGGCACAGGTTGCCCAGAGATGTTGTGGATGCCCCATCCCTGGGAACATTCAAGGTCAGGCTGGACGGGACTCTGAGCAACGTGATCTGGCTGAAGCTGCCCCTGGGCATGGCAGGGGGTTGGACTAGATGAGCTTTAAAGGTCCCTCCCAACCCAAACCGTTCTGTGGTTCCAGAAATGGGAATTGTCTCACTCAGGTCATCATGACTCAGATATGGTGGCTTGAGTGGCTGCCTGAAAGTGCTTCTGCTTCCATAAAATCTTCTAGGAACTGAATGAATAGGTCAGACTGGATAACTACAGTTTAGATGGTTTGAGTTAGGTGAGATGGGTCCTACCTGAGCTGCAAATGAGCATTTGGGAAGCTCTGGAGTGTGTGAGAGCAGATAATAACTTCTCAGAGCCCCTAAGCTCAGCTTAGGGCTCTACTTTAGGTTTTCCTAAGTGAAGATGAAGTGAAGGAGGCATCTCCTGCCACTTGCTAGAGTAGGACACAGATATTCCCCTCCTTTGGACACACCCTCACTGTGAGATGGTCACTTCTCAACTTCCCAGTCTTAAGGGGTGTGAAAGGGCTGTACCTTTTTACAGACGTAAAAAGACTTTTAGGATCAACACTACTTAAGGACTGTGCTACTTCTCTCTTTAGCACCCTGTTGATTAGTTGGGAAACCAGCATGTTCACTAATCAAAGAGTTGGTGTTAGAGAAGAGGCTCCTCACAGGGCATGTAAAATGGCCAAAGAAATGCACATATATGGGTCAAAGAGCCAGAGTTTATTGATGACTGCAAAGATACTGGTAGAAGAAGGGAATATGTAACTTGCAGACTCATTTTTGGGGCCCCCAAGAGTGTGATGAAGTTCCAATATGCCCTTAGCTGTGGAGTTACCATCAGAGCACTGTGCAGATGCAGCTGGTGGGCAGGAGGAAGGGTTTTGTCATCACAGTGGAAATGGGATTGGTATCTTTAGGGACAGACTGGCTGCTAAATGCTGTTAAGGACCTGAGTCCTGGCTTTCTGAAAGCCCAAGAGTGCTGCTGTTGGACTCCAGTTGAGGACCTGCCTTCCCTCAGAGCTGATAGAGATCTCTGGATTTCAACAGTGGTACTCAAGGTGCTGCTCCAAAATGCCCTGGGACTGGGTTTTTACGGGAAGCTGCAGAGGACAGAGCCTGGATGAGCTGTGTCTGCAGTGAGTTCCTTCCAGCTGAGACAAGCTCGGGAGCACAACCTCGCCCTCCCCATCCAGCTGGCAGCCAAACCCACCCAGAGATCCTTCCCCACTCCTTCTCCCAGCACTGGCTGGACTTCATGGCTCGTGTGCACGTTGCTCAGAGACCCTCATGGTCCTGAGGCAGGAACTCAACGGGGTGAGTCAAAAAAAACCCAGAGCCTCCACCCCGTTGGCCGAGCTGTGCTGAACTTGTCTCAGCTGGAAGTCACTGTTTGCACATTTTACCATAGCTACTGAAACATGATTGATTCCAGGCTGAGGTGTGACATGTGACTTATATAAGCAAATTTGTCTAACGAACTTGGATTGCCTCCCAGCTGCTGAATTATCCAAGGGAGATACAGGTTTTTCTTCCCCTTCGTGATGTGGCCATTCCAAACCATTCCAGGCCTGGGGATGCACTAAGAACTAAGGTCTCAGGCACCCAGCTTTGGGGCCTGAAGGAATCCTTTTGCTCAGTGTTGACCCATCAGTCCAATGGAACTGTCCTGATGCCTCCTCTCACAGCCCCAGGTTAGACACATGCCAGGAATTCTGCCATGCAATAGCATTCCCCAGATTCCTGGGTCATTAAACAGCTCCCAGAAGCTCCAAGGTTATTGTCAATTATGCCAGTGTAGAGATTAGCCTCTGTTCTGTCACCTTATCAGTAACACAGCCATAAAGGTGGCCTTTGTGATTCTTATCTCCTCGCTTTGATCAAATCCCCCAATCTTGAGTGGGCACTAAGTTGATCTTGTCTGCCCTGCCTGGGCACCCCAGAGCAGGGAGCTGGCACAGGCTTTGCATGGGGCTCAGGGTGCAAAAAGATGGCCAGGATCCTGATTTGTTTTATCCCAAGCCCTCTGAAGCCAACTCCTGCCAGGAAACACTTTCCCTCGGAGCAGATCGAAGGGGTGCACACACAGTGAGGGGAACGTGCAAAATGCCTTTTGGTTTCCATTCCTCAGGAGCTGAGCTCCGACCTCAGGTGAGGGCTGTTCTCCCAAGGAACAGCCTTGGACACATGATTTCTTACCTGCCTCTGTGGAAAAAGAGGAGAAATAGCAGAAAAGGCAACCTGAAGACTGATACTCTCAAAAATCAGAGAGTCAATTTGACTTGACTGCCCCGGTGGTTTCTTTCCACGTATCCTAAAAACCAAACACAAATGGAAACTCCCAAGTGGTTTTAAAAGCAAGCAGGGCTGTTCAAAGAAGACACTCATATTGTACAGGCCACATGCAACAGGGGTTGGATGCAAAAGTTTGAAGTGATTATGAGGGCTCAGGGATCTCACCTGAGCCGTGTTTGTGTGGTTTTCTTGAAGGCCAGTGTCTGCTCAGGACTTGTCTGTGAGTACTGAATCCGAGACAACCACGGGCTGAGTCTTCCCTGGGTCCATCTGAGCTTCCTACTTGTGCTTTGCAGTCTGGATTTGTCCCGTTGGCATCATTCAGGAGGATGCTGTAATAGAAAGGATAAGTGAGAACGTGTTAAATGTATAAACTGTGCAAAGACAAAAAGGTGTCACTTTTCCTAACTCTGGATATTGTATCGGGCTTCTGTTTGGGGTCCTGTTCAAGTCACCTTCACCCAGCTGCAGAGGCAGAGGTTTCCTGGAGGTCTCTTCACTGGAGATTTCTTATTCAGGAATAGTCTTGGGATCAGGCTATGGATCAAGCATTCCATCTAATGATGTGCCCCCTTTTGTCTCCTGCTGCCAAAGCATCCCTGCAGATCTTTGTCGGTTTAGCAACAGATATGAATAAATAACACCCTCAGTAAACAAGTTTGGGATGAAATCCCTAAGTGGATAATTATGGTTGGTAAAGCAGAGCTGAACGTGGATTTATTGGAAGTTTTACCTGAGGGGGGCTTTGTTGGTTTTAGTTCGGTTTCACTCATTTATTTATTTATGTTTAATTCTTCGATGTTTTCACATTTTTAACTTATGGGATTCTTAGAACATTTAGAACAGAGATTTCTTCAGAGGAGGGTCCAACGTTACAGCACAGGAAAACCCGGGTCATGTGTGGGATTACTCACTTTCTTTGCATTAAATCTAATCCTTATGGAAACTTTGCTTGAGCCAAACACTTGACCAGGTGTTTAAGCACCTGGGACATCCTGTCCTTGCCTACTTGGTTGTGTCTTGTTGATCCATCACTGAGCCAGGGCATCGGGTAAATCAGGAACAAACGATTCAGGAGGGAGAAAAGGAAATTTCTGGATATTTAGTAAAGGGAGTTGAAAGGTCCAAACCAAAATACAGCAGTGATCAGGTACAATTTTAGTGGAAATGCAGAAAACAATGGAACTTGGTGCTGTTCCAAAGATCAAAAGGAGAAAACTTTATGGATGAGGTGGGGGGACTCCTACACAAAAAAAGGAAATTTCCAGCTTCTCACCATCTGCCCTATTTACTAAAATGAGTTGAAAGGCTGAAAACAAAAGCCTCTCAGTGATCAGACACGAATTTAGTGGAAATGCAGAAAACAGTGGAACTTTGAGTTACTCCAAAGGTTAAAAGGAGAAAAATTTATGGATGAGGTGGGGGGATTCCTACATATAAACAGAAGTGAAGCCTCCCCCACCCAAAATAGGGTTCGGGGTGCTCCAGTGACTTGGAAGTCAGGTTTTCATAGCTACTGTCCAACAGTTGGTACAGGCAGAGACATGATGTGCATCTTTGCAGGCTTTCTGCAGAATATACAGTGATCCATCACTGCCTGCTGTTCTGGTGGTTGGCATGAGCTTCCGTTTGCCACTGCAACGTGGCTCAGTCATTAAATAATCCATCATCCAAGTGTTAACAGCCTTTGTCTTTAATTCCTTAAGCACATGGCTGTTTTTATGGGTGAGTATGTTATTAATACATAATATTATTCCCACTTCATAGGTGAGAAAGTGAGGCAAACCAAAATGCCTCAAGTCCACAGGGGATCTTTAGTGCAACGAGCCCACAGTCCATGGGCTCATCACTTAATAACTACATCATCTCTCCTAATTAAAGCTAGTTACTGATATAATTGATCCATGTGCACACTGGGAGGGTTATTATCTCCAATCTAATGTCAGCTCCAGTTGGGACAGTTTCATAACCCACTGAAGGTTCTCCATCTCAAACAAGAGGGCCAGGAAATCTCATTAGTCAGCACCTGTAAAGTTCCTGTGTGTGCTTAATCCAGAGCTGTGAGCCTGAAATTATCACTCTTAAGGTAAAACAAAAAGAAAAGAAAAGAAAAAAAATCTGGGGAAAATCTGCTGCAGTTCTGATTGGCAGTGTTTGATGATTAAAAACATGATTCATCCCAAAACAGCCCACGCCTTTCAGTCTGTTCCCAGAGCTCTGGCGCCAACCAAACTCTGGGTACCCAAGAGACATTTCTGTCCTGTCACAGCAGGCAGCAGAGGAATTGCAGCAAGGCAATTCCTTTCCTTGGGCTTGCACAGGGTGTCTTTCACAACGACCCAAAGCCAGTGGAGTGTCGCTTACAGGGAAATTCTGGGGCGAAAAAGCCTCTCTTGAACAGGACAATGGAATGAAAGGGCCACGACTCAGGTGCTCCCAGAGAGAACCTTTGCTGATGAGTGATTAGATGCTCCCAACAAAAAGGTGGTGCTGAAAGGATCAAGGAGGAAAGGCAGCGCTGAGTGGGAGCAATTTGCTGGTGAGAATCAACATCCTTATTCCTGTAAGGCTGAAGTAGGCTGGTAATTCCAAAGCATAAATCCCTTTGAGGCTTGCCACATCCTGGTTTCAGCCAACGGCTGGGATGGCTTAAAAGCAGGAGGGGCAGCATTGTAAAGCCATGATCTTATCCAGCTCTCATCCAACTAGCTGTTTATATGGTTGTAGATATATTACATCCCATTGTCTAAGGCAGAACGTGGTACTCAGCCCTTTGAGGGCTTGTGGTGAAAGCTCCTCTGATCAGGGGATTTTACAGCACTTGGTGATAGGGAACTTTATGGCCCAAAGCCCTGGACCATCTTGGGCCTGATCGTGTCAGATTCCTTCCCTAAAACAATAAGGAGGTTGAGTCACTACTTGGGTGGGAAACCTTCAAGGAAATCCCAGTAGGATTCTCTATCTTCAGGACCATTAGGAGAGTGATGCCTGAGAGCTATGTCTGGTCCCTCCTTTGGCAGGACTTGTGTTTGACCTGGAGCACTGAGAAAGCTGTTCCAGGTGGCATTTCCTAAAATTCCCGTAGTTCACATTCAGACCACTGTTCTTGGACCTTAGAGGAATTTATTGGAGCCTACTGTGGCATCAGAGGTCAAGAAAGCAATGAATAATTCACCAAAATGCTAATTCTGAGTCACCAGAGAGAAGCTTTGGTGACACCCAAAGTATCTCTGTGTGTGATTTCCTCCAATTCTACATCCAACATCCTCATTGTCTGTAAATGGAGGGATGATGTAGCACCTATGGACTGCAGATGGTATGAATCAGCCACTCCCTCCAAATTTGGATGTCTGTCTGCTTCTCCAGGCCTTCCCCAGCTTTTGTGGATGTGGCATTTTGGCAGTGTCCTCACCAGTGCTGGGTGTAGATATTGCACCCTCCTCCCCTGTCCTCACTCTGCAGCCCTGCTGGGCTCAGCATTCACATCATGGGGGTCAGTCCCCAAATTCCTACATCCTTGGCATGGCTTATGTCACTCCTACAAGCCCGACTTGGAATTTGGGTGGTCACATCTTCATCCCCCTCTTTGTGCTGCTGCCCTGTCCCTGTCCTTCACTCTCACCCCTCTGGTGCTTCCACATCCTCCAGATTTTTTCAACAGTGATGTGACTGAGGGGTTTTTTGGACCACTGATAAGAAAATCAAACAGCACTGAGATTATCTCAGAGAGTTTCAGTTAGAAACAGCCCCTCTGATGATGATTGTTTGGCAGGGTGGGGAACCCTCAGCTGTGCCTCTATTTCTTGTGTCCTACATTGATCCCATATAGGATCATATATTGAATTCTTTAGGCACTCTTTCTCTTTACACTCTGACAAAAATGCTGTATCAACATCACTTTAATCACCCGTGTTTAACAATCCCATTTAAAAATTACGTGAAATTAGTTTCCCATAGAACTGTGGTTGCTGCCACTAATTATAAAACAACTTTTCCATTCTCTGTGGGTTCAGTCTTGTATCACCCATTTCCCTTTTGGGCCAGATAACAGATTTACAGTTACCCATTTGCTCTTCAACAACACAGTGGATTCCTAACCTATTTGGCATTCTCTTGTTTTCCATCATCACTTGGAGATTTATTACAAATGTTCACAGCAGTTACCCAGAAATATCCCAGATTCCCGTCATTCTTTATCTCCTTGTTTATCTGCATAAGGTTAATACATTGTTAGGGAGCATAAATGAGTGTGTGTGAATATCTCTGTATGTTCTCTGACACATTAAACTGTTATTTATTGGTCATTCTCCTCTTTTTATCACTACTAATCATGGATTATTCACCGAGGGTTTAGGCTTCCCTTATCACTTATCTGCCTCATTGAGTCCTCATTTATATTCACAGTTTCCCACTCTTCTCACACTGATTTTGAGTAGAAATGGAGCAAGTTTGAGATTCATGGGCAGTGCTGGGAGCTGATGGATGATTTTAAACTATCCCACAGGATAGTTTAACCTACATTGCCCTTTTTTTTGGTAAGAGCAAAGGTTTTCACTTAGGGAATTACATTCCCTTCATTTAAACTTCTCATGCTATTCCACCTGGACACACTTCTCTTTTACCCATCCTGACCCAGACTGTAGTTCAGTGCTCCTGTACCACATCCAGGTACTAATTTAAAATTCTTAGAGCCAGGAAATAAGTACTTTTTTTTTTTTTTTAATTCACCATTTACCAAACCAGAAAGCTTTCAAAAAATTTTAGAACCCTCCCAACCCCTCTCAGTGAGTCTGTTGTCACTTTGCATCTCGCCTTTCAAGATCTTCCCAATTATTTCTTATTATTCGTTGGCAGTTGCCAGTTCCAAGGAAGTGGAAAGTCTCCTTGTCCTAAGCACCTTATGTGCACATAGCAGGAGACAGTCCCTGCCCTGAAGCACTTCAAATCTAATCTAAAGAGACAGAAAAAAAGGTGGGTGAAATGAAGAATTATTAGTATGGCACGATGTTAGCAACTCCTTACCCTGGATCCCTGGCAGCTTTCCAGCCCCCAAAAAGGACAGGAGTGCAGATAATTTCTTCTCCGGGTAAGAGCACAGTGCAGGGGGTTTGTGGTGGAAACGTCTCCACCCTGATTTTGCCACAGAGAGAGGGGTTTTTTTGGGGGGTCTTTGATGGACTTGAAGCGGGGCTGTAGCAGTGAAGAGACAATGGCAGTGATCAGACCTGGGTGCAGCTGCTGAAGGCTCTTCTACTGCTCTGTCAAAAAAAAAAAAAAAAAGTGAAAATCCACATTTCTGCAGCTGGGAAATTCAAGGGAGCATTCCCCTTCTCCCTGTCGAGATTTGACATGTGTGGACACAGACAAGGAGCGGGGTTTGCTTGGGCAAGGCACCAGTGCTGACTCCTGTTATTCTGCTGACTGCTCTTCATTTTCTCCTTGCTGCTGTCTCTCATCCTGCCTCATTCCTGGCCCCTTTTCTCTCCTCCTTTCACCCCTTCATGTCCTACCTGGATGCGGAAAACGAGCTTTCTACGGCAGGAATTGTCTCCTTGACGTTCCTCCACCAAGCTCTTCGCACAACGGGAGCCCTAATCTCAGCCTCAAGTTCAAGGCATAATAGCAATAATTATTGTTATTATCATTGTAATAACAGTGATGGAAAGATTTAGAGAAAGCAGGGGGGGGAAAAAAAGTGTTGCTAACAGCCAGGGAAGATTATCCTGATCCTGGAAAGAGGTTTGTGTATCAGCAACCTTTAATCACCACGGAGCCTTCCTCTTCCAGGGTGGGATGATATGATGGCCTGGTTGTGCTCCGTTATGGAGCTGGAGGAATGGGTCAGTGAGGTTACAACGAGGTTCTAGGAGCTGTTTTCCTAAGTGCAGGAACTCAGGAAGGTGGAGAAAGGGCTGCAGCCATCCATCCATGTCCAGGTCCCTCAGCCTGGACAGCGGCCCAGACCTCATGCAGAGAGAGGTCAATGTTTGGCCACTTTGTGGGGTTTGTAGGACGGGGTTAACAACCAGCTGTGGGCATGTAGGGCTTTCTCCCTCTCTCCTATTCCTCCTGAGCACAGCAGATAAATAGCTGGAGGTGAGGGCCTGCACATTCCTTGTGAAGCAAAACGTGCTGTCGGTGTAAGGAGGCGAATGTGTGGCCCGGGGCACCATGTGCAAGGTAATGTGTCTGAGGCCCTTGCACGGGCTTGTTCGAAATATGTGTCAATAAGAGGAGCAGCAGCAGCATTTGCTGCTCCCAAAGGAAGAGGAGGTGAGCGTGGTGGGGAGCTCGGGGAGAGCAGCACGGGGTGGAGGGGAGGCAGGTCCCCCGTCCTCCCCCACGAGCCTCCTGGAACACCACAAACCTTCCCCTCCTCCCCTCCACCAACTCCCTCTTCAGTTGGTGAGATCACCCTCATTAAAGAGAATACCCAGCAGAAGCACTTCCAGGAGAGATCCAACACATTTTGCTTACAAACTCATTTTTACAGCAGTTCTCTTGCAGGGAGTGGGTGAAGCCTCTAATTATTGTTTTAAAGGGCAGAAACCAAAACCAGATTAAAAATTATGGGGGACTGGCTGCCTTCCTCTTCTTGCTTCCTATCCTAGACAGGATTCAGGTCTCACTGATTACACTGGAGCCAAAATTAGCACCTGCAGGGCCCGTGTCTGGAAAGCCACAGTCCTTTTGAGCGAGGCTCTGCACCGTGGGCTACAATTGCCACCACTGCCACAAGAGATTGGCTTCAGCAGCTCTGGCAGCTCTTCCAGGGAAGATGGTTAGCACATCCCCAGCGGAACTGGGAGATTCCCCGTCTCTGGATATCTCTGGATCAAGAGTGGACACCTTTCTGAAGGAGGTGATTCAGCAGCGGCCAGTGGTGTAGAGGAGATGAGCTAATGGGTGGTCTAGCTTGGAAACTATAAACGTTGATGGATCAATAAGATTACAGTGGTGTTGAAAAGGAACCAGGCAGAATTCCTAAGATTTTGGGATTGCCTCTCAGCAGTTTCCCCTGCCCCAGTCGAGGAAAGTTATCTCACAAGGAGAAAAGTGAATGAAATGGTGCTGAATGTTCAGGGTTTTAAGTCCCAGTGAGAATGTCTCTGTCCTAGGACTGCACTGGAACTACTGTGTACTGGAACCCACTGGAACTACAGTGGGAATTGCTGGATTTTGGTCCTTACCCCTGTATTTGTTATAATTCCCATGCAGGGAGTTTCTACCCCACTGCAACCCCCTTTCTCCTCTCAGCAAGTTTTTCTGAAGCTCCTCCAGAACCAGATCTTTGGCCAAAGGGTTTGGTAGAGGTGAACACAAACCTGTTACCACCTGGCCAGAAGATCCTGAGCTCAGGGTGGGATTCATCTCACTGAACACCTTCACTGTCAGCAACTCACACCTGAGGTATCATAGAGCCCTGGAATGGTCTGGGTTAGAAAGGACCTTAAAGATCATCTTGTTCCAGCTCCCTGCCATGGGCAGGGACACCTTCCACTAGATCAGGTTGCTCCAAGCCCTGTCCAACCTGGCCTTGGACACTTCCAGGGATGCACAGGGAGTATGACTCTTAAAGAGACAGTGAAGTCCAGCCCATGACTTAACTCCTTGAATCTGATAACTAGGCCAAATTCCTCATGTCCTAATTATGCCTATTTCCACTGGAAACATGGGATATGTAGGATGGCTGACTAAGGTCTGTGCTGAACCATCCAGTCTTCTGCAGGAAGGTGAGGTGAATCCCACACAGCTGAGTGGGCCACACCAAGGCACTCAGTCATGATGGAGATTCCCAGTGGTCCTAAGACACCCAAGCGGGGCTGGAAGCTCCCACATGGGTCTTACAGAAGGATCTGTGGCAGCTGGGAGCCAGGTGGGATCCCCAAGTGTAGCTGGGAGGGTGTGAGATACCCACGTCCAGCCAACCCAACTGACCCTCCCATGTTTTGAGACACCTCACCAGCTTTTGGAGACTTGACCCACCTCGTCGTGAGCTCCTGGTTTCCAAACATTATTAGTCAGTACCAGCAGGAAAAGAAGGTGCAAGAAAGGATTCCTTGAGGGCACCTGATGTTTCTGGTTGATGCTGGGTGCAGTGGAGCAGAGAAGTTTTCACTGGTGCCTCCACAGACAGGGAATGTGTCAATAGGTGTGTCCGTGCGTGGGTGACACAGGAAGGGAAGGGAACAGGAGGCAGAGAACATCTGATGGTGGCGTGGAGGGTAAACATGTTCCCAGTTTTGCTTCCACTGCCATTTTCAGCCTTGCAGTTAAGCAACACTCCCTTCCAAAGAAAGCGTCCTCTTTGCCCTCTGAGTTGGTTATGGATGGGTTGATGTCCCGCAGGTGAAGTGCTCAGAAACCTTTAAAATCCTGGGATATTTGTGCTGCCACACCTCCAGGTGCTCCTGATCTGAGTAAAATAACTCATCCCTTCTTGTTCCTGCTAAATCCCCTTCTATTCCTCCGGACCTCGATGATAATTTGTGAAACTGAGTTCCATTAATTATTATTTCAGCGCTGTAACAAAACCCAGGGTTGTGCAGGGCCCTGCATGTTAGTAGTTATATCATCTGTATATCATTTAGTATGTTCTTCCCGTAAAAATCCTTGAGAACTGAACATTCTCTTTTCCAGGCAACAGGGACAGTTGGAAATTCCTTTATTCCTTAATCAAAAAAAAAAAAAAAAGTTGTTAAAATCCTGAGCGATGTGTCCAGTTAAATATTTCTGTCCGGCAAAAACATCTCCTTTACGTTCCTGCTTTTCAATATTCTGATGCATGAAGGTGCTTTTCACAGTGAGGGTGGTGACGCCCTGGCACTGGGTTGCCCAGAGAAGCTGTGGATATCCCATCCCTGGATATATCCAAGGTCAGGATGGATGTGGCTCTGAGCAACGTGGTCTAATGGAAGGTGTCCCTGTCCATTGGAAGAGGGGTTGGACTAGATGACCTTTAAAGGTCCCTTCCTACACATTCCATGATTCTGTAATTCTATATTTAGGATTTAGGAGCAGGGGAAAGACGGAAACCAGAGGATGAGCAGCCTGTTTGATTCCTCCTGCAGCTTTTTGGTGAGACAGGGCTGCTTCTGCAGAGGCCAAGTGGTCTCTGTGGCTACTCAGGCTCCTCAAACCCCAGCACAGACCACGTTAGATCCCTGGGTCGATGTGATTTTCTCCAGAGGAGCTTCCTTCCCACAGCCTGGCATTGTCACTGCTCAGATCTCCTGTGAAACCCAATTATTCCCATTGCATAATCCCCCAGGTACATCAGCTCCTTAAAGGAGCAGAAATCCGAGCTGGAAGGAATCCATCTGCTAAGCTGAGTGACCCTGCAGCTTTATTATTATGATGATGAAGAGGAGGGCTCGTCTCTGGTTTCTAAAGTAAACACAGGAGGTATCTTGGCAGGGGAACCGTGCAGCAGAAAAGCTGGGATCGCTTTCCCAAATTCTTGGCCGCTTCCCTCGCTGCTGCATGTCAAAGCTGGTATCTTTGCCTAACAGTGATCACCCCTCCACGAGCTGATCACTATCTGGCAGCCTGTCTGCAGCTCTCTGACTCTCAGAAAGAAATCATTAGTGCTCAGATGGCACACAGAGGGATCTGCAGGTGCTGCTCCTGCTCCTGCTCCCCAGGAGATTCCCGGGTCCTTCTCCCCGAGGCTCCGTGCCCCCAGCACTGAGGGGTGGTTGGCACTTCACCCTGCATCTTATTTCATCCTCCGAGTCAGACATTTGGGTTGGTTTCTTCTGCTCCAAGGGCACCTCCCTTCCCACTTTCTCTCCTCAAAATCCCTCCTCTCCTACCTGCAGCTGGGATTGTTCAGCCTGGAGAAGAGAAGGGTTGGGGGTGACCTAATTGTGGCCTTCCAGGGCCTGAAGGAGCTACGGGAAAGATGGAGAGAGACTGTTTGCAAGGGCCTGGAGTGACAGGATAAGGGGAAATGGCTTCACATCGACAGAGAGTAGGGTTAGATTAGGTTAGGAAGCCACATATATAAATACATGTATTTAGATCAGGCGTTAGGCAGAAATTCTTCCCTGTGAGGGTGGGGAGGCCCTGGCACAGGTTGCCCGGAGAAACTGTGGCTGCTCCATCCCTGGAAGTGTCCAAGGCCAGTTTGGATGGAACTTGGAGCAACCTGGTCCAGTGGAAGGTGTCCCTGCCCATGGCAGGGGGTGGGACTGGACGATCCTGAAGGTCCCCTCTAACAGAGGCCATTCTATGACTGATTCTTCCTCTCTCACACCAGTTTCTTCCCCATTCACCAGCCTGACCATCTCCAGCCTTTTTCATCCCAGCCCTGGCTCTCCAATCCCACTCTCTGTGCTGGGGAACAGTTCTGTTCTTCTGAGGAACACCAAGCCACCTCATCTGCTGACTCACTTGAAGAAGAAACTCTTTGAGCCGCAGCTCCCGGTGTGAGAACACCAGACTCCTGGAAGTTCAGGGACAGGAGTCTGAGGAGAAAGTCTGGTCCTCGTCTGTGCTGTCTGCTGGTGCACACATGGTGCCATGGTTTTCCAGATGAGTTGATGGAATTTAGACCAGGCCTGTTGCCTAATCACTCAAAAGATTGGAAGAGCTTTTCACACAAATCATCTTCTTTCACCCAAGAGATATGAAGACCCTTGGAGGGTGGGTGGCCCGTTATTAAGAGTCATGGAATCCCAGAATGGTTTGGGTTGGAAAAGACCTTAAAGCTCATCCAGTCCCACCCCCTGCCATGGGCAGGGACACCTTCCACTAGCCCAGGTTGCTCCAACCCCCTTCCAACCTGGCCTTGGACACTTCCAGGGATCCAGGGGCAGCCACAGCTTCTCTGGGCAACCTGTGCCAGGGCCTCCCCACCTTCATAGTCAAGAATTTCCTCCTAACACCTAATCTAAATACATACATATATATATACACACATATATATATTTTTATATATATGGCTTCCTATCTCAAAAACAGATTGTAAAACCTTGACTTAACATTAGGTCATTGCCATAAATGTATGAAATGGAGGGGTTTTGCTTAGCAACCCAAGAAAATTAAGCTGCCTTATGGCTGAAACCTCCCTGCCTGTTCCCTTCACACTGGGGTGAATTTGGGGCTGTAGGAGACCCAGTGCATCCATTTTGGTAGACAGGAGTTATCCCCAAAGAGTGGTAAAACCAGTGCTGTAAAGGAAGGTAAATTCTTCTCTTCTTCCTCTGCACCAGGTTTTATTGCTGTTGTTATTCTTTCAGTTGAGTGAGACGATCTCTGAGCGAGAATTTTTCTCTCTCTCAGAGTGGATACAAATGCCAGGACATCCACTGGCATTTTTCCTGTACCTCTGAGCGACTCATCAGTCTGTACCTCCTTAATTTTCCTGAGATCTAGCTGAAACATGTCAAGGAGCCATGAGGATTTTTTTCCCATGCAAAGCAGTTTCTTTGCAAAAAAAAAAAAAAAAATCCAGTTGTTCTCTTGCAGCAGAAATTGCTGCTTCATTTGGAAAAAAAAAATAGTTTTATAGGCAGCAAAAAATATTTGAGCTTTGGTCTCATGGCAGTCTCCTTGTTTTAGTGCTAAATAAGAGTTGATTTCCCTTTGGGCTGGGTTGTTCCTCGTGACCTTCCTCCATGTGGATTTTTTGTCGTCATCTTTTGCTGCAGCTCTTCCCAAAGAGAGGGAAGGGGAAGATAAGGAGGTCTCTGCCCTCTGATGCTTTCTATATTTTCCTAAAAAAATGAAATACACACCTGAACAGCTTCAATGTGTTTTTGGAGGGAAGGTTTTCTTCCCTGAGCGACTCATGTTCTTTTCCCATGTTTGGGTCAAGATCCAGATAAATATTCCCCCACCTTCTGTACAGAAATGGTCCTCAAAGAGGGTGTAAATTGTATTTATTGTCTTTATAACTATGTCTGGCTCTGGAACAGCTGAATTGATCAGTCCTTGAGCCCTTCAGAGGGATTGAATGAACGTTGTGACATTTCAGACCAAAGGAGGAGCAGATTGCAAGATGAATGAAAGATATGAAAGGAAGCACAACTGTAATTTATTGCAAAGTACTTAGAAGGTATTTTGATGGATAGTGCAACTAGATGAAAAGCCCTTTTTTGGGTTTGAGATTTTTTTTTTTTTTTTTTCCAGTTCATTAGTTCAAAGTGAAGCAACTTTTTCACGGCAGGAAAATCAAGGATATGATCAGAAACCCTTTTCCCACAGAAATCAAAATATTTCCCTTTAGTTTTGAGGTTCTATTTCACTTCAGGTTGGAGGTTCTGTGTATTTTGTGATAAACCTAAAAGATTCACACACAGAGTAAAACTGTTTGCAAAACCACCCTCCACAAAACTGTATTTTCACAATGGCCAGAAAAATCAAGCTTATTCTGAGCGCCTGGCAAATGTGTTACACGACACAAGATAGGGGAAAAGCAGATTTCAGGGTGGGGTTTTTTTGTGCTGTAAAAAAAACCTGTGCCCAGTCCTCCTGGCAGTTTCTGTAGAGCAGATAAATTAGTGTAGGAGTTTGGTGTTCCTTGGATGATCAGGGTTTGGACACGGCGACGAGGAGAAATGGCAAAATTCCTGATGCAACTGGAGCTGTGCTGTGGGTCTCCGAAGGAGACAATCCCTGAGGTTGCTCCATCAAACCCTCTTAATTTGGTATCGATAATTAAATAAAAAAAAAAAAGCAGGCACAGGTGTAAGAGCAAGTCCCTTATTGACTGTCTGGGTGCAACAAAAGTCCTTAAACACACGCTCGGGGTTTAAATATGTGCTTAAGTCCCATTGACTCCGGTGTTAAAAGTGGAGCACCCACTGAAGGGCTTTTCTAAACCAAAACTTCCTGCGTTTTCCTTGACGGCACTTTGTGACCAGAACAAAAAGTAGTTGTAGGATTCATTAGAGGGGAAAAAGAAAAAAAAAATAAAGAGAGAGAGAGAGAGAGAGAGTAAAAGGAAGGAAAAACAAAGAGGAGGAAACTTTATGGCTCCGTAAACAGCTGTAAGCGATGTCTCTGGTCGGGTCAGACCGGTCTGAGTTGACAAGGCAGTGTCTCCAATTATACAGCATGCCGTAGCCTGTAAAAATGAAATCAATTTGTTATTTTTCTGGGAGAACATTATAGCGTGAGTTCACACATTTGGGGAGCCTGATGACTCAGTGAAAGCCAGAGGAGGAACTCGCAGACACTCTGTGTGTGTGTGTGTGTGTGTGTGTGTGCACAACTGCGTGTTAACACCACCAAACACAGGTTCAAAACGTGTTTCTTGGAGGGAAAAGGGGGGGAAAATACGATCAACTTGCTGTGATAGAGCAGCGGGCAGTGAAAACCCTGCTGTTCTTACCCCAAACCTTCGCACCCATTTCAAAATTGGCTTCGTCGCTGAGGAGTTTCAGGATAAAATTCCCCCGAGCACTTAAGCACTTAAGCAATTTAGAAGTCCAAATCCAATCTTTGCAGGGATCTGAGGTCTTTGAGCCCAGTCCTCCCAGGTATTTAGCCCTGACATAGCCCAGACCAGACCTCAGCGCAGGGGGATGAGCCTTAATGAGAGGTTGGAAACCACAATATGTACTTTATATTGCTGATCATTTAAAAAAGGTTCAGGTTGGGATGCTTTAGGGGGTGTGGGGGGGAACTGGGAGCATTAAAACCAGCCACACTCCTAATTATTATTGAAATTCATAGTAGGAGTCTAAATACCTTTACACTGTGTAGGCATTTTTCACTGCCTAATTCAGTGCTTTATTTCTTCCCTCCATTCCCCTAATTTAACACACCTGACCCAGAAAATTACATGTATTTTCCCCTAAAACTTCATTCCAATGCCCAGGTTACATAAGCTGGGCAGAAGGAGGCAGGTTCTTTTCCAGGCCAGCCAGTCGTTGCCTCACAAACACATATTTTCCATTTGTCATGAAACCCCGAGAGGGGTTAGGCTGGGAGAACTCCGAACTGAGGCAGCAAAGGTGTTTACACGAAACTTTAAATTACTCTCCTTTCATTTGCAAGTAACTGTTGTTCCTCAGCCCGGGTGAATTTATCCATCAGCAATATCATTAGATGAGTTCATTATAACCACGAGATTTACAGCGCTCATAAACTGCAGTGTAGGTGGCAGATTAAAATGTTAAGGGCTTTATACACCCCTAATGCCCTCGCACCGCCAGCCTGGCACTTCTTGGGAGATAAAGGGAGCTGCGGGGAGGTGGATCCCGGCGGGGAGACCTCCGGGGAGAAGCCCCAGATGCAGGGATGCGGCAGGGAAACAACATCGGGGTCACCCCCGAGCCGGGTCCGGGCTCGAAAACATGGTTTGAGGGGCCATTATTCCTGCTCGATGGGTTTGTTTTTCAGATGACAGGCACGGCAAAGGAGTTAATTGCCCTGGGTAATTAAAGAGTTCCAAAGACTTTTTTCCAAGGAACTGGGTTGTTAATACTTGTATTCCCTCCTCTCCTGTTCTGTTCTGCAGATCCTTAGGGAAGACAAAGTTCTCTTGCACTCGGAGTGGAAGGTGCTGAGTGTTGCGGTCGGTGCCTCAGTTCCTGTGGGAATTCACTGTCCTGGCCAAACCTCAGCTCAGATAATTACATTTTGCTCTCTTAGCATCCACTTGAAGTTGCCACCGAGCGCGTTAGTTCTCAAATCCAGACTCAAACTACTATAAATAAGCTACTGTGGTCCACCTTAGAGACAGCAAAGACTTCCCTTGGCCTCCTCTTACAGGGATTTCTGAGATTCGGCAAAAAAAAAAAAAGAAAAAAAAAAGGGGGAAATTCCTGGTTTCTGTCAAAAAAAAAAAAAAAAAAAAAAAAATCCAGTTGTTCTCTTGCAGCAGAAATTGCTGCTTCATTTGAAAAAAAAATAGTTTTATAGGCAGCAAAAAATATTTGAGCTTTGGTCTCATGGCAGTCTCGTTGTTTTAGTGCTAAATAAGAGTTGATTTCCCTT
>NW_016690353.1:858973-874247 GCF_001604755.1 Lepidothrix coronata | reverse complement strand
AAAAAAAAAAAAAAGAATAAAGGTGTCCAGTTTATGCTCATGGTTTTTCACAGCCAGTGGTGCCTCCTGGGCATCTGCAGTGATTCAGCCCCCCTATCTGAGGCATCTCTCTCAGGATGGGCCGAGCTGCCCTCTGGAGATGCTGATCTTGCTCCCTGGACTCCAGGAGACAGAGAACTTGGCCGGGATGCCCGACTTCCCGATGGTCAGAGCGGGGTGAGCCGAGTCCCACGCTCCAAAGATCCTCTGATGAAAGGTGCTGGAGAAATCCAACTGCTGCCTCATCGTCACCGTGGCTGTTATTAATACAGGGCAAGGGTGAGGGAATCATTCTTGTGGGAGAAGAAGTTACCTCCGTGCCCGTGCGTTCGCAGGATCAGCCACAAAATTAGGCACATGCTCCCCGGGTTAGGAGAGAAAGAGGGTTTAAATATAGCTCTTGTGCTGGGCTTCAGGATGAGCAAAGAGGTGTCTGACAGGAACAGTTAACCCAGGAGGTTGGAGGCTTTTGGTTTTCCAGGCTGGAAGGAAAATATTCTGGAAGGAATGTGAATTTCACCTATTTAACAGGCTTAGATTTCTTAGTTCTTTTAGATTTAGTTCTCTTAGATTTCTTAGCTCTTAGAAATGGACTGTCAATAGTGAGATTCCCACAGACCAAATGCTGAAGACCCGACTGTAATCACTGTTACAGACACTCATAATTTCGGAATTAAAATGTCCTTTCTGTAATTAGACTGCTTAGGCCTAGGTTTGATTAATAATACATAACAAAAAAAACCCCTAAAACTCAAAAAAAAAATATTTTCATGAGAATCAGTCATTTGATTCATGTTTTCTAGAGCTAAACCTGTCATTTTGCTGACCTATGCAAAGGTGGTTTTCAAGTTTTCAGCTGAAACATTAATTAAAAATTTCATTACTGTCCACATTTTTGTCATTGCTTGGGTTTGGAATAGTTCTAATGCCATAGAAGGAAATTACTTCCATCCAGGAGGACATTAATTAGCAGAATGATTTCCTTTTCCTCTTAAAAAGATGGGGTGTGATAAGTTTCTCTTCCTTCCTTTTCATTCTAAAATTTCTCTGGGTTTTGTTTTCATAGAAAACCGGAGACATAATCACAATATGTGCTTGAATGTTGGTATTTTCCTGTGAAAAACAATGCCATTAAGTGAAAATAGAAATATTATTATATTTTTCTGCCTGACCACCCACCTGGCCCCTGGGCTGGTGGTTCAAGTCATGGAGTCACAGAATCATGGAATGGTTTGGGTTGGAAGGGACTTTCAAGATCATCTTGTTCCACCCCTGCCATGGGCAGGGACACCTTCCATTAGCCCAGGTTGCTCCAGCCTGGCCTTGGACACTTCCAGGGATCCAGGGGCAGCCACAGCTTCTCTGGGCAACCTGTGCCAGGGCCTCCCCACCCTCACAGGGGTGGATTTCTTCCAAATATCTCATCCAAACCAACTCTCTGGCAGTTTGAAGCCATTCCCCTTCGTCCTGTTGCTTCAGGCTCTTGGAAACAATCTCTCTCCACCTTTCTTGTAGCTCCTTCAGGTCCTGGAAGGCCACAATTAGTTCCCCTCGAAGCTTCTCTTCTCCAGGCTGGACAATCCCAACTCTCCCAGCCTTTCCTCCCAGCAGAGCTGCTCCAGCCCTCTGATCACCTTGGTGTCCCTCCTTTGGACTCGCTCCAGCAGCTCCATGTCCTTCCTGTGTCTGTACAGAGGAGTTTCATGGAGATTTTATGTTTGCTGTGAGAGTGTAAAAGACCCAGTAGGCCCAACTACATGTCCTGCTCCTCATCTCTCCCTCTGGGATATCCTTCCCAGCCTCTGGTTGTCCTTGTTAGGAGGGCTCCATAGTTCATCTGTGCTGTATGTCAGGGTGGGGAGGCTTTTGGAAACTTCACAGCCTTCTAGTTGCTCATTTCTCCCCCAAAATGTGTTTTTAGGCAGCCTCAGATACAGGAATTTCATGCTGGTGGACCTTAGCAGCCCATGGGCACCACAGAGGGTCTAACTGGGATGTTTTAGGATGGATTAAGGGCCCGGTCATCACCTGCTTCCCTATGAGCCCCTCTGGCTCGTACCAGGAAATGTGAGACAACCCCTGATGGGTTTCCCTTACGGTTTGTCACAACCTATGGAGACTTCTCCACCCACCTCCTCAATTTCAATATTTTAGGGTCATAAGACCAAGGGCATGTTGTGAAGATGCACCTTTTTAGACCACTCTTATTAGACCACCCTGCACATCTTGTCCCCTCCTTCCTTGTGTGGCTGAGGCTCCTCTTCCGAGGGATGTGGCCCCCCAGGGAGGCAGCCAAAATGAACAGGGAATGAGCTGAACCTCTGGAAAGCTGAATGGATTATAAGGAAGGATCTGGAGGAGGTGGGACATCCTGCTGTTAGGGGGATCCCATGAAAAGGGACCTGCAAGAGAACATGGACATCCCTTGACTTAACTCCTTCAGCAGGGCTGGCTGCCACCTCACATCTGTGTAAGACAAAGGGAGCAAAGTCACTGCTGTTGCTCAGTTCCCAATGTTTGGGGGGGACTTAAGGGCTGTCTGGGTCTTATGCTGGGTCATTAGGCAAGTTACACCCTGGCAACATTAATAAGTTGTAAATAATCCTACAAGACTCAGAGATGAAGTTATTTTACCCGCGCCGGGGACGTCCACTGAGGAAGTTCTCAGCAGCACCTGGAGCCAGCAAAAGGCCTCTCTGAGATGAACAGAGCCCCAGCAGGGTTCAGGACTAGCAGAATTCAGGAAGAAGCAGGTTTATGAATCCCTAAATGCTGCTCCTGGTGTGTCAAGGACTTTTGACAGCCGTGCTGAGAAGGTGGTGACCTTTCAGAGCCGGTGGAGTGGTGCTGTACAGCAAGGTCATCCAGAAAGGAAGGGGTTTCTTTTTTTTTTTTCCTCAAAAAGCTCTGAGCAGGTATTTCCTGCATATTTCTCCCTCCTAACCTGGCTGGGGTATCCATTCCAGGAGGGAGGGTACATGTAATTTAGGAAGAAGGTGGCCAGGTTCTTTATTTACAACGGCTCTGCTGAAGGAGCAGTTTGAGATAAGGGAAATGAAGAGCTCTCTAGGTGTGTTGGCAAAGAAAAATGCACACTGGAGGTTGAATTAAACACTTCAGGGCATGCAAGGCTTAAAGATAAGCCAAGAACTTTGGCTGTGGACATACAGAACAGTGTTTTCATGGCTCCTCCTGTGCTAATGGGAAGAAAAAGCCTAATTGGTTGGAAAGGAACAGCTCTTTGACCCTTTCCCTCGGTTCAGACTTGAGCAGTGCCTGTTCTGGGGGGGATGAGTGTGTTTGTAAAATTCCTGCTTCAGGAATTCTCCAGTGGGAGAGAAGAGGTTGGTATCAATGTGTGCAGGAAGTGCTGGTGCTTAAGGAATTTGAAGGTGATGCCTGGTTAGGCCACAGTAGATGACACTCGACCCACTTCTCGACACCACATTTTCAGAATTACCCACATGCAGGAGATGGTTGAGAAGGAGAGTGGAAAAATGCAAATGACAGGTTTAATCACTGGAAACAGTGAGAAAAAAAATGAATGATGGGAGCTACTAGAGGGTTGAGTAACACTGAAATGAGATTCTGATCTTTATAGACTTTCCCAATCTTTTTCTAAAGGTTTTGGTTGTCGGGTTGTTGTTGGTTTTTTTTTTTTCCTTTGGGTGGAGGAGAAGGTTGGAAGTTTCATAAGGTTCCTACCTGGTGATCAATAATAATGACAGGGGAGCTGAAAGAACTGGGTTCTCCAAAAGATTAATTGACTTCAGAGAGGGAGAAAGTGTTTACAGCTGGAAGCCAAGCAGAAACCAAAAGAGGGTGCTCGGATAGATGTTATCACCCCCCAGAGTGTGCAGGTGAGCCTGGGCTCAGCTCTCTTCACCAGCAGAGCCACTGCTCGTGGGGAGATGTTTTGAGATTCCAGCCTGTGCCTTCAGCTGGCAGTCAGGGGACTGCACACTCCCCCACGAAACGCTGAATTTGCACGACACCGTCTCGGGGCCCGATGACACCTTGAGAACAAGGCTCTTGCTGGAGATTGTCTTTTGCAGATTAAACTTCCCAGACTGTAACTCAGATCAAAGCAAGGTGTGACTGTTTCCCTGCTGGGCTGAGGAGGGAGCAGTGGGAAAAAGCAATTAGAGGTATTTCTACATGTTTTTATGTTTGGGTTTTTTTTTTTAATCGTAGATGATCTTCCCAGCAGCGGAAACGAATAGTTGAGGGCACCAACCTATAAAATCCTCTTCCTGTGACTGGTATTTTCATTCTACCAGTGTAGTAACCACCAAACCCCCCCCCCAGAGACAGACATCAGTTTGGTTGATCACATGATTGAAGTTTATGAGGTTGGAATCCTAAAACTGCAACCAGGTCCTACTGAAACAGCTCAAAAACATCCTTCTGTCTTCTCAGCCTGATGGAGCCTGCAAGAGGTTGATTCTGCCTCAGAGGATACTCTATTGGGAATTGGACAGGGGGCTTTGGAAAGCTTTGGGAAGGATGTTGGAGACTGTAGTTGATGTGGAAACAAAATCTGCAGATGTTTCCAGCAAAGTTAACTTAAGACACTGGAAAGTGTCCACATTCTGGACTCTGCAGTCAATGGAATGTTCTCTGAGGGACAAGTCAGTGCTTTTCTCTGGAGATTTCATTGAAGGCATCTCTCCACATTGTCTGCAGAGATAGGACCACCTACTTCCCAATCCTAACCTGTAAATACCTCCTCAATCCCGGTTCTTGGGGGGGTTCAATGGAGTGAAATTTGGATATGTGGCTCCCTAAAACACCATTTCCAACAAGGCCACACAGTCAACACGCTCAGCAAGTCCCCTGAAGCCTGAAACAGTGTTTCAGAAGGTGTCTTTAGTGCAGAAACACTTTAGTCCAGTGTTGTGTATGAAACAAAAAAGGCACACTTGGCATGGGCTTCATTTCACAGAGGTTTTTCTGCCAATACTTGTGCCCTGAATTAATCCAAAACTCAAAAAAAACCCAACCCATATCAAGCCCCTTAGAGAGGGAAAATGAGTTTAATGAGTCCTTTCCTTGGTCTTCTCCCATGGGTTCCCGCGGGCTCCCGCAGGAATTTGCCTCCTTCCTACAGGAGGACTTCCACGGAGCTTTCCTGGGTGGGACTTTTCCAAGGCACTTGTCCATCCCAGCTGTGAGGTATCGTGGCATGATTCATCTGGAGGCTTCCACAGGGCAGACATACCCCACTGATCCAGTCTGGCCAAGGGGGGTAAGGCCATGATTCACCTCAGCCCGGAGCAAACCTCTGGAATGGGCAGATGAGTCGTGACATGGAAGTGCCTGTTCTCTCCACTGGCTGGTTACAAAAGCGGGCTGGGGTGGGTGGATCAGCTGGAGGAGTCCATGTCACAGACATCAGAAGGTGGGTGACACGAACACCTGCTCAAGGTGAGCTGCCCTCCTCCCTCTTTTAATGCAATGGGAAGAGAGGGGCACCTCCAGAGGGAAGTTCATGCTATTTGTCTCATTTTCCCTCCCTAGGGTAGGATGGATTGTCCTCTAATGTTAAGTGGGATTAATCTTCTCCCAGAAACGCAGACGAGGTGGAAAGAGGCATCTAAGCTTAGGAAATCAGCTGAAAATCCGTTGCTTCCCCAGGCACCTCCTACCTTGTCCACCTAAAAGTTCATTTACTGGAGGGCACATTCTTGGCTGAGCTGATTATCTTGGTTTTAGACTCCTACCTGGGGTCATTTGGGATCCAGAAACTGATGTCTTGCTGCCTGGACAGGGCTGATTTGTAAAGCTTTAGTCTATAGTTAACAAAGCCACTGAGAAGTGGCTCCTGACCATGTGAATGTCCACCTCCTTTTCCCTTCTGTCCCCTCTTGACCAGGTCCCCACCAGGAAGGGACTTAAGTGGCTGCAAGGACCCTTCTCCCATGAACAGCACAGACACTTTAAAGCAACTTTTATCCTAGAGAAGTGCTAAAGTCGAGTTAATTTTCATCTGAACTTCAGCGATGATAGAATTGCTGTACTTTCATTTAGTCGGAGCAGAAGAGAGGGAAGGAGGGAAGGCATATTCCCTGATGGCCCTGTTGATAATCCAAACACACCAGGCTGCTCCCAAATGAAAACCACAGGGCAAAAATGAATGTAAACAGAAATACACACTGCCCAGGCAGGTTCCTCTCTGTCATTAATTCGGGGCAGAAAAGACAATCAAGAGATTTAATTAGAAGAAAAGGAAATCATGCTCTAAAAATCCCTTCAGTTTTAGTAATCAAGGTTATTATTAGAAGCACCAGTAAGAACACTTTAAAAATCTATCCAATTAGCTGCATATCTGCTGAGCTGACTTGTTTGTCTCTGAGGTTTCTCCAACATGATGGTTCATGGACACTCCTTCCAAGACTTCCATTGGGCAGAGCACAGAATTTGCACTCAAGTTTAATTGGGGGGGGTGTTTTTGGTTTATTTTTTGTTGGTTTTGGTTTGGTTTGGCTTTAATTTCACCCTCTTCACTTTACCCAAAGCACCACAGAATGATGGTGTTCCCCTTCCTGAATTTTTGATGTTTCCCTTCCAAAGGCTGGTGTCTTCTCCTGCTGGTGTTGTTCCTTTGTGTAGCTCTGGAAGTGCTTTTGCCCAGGATATTCCCTGGGCTTCCTCACTGCCAAAATTTTCCATAAAACATCGTGTCTAGGTATGCTTGGCTCTCAAAG
Organism: Lepidothrix coronata; assembly: GCF_001604755.1. Taxonomy (NCBI): domain Eukaryota; kingdom Metazoa; phylum Chordata; class Aves; order Passeriformes; family Pipridae; genus Lepidothrix; species Lepidothrix coronata. The sequence continues at coordinate 867,501 of NW_016690353.1, read as the reverse complement.
AAAGAAATTCAGGTTTGACCCCCCTGGTTTTAAAGAAAACCCTCCGTATGAGCTGAGCATCTTTGGGAAGAAGCAGCACAATGATGGGTTAAGGCTTGAGAGAATGAAGAAAAGGGAAGGAAGGTATTAAAAGCAGAGTTTCTTTCCTTGCTGGGCCTGTAGGGAACTTCAGGAGACAGAGATGATGTTTTTGGGGAGCGGGGTGACAGTGGAAATGACATTTCCCAGTGAGGGGAATGCGAAGGAACCGAAGACTCCGATTTTCTGTCCCCATTCTTGTGAACCAAGTAACAAGGTGAAAGCCAGCCTGAAAGTACCCCTTTCTCCTTGTTTTTCCACCCAGGTCCTTGGCAATTGGTCACCAGTATTCCTCCCTGGGGACTCAGCCCATCCTCTGCGGGAGCATCCCGGGCCTGGTGCCGAAGCAGCTGCGCTTCTGTCGGAACTATGTGGAGATCATGCCCAGCGTGGCAGAAGGGGTGAAGATTGGGATCCAGGAATGTCAGCACCAGTTCCGAGGGAGGAGGTGGAACTGCACCACTGTCAATGACAGCTTGGCCATCTTTGGGCCCGTGCTGGATAAAGGTGAGTGCGGCGCCGCGGGTTTGGGAACAGCAGCATCCACGGTGGAGTGGCAGCAGAGACCTTGGGAAACCTGCTGGGAACTCATTTCCTTCTGAAAGATTGTCAGGAGACGGGACTTGAGCTGGACAAAGGACGTGTGTGATATAGGCAGGGAAAACTGAGTTGGCCCAGGAGGCCACCCGAGCATTTCAAACCTGATCCAGAGGGTCTTTTGCAGAGACAAGAAGGTAACTCTCACAGGGATAGCAAGGACCTGGGGGCCTTCCCAATGTCAGGAGGGTGGTCACCCACCACCCCCATTGCACAGGCCACCACCACTCCCAGGCAACCACTGTTTTCACCTCAAACCTCTACTGGGACTGCAGAGGTGACCCAGAGAACTGGGAAGTGCCCACAGAGAGTGGGGTCACCTCTGACCCTTCTTGGAGCAGGAGGTTGGACTGGAGACCTCCCAGTGTCCCTTTATGAATTATCCTATGATCCTGTGCCCCTTGGAAGGAACACAAGGATTATTGTGTCGGCAGTGGCCAAGCTGGATGTCTGACTCCTTTCCTGACCCCATGGAATGTCATGCTGCGTTTCCAGCTCTCCAGATAATGGTAGAGGGGAGATGATGGGCTCTTGGGGATGGTTCCTGGGACTGGCCTTATCAGATAACAGCAGTTTTGATACTGGAGTGGAATACAGTGAAGATCAAAGGGCTGGGGAAATCACCATCAATTAATGGTTCTGCTTTCATTGGTTATGAACGTGGCAAATTAAGACAGGGTGAAAATTCAGGCAACTATTTCTGCACCCTTTGACAGATGTGGGAACTCTCAGAAATGTTTCACCCTAAGATATTGGGTGCTGTGAGATTTAAGCCCCAGGCTAAGTCTGGGTATCTGGTCTTTTCCCTTATAAGTTGGTAGGAATCTATTTTAGCCTGTAAGAACTTTTTTATCCTTCTTTGCCCTTGTATGTCTTTTAAAGTCCACCCTGCTCCTGTTGGTCTCACGAAGTCTGGGTTAAGCTCTGCCTTTCCCTTTAGCAGAAAAGAGTCCCATTTTTCCTTCCTTGCTTCCTTCCTTCCTTTCTTCCTTCCTTCCTTCCTTTCTCTCTCTCCCTCTCTCCTTCCTTCCAAGTTCCTTCTTTCTTGTTCCTTCCAAGTTCCCTTCCAATCCAAACCGTCCCGTGACTCTTTGCTTCATTCTGATGTCACTATTTGGGTTTAGCAGTGAGAAACCATCCCAAAATAATCATCTGGAAGACCCACGGCGTGGGTGAGCCCATGTGAAAATCTCACACCACAGCATTTTCCAGGCATTTTTCCCTGCTCTGGGTACCTCACTCCTATAGCTGGATTAGGCCAAAAATGGATATTTTTCCCACACACGACATGACTTGTCCAAGAACATCCACTGGGCACAGGCAGGAGGTGAAGCAGATAACCCATGGTTGGATGTCCTCAAGGACACACAGAATGATTTGGGTTGGAAGGGACCTTAAAGATCATCTTGTTCCACCCTCTACACCTGCCACTATCCCAGGCTGCTCCAAGCCCTGTCTGACCCAGCCTTGGACACTTCCAGGGATGGTGAGTCCCTGACCTCTCTGGGCAACATGGAGCCCCTCATGAGTCTCAGATTAGACACCCCACATCCACAGCAACGATCCCTGTGAGTGAGGACAGGGGTCCTCACCTCCTTGCTGCCCAAAGGAACCCCAACCCCACAAGTGCCAAACACTCATCTCATGGCAGTGTCGGCAAATGGTCTGTCCCTGCCTGAGACTGGAGGGTTTCTGTAACCAGGCTCAGGGAGGGAAAGGAGACTGGGACTATTTCATAACTGAAGAATGTTGTTCCTTGAGGGAGAATCAAACCACCCTTCAGTTTTGCTTCACCTACAGCAGGAGGGGGGAGTGAAAAAAAAAAACAGCTCAGTCGCATTCTTGTGCGGCAGATCCCCCAGGGTAGGAACATACTTGAGCTCCTACCCAGAAAGAGAGAAGGAGAAAAGGAGAGCAGGAAAGCCAGCAAGGAAAAGTCTATTTTGCAGCTTGGATTTTAAGTCACCTGAGATCCAAGTGCAGCTTCTTTTTGGAGTTAGTGGAGACCCCCATCCTCCCTCAGCACAAACCAGAGTAGCCCCTAAAGCATCTCCCTGTTGCCTCACGGACTACCTGCACTTTTTCCTTTGAAAAGGACCAGTTTTAATGCCTTCAGGAAACCCTTTCTAGGCCCAAATCTTGCTGAGGCTGCCTTGCTGCTGTGGCATCTCATTGCTCATTCAGGGCTAGGCTTGAGCTGTGATTCAGCAGTGCCAAACTGTCACCAGACTCTGGTCCTTTTAAGAGCCATATTCTGATATCTCATCTAAAACCAGACTCTTTTTCCCCATGATCCTTCTTTTAAGGGGAAAAAAATCCCACATGTTTTAGCTCAGACTATATTTAGTCTGAGATATATATATATAGATATATATAGATATATATTTTAAGCCAGGTCTAATCTCCAGAGGTCCCTTCCAACCCTAACAATTCTGGGATTTTGTGATCCTGTAATGAATCACAAATTAAACAGGAATGGCTTTGATGAGCTTGGCTATGAGGGATTAGTGATGTTCAGGGGATCCTGATCTGCTGTTGTTTGAAGGCAACACTTGCCAGGTTTGCCCCTGTGTCCCTTTAGCTCTTTGTCAGTCACTCAGGCCACAGGAAGAGCAGAAACCCCCCATCCCACCCAGCTGTTTGACTACTCTGGATTGCAGGTCCTTGGCTGTGGAATAAACATTCCCTATCCAGGTTGCTCAGAGAGGCTGTGGACTCCCCATCCCTGGAATTGCTCCAGGTCAGGTGGGACAGGGCTTGGAGCAACCTGGTCTAGTGGAAGGTGTCCTTGCCCATGGTGTTGAAACCAGGTTTTTCTCCCCCTTTGTGGTCTTGGGAGTGTATGGGCAGCTGTGCAGCTTCATGGAGAAACATTCAGATAGGTGCCACTTGGAAATCCCTTGGGATTCCCATTTGGGAAGAGGTGTCTTGGGTAGCCTAGACTATTGGGAATGCAAGGAACAGGATGCCTGCACAGGAAAAGAAGTGAGTCTGATCTTTTTCTCTCTACCTAAACCTGCCCATCTTTTTATCAGTCATATATAAGAGGCTACAGTTCATGTGATTTTTAGTACCCTAGAAGTTCAAATCTGAGCTTCTGGACAGAAGAAAGACCCTTCACTTGCACTTTTCTAACAGTAATTTGTAAAGGAAAAAAAAAAATAAGTTCTCATGTGATTCTTCATCTGTATTGTAGGAAAGGAGAAATTTATGGCCATAGCAAGGTGACCTTAAATGGAGACACAGCTCATGCTCAGCCACTTACCCGAGAGTCTTGGCAGTTTGTAGGCAGTCATTGCATCTTCCAGCTTACCAAGGGCAAGGGAAGATTTTTTTGAGTTGCCTCTAAAAGTACACAGGATGACATTTTGGAGGATGTAGGAGAGGGACACGCCATCCTTGAGAACAGAAAGTGAACGGTGCATCCTAACAAACTCAAACTTCAGTGCCACATGTTTGGAACTGTGATTTTGCCTTTATTTTAGCTTCTGTGGACTGAAGAGGCTGTTGATAAGTTGTGATGCGTTTTAGAGTCTCTCAGTGCTCCGAGAGCTGTCTTTGAAACCCCTCTGGGCAGAAATATGAACTCAGGAGAAGTCACATAATAAAAGCTTATCATGGCCCTGTCTCTTTAAAGGACCTCAAAATAAAAGTTTCCTCCCTCTTCTCCCCCCCCCCAATTCAATAAAAGTAAATTACCTCCAACTATTTAAGCCCCCAGTTCGTTTAAATTTAAAAAGGGAGCCCTTGTCCACCCATTTCTTTCACTCACTCCCACCTCCTTCTGCTAAAGGCTGGCCGGGGCTCTAAACCTGCCAGCTGGGCTGAGAAATGGTTAATAGTTATTGTGGAGGAGCAGCTTTTAATGAACTATTGAAGAATGATACATTGATGGAGTAATGGGAGTTTAAGTCCCTCTGTAATGAAACAGGTTCTCAGCGCGGCCCCATTGTGGTGTAAATACGGCACGACTCTCCCACTGTTTGGTCAGGACTAAATAGCAGAGGCCAGAGGGGGGTCAGCTTATGGGGTCTCCGCTTTAGTTAATCAATCTGATTGGATTAGGGTCACTGAGATCCCTAATAATGTCAGAGGTTACGCCAAACTGGATTAAATGCTTTGTTGAGGAGGGCTCGGATTCTTTCAGCTCCGGCCGACGGGGCTTGTTTATTAGACTTGAGCACTCGTGCAGCCTTGGGAAGCTGCTCCGGCCCTTTTTTGTGGATCGGGATGTGGAGGGGGGGGTGGTTTGAACGAGCCTGTGCTCCCCCGGTGCTCTGTCAAGTGTGTGCACCCATCGGATGTTCCCTCTGGGGACACAGATCAACCTCCCCACCGGACAAATGAGGGCCCGGTGGGCGATGCCGAGGCTCGGGGGCATAAATTCCTTCCGGAAACGGCGGGCTGGCCGCCGACCCTGCTGGAAGGCGAATGTCGGGAGTCACAAAGACAGGGGTAGTGTGTCGGGAGTCACAAAGACAGGGGTAGTGACCCACTGCTCGTGCCCCCCTGGGTTAATCCCATCTCTGCCCAGCAAAGGGATGTTCCTTTCGGTGCAGCTCCTGTTTGCGCAGTTCCCGGGACGAGCACGGAATGAGATACGGAGTATTTGACACCACTCCATTGCTTTGTTATCAAACTGGGGTGATCCCAGAATCACAGAATCAGCCAGGTTGGAAAAGACCTCTGAGGTCGTCGAGTCCAACCCGTGACCCAACACCACCCTGTCACCCAGACCATGGCACTGATGCCACATCCAGTCTCCGCTTAAACACCTCCAGGAACGGTGACTCCACCACCTCCCTGGGCAGCCCATTGATGTCTTGCCTTCCAGCACTTCCATCTCAAATCAAGGTGGGATGGAGTGGGATGGTGTCTCCCTATCATACTATCCAGAGAGACCACAAAGCCCAAAACAATTACTGCTCTCTTCCCTCACGATGTCCCCGCAGATGACACTGTCTTATAAAGGTGTCAGAGTGTCCTTGAGGAAACGACACCAAACAATCCCTTTGAAGGGGTAGCAGTAATGGTGTGTTATTGGCAGAGATCTGAGGTCTCTGGATCTCAGCTGCCTCATTCCTTCCCACAGCAGAGCACATAATGCATGTTTATGGCCTGACAGCGCTGTCAGATTACCCAGGCAGACTTCTTGCATGATGCAGACTGGAGAATTTCCCCTCAAGACTTCTGGAATGAGCCCAAAATCTGAATTTGACTACAACATCTCTTCCCAAGGGACATCTTGCCTTGACACATCACCAAGAGATAGACAGCCTCCTCTTTTACAAGTCTCCTCCACTGCTCTGGTGTTGACAACCAGCCACTCTTATTTCCCCTTTGCTAGACTCTGAAAAGCTCTTCTAGAACTGACCATTTTCTTTGCTACTCAGACTTCCTAAAAGGTTAAAATTGGGGCCTGCAGAAGAGCAGTGGGCCAGCAAAAGTTTGGGTCCGTTCTGCCAGACGGCGAGACAGGTCGAAGGAGTTCCATCTCTTGCTGGGGTCCTCCAGGGCATGATTCATCTGCTGTGCTCTAGACAGTTGGGATTAAATTATTCACACCCTGAAGTTTCTACATCTCTCCATCAATCACTGAGGGAATCCAGGGAGACCGGCTCTGGATGAGAAGACTCTTGCTCCCAGGGACTACATGGAGGGCAGAGCAGGCCTTTGTCTGCCTCCTGAGAGATGTGGCATTCAAATCACATCCAGTTTCACGTGGAATGCTGGGCACTGTTGCCTTTGCAGTGAGGCTGATTTTGGACTAGGCTTGTTTTGAAGCTAGGCTTAATCTGGACTCCGGGCTTTTTGGGGATAAGCCCCGTGTGTTGTCTCTGTCAAGAAAGACAATACAAAGCTGTGTAAAGGTTGACTCTTCTGTTCCTGTTACCCCTGTGGATGAGGTGATTGAGAAAGCCCACCTTGTGTCTAGTGAAATCCAAGTGATTTTTTTTCCCCCCCAGATTTAGCAAGAACGGAGCAAGGCTTTAAAATCCAGTTATAATCCCTCGGAGACACGAGTCTCCTCCGGATTTTTTTCTCGCCGTGTCATGACAATATCTCTCCACAGGCCCTCTGATAGGCCTGATCTCATCTTCCAAAGTTAGATGTCAAAGTCTGAGCTCGTCACCCCAGGCTCCCTTTGTAGTCAGTGGAGAGCAATCGGCATCTCCAGGGAGCAATTCATCTGACCTATCTCAGACACCTATCTCAGGAGAACATGAATCATGCCCAGATGTTTATTTCTCTCCATTGACTATAGAGGGAGCCTAGGGCTACAGGCTCAGACTTCCATGTGTACTTCTCGGAGGCCCAGTTTTGGGGGGCAAAGAGTTCCCACCCCTCACCTTTCTCCCGTTAGGAAGCAATCCTGGCATCCAGTCGTGGTTGGAGAGGCCATTTTAACAATGGAACAACATGGCACCAAAAAGGACCTCCTGGACCACTGAACACAGGCTATTTAAGAGATAATAACATCTCCTAATGGTTTAAAATTAAGATATTTAGCAGACCTCATCACGTTTTCCTGGTGGCATTCTGGCATCTCCGTGCCAAATCCTTCCCCCAAATCTTTCCCTGCTCTAGATCAGACTTCTCCACTGCTGCAATAAAGTAAGGCATGAGCAGAAAGCCACAAGATACTGATCCATCCAGGAGGTTAGTTACATGTAGGAGGTACTCTCTGCTCTCTCATGAAACTCTTCCCAAGAGGATCTGATTTCCAGCCACACCCCGTCTCCCTCTCCGCTAATGGCAATTTGGGCAGCTGCCCTGGTATCAACAACGGAGATCTACAAACTCTGCCCTGTAACTATGGGGAAGGAAACTGGAAGGATCAGGATTGAAAATGTGACTGTGCAAGCTCCTCTCAGCCGTCAGGATGCAGGAATACTGCAGGCCAGAGGTTTGCCAGCTCTGCTGAGGAAAAGGCTGGGAGATCCTGGCTCGGGACAGGAGCATCAGTTGTGTTTAGTGCCCCTGCAAGTTGAGCTTGGAGCTGGGGATTCCTGCAGGGGATGGGGCAGCACATCAGCACTGCCTGAGTCCACGTTCCAGGCCATATTCACCCTTATTCAGCATTCCTGAACTGGGATTTATGTAGCCAACTCAGTCCAGGCAGCAGCATTGCAGGTGACAAGCAGTTTGGGGAGGTCTAGATGAGCTGCAGCCACGTCCCTGGTTTGCAGCCCACGTCGTGCTGGGAGATTAACAGCTTCCACTGAGCCTTGGCAGGAGCTGCAGGTTGTGAGGGCAGCAAAGAGAGATGCTCAGGAAACGTGCCAAGGTGTTATCCTTCATCCTTAGGGAGCAGGATACCAGTGGAGGAGCTCCTTCTCTTCCTGCTGGAGCCAGGTAGGGCCAGGTGACCATCAGAGGGATCACTTCAGCCTCTTGTGACTTCAGAGGTGACTTTCCTGGGCAAGGATGGCACCAGAGGACTGTGGTTGACATCACCTCTGGTCGCACTTCCCTCTCCATCCCCAGTGCAGCTGGAGGCTGAGCGTGGCCTGGGTTCCTTGGGCTCAGCTCTTTTCGGGGTTTCTTAGAGGCTCTGACCTCATCACCTCCCTACCTGCAAAGCGATCCCGGGATAACGATCTGGCTCCTGCGCCTCTGGAGCTGAGACAGCCCGTGTAAACAGCTGTAAACAGCCAACACCCAGACACGGGCTGCAAACCCGGGAGAGGAGCGATGGCGAAAAGGAAATGGCAGCAATTCCAGGAGCCGATCCCGTTTGCTTCCCTCCACCTCCCGCTGCACCAACCCTCATCTGTCAACCCTGACATGCTGCCTTTTTTTTTTTTCTCTGCCTTTTTCTTTTTTTTTTTTTTTTTTTCTTTTCCTGGCGA